>NC_079207.1:47398984-47998984 GCF_026745355.1 Beta vulgaris subsp. vulgaris | reverse complement strand
TTAAAGAAGGAAGACTGGAAGAGGTTGTGGATGCTTTCTTGCTTAAAGAGGGGGATAACTTGGAGCTGAACCCAAGGGGAATAATGGAACGGTTTGTTCGTGTCGGTATCCTGTGTGCCCATGTTATGGTTGCATTAAGGCCTACAATCTCAGATGCCCTCAAAATGTTGGAAGGTGACATTGAAGTTCCTCAGATCTCAGACCGGCCCATGCCTTTTGGGCATCCATCTTTCCATAGAGACGGTAACCCTTTCAGTATATCACCAGTTTTGAGTGGGCTGATTTTGAATTCTGGCGAGATGCTTAGGTAATTAAGGTTGAGTACGTGCTCCAATTACTCTTTGCTGCAGAGTCAACTACTGGAGGAAGCTATGTTGCCCATGCTAGTAATCTAGGTGCCGTTTACAGAAAAATAAAGATATGAGAACAACCGAAAGTATCTTGTGAAGACTTGGATACACATGTTTTGCTTCAGTAAAGAAAAGGAATGCTCACTGCTGTGGTCTGTGTCATAAAGTTAGCAGATAAAGCCTCCATGATTTTATGTATTACAGAGGAAGATGTAAAATCATTTTCTTGTGAAATTTCCGGTAGCGAATGAACCTTATCCTCATTGTTCTTTTGCTTTTAACACAGAATGAAAATTGAGTGTAAGGGAGTATTTATTCGCATTATTAGCTACCAGTTTCGTCAGATATCTGTCAAACACTGAGTGTTTGTTAGTGTACGAGACTTTTAACAGGTTAGGATGTAGCTTCTGTTGTTGTGCATCAATTTAGCATCATGTACATGCTGTTTTTTTCTCTCGTCATTTATACTATATACTAGTTAAAAAAAAACGATGCAAGAATGCACGGGATGCCAGTTATTAGATTTCATTTTTATTTTATTTTTTAAATATTATGAATGTGGCATATATATATAAAAAAAGAGTCGCATATAATTAAAAAGACACAATTCTCATATTATATGCAACAATTTAGACGACAAAACAATTATGAGTGATCATATGCACAAATTAAAAGAAAAACTAAGCTCATAAACAATTATGAATGCTCACTGCTGTTGTAGGCGCGCGGCCCCCCAAAATGTGTAATCTTTGAGTAGTGAAATGTTTGTTTAGCGCGTGTTTCAAACGGACGGTAAGTACACACGTTGTATTCAGTGCATTAGGCAAATCAATGAAGAACGACGTGTAAACACGGTTTATTTTCTCGTTAGTTGCATTTTGGAAAAAGTAAATAAATAAGTTAAGCAAGGCTTTGAGCATAATGTTCAAAAGGCTTAGGCAGTTTATTTTCTGCGATTTTGGGCTACCATTAAGGCAGGCTATGCATGCTGTAACGAAGCTAAGCAAAGTAGGATTCTAGTAGTTAACAGAACAGGCATGCTTGTTTCTTGCAAACAGAGTAATTCCAACAAAGCATAGGTAATCCAACTGAAGATAGGTAATCCAACTTGATAAGTTAAAGTAGTGAAGTTAGGATTACAAATTTACTGAATCGATACGAGTGCTCATAGAGATTGTTTGCACGCAAAAAAGGGCCCAAACTTAAAGCTAATTGGCTAACTAAATAAACACTTACAACTTGCCTTTTCAAACCCAAAAGCTAACTGGCTAACTAAATGGCAAGTAGTAGGGGTGTCGCATAGGAACAAAGAACTTGTTTTTAAACTAACTACACAAAAGGTTCATGTTCCTACAGAAGTCCGCTTAATTCAAAAGGGATATTAGCAGCAAATGCTTGATTAATTCCAGTGAATAGCCTTCGGAATCCAGGTTAGTATCTTGTTCCATGCAAGTGCGGTTGCTGGCCTGATCTGTACGAAGAATGCTTTAGCGCTCAGGCGGTGTGCAATGGGCTCGAAATTGAACGTTCCCTGCATTAGAACAAACAACCTAGTTTAGATGTGTTAAAAATGCTTAAATCTATGGGTGTAACTGTCATTTGTAGACTGAATTAAGGAATTGCAGGGGAATGACATGTAGTGGTATTATGTGTTCATTAAAATGTTGGCAAAACTAGATGACAAAGCAAAGTGGTCAAACTGAATTAATTTTGCATACACCACAAGTTCTCAACTTACAAAGCCAGGTGGATAGAAGGTCTTACAAGTGAATAAATGATTTTTGTAAAGTCCACACCTTCTTCAATAAGAGTGTAAGACATGGTTCCATGGAGCACATCAACCATGGGCAATAGAGTCTCAGAGAGAAAAAGTAAAAGAGAAATACATAGTGCCAATCATGTAGACTTTTGCATATGCTGCAACATGGCACAAAGCTGTGTGTGTTTTATCAATGGTAGTTAGGTGCAAAGTGGTGGTTAATTAGATGATATGGTGTGGATACTCACATTGGTAATTTGAGCATATATTTCAGCTGCTAACAATCTGAATAGGGCCTCACACTCTTGCGTAAAAGTTGTGAATCAGTCGCGTCAAACTTGAAAGTGATTTTGTATGAGACAGGGGGAAAGTGTGTGAGGAAGAACATTAGAGTAAAAAATGTAAAATAGTAAGTTTATGGAACATTACCTAGGAGAGGCAATGCATTTCTCCTTGTTGCAAAACATGCAAGTGTAGGAGACATCACAATCAGTTTCAGTTCGTTTACCACAATTACTACAACCAACGTATGGGACAATCTTAGATCGCTCGGGCTCAGGCACAATATCTTGATCCAATGCTTTTCTTATTGGAGTGTATTTCCATCTCGTGATAATATAGGAACAACGCATATTAACCAGTGTCTGTCAGATTGTTTTTCAAACAACACTGAGCAACCCTGAAATCAACATGTGTTTATCGTGGATGTGCTCTGCATTTGTATAAAACGACAATACAAATAGTTGCATGTATTACCTGTTTTTGCTTAATCGTTTCTGTATGGGTTTAACCCAAGTGTACTAGCGGACTCATGAAGAGTCCGCCAGCATAGTCAAGGACGCGAGCATGATAATATCATCTATAGCTCCACCAAGGCCAGTTCATCTTCGTGATCCGGCAGCATTGGCGGACGCCTCACAAGACAAAAGCAAGGGAATCTTCCCACCTGTCAAGTGCGTCACAACCCTACACATGTCGAAGGATTACACGCCCTGTAAGAGAAATAGTACTTCTATAAATACACTATTCTTCAGGTACATTCTCTCTGATACTAAAAATAGCTTACCTCTCTCTCTAGTTTCTCTCTCTAAATCCTAGTAGGACCAATACTAACTTGAGCGTTGGAGGGGGTTTCCTCGCAACCACCTCGAGGGTAGCTCACGTTTGCTTATTGTGCAGTTATTTACCAAAGACGTTACTCTTCACATTTTGGCGGACTCCACTGAGGCCGCTAACCGTTTCACAACCGAAACAACTTGGCGCTAGAAGGAGGGGGCTTCCTATCCTTTTAAGGTAACAGTAATGGGTGACGCAAACAACGATACCGGTCACGGTCCCCAAGAATTCGATGTTGGACAGATATCCTCGCAGCCAGTCATCACTGGAGCACTAGGAAATCCACAATTCAATTATCGGATGCCTGAAGAGCAGACCCCAAACAGTAATGTACCATTTAACTTCGCTCAACTAAGTCAATTCTCTCCTGAGCAGCTGCAAACTGTAACATCCTTTATACAGATCTTAACTGGTAATCCCTAGCAGAGTACTCCACCTACTCAGCAGACTGGCGGAACCCATAAGCGACCACTGGTCACGACCGATAGGAACGCTGACGGTACTCCGCTCCGGAAGATGCGGTCTGTGAACCAAGATGGACGAGAGATGGAGAAGAAGATTGATCAATCAGATTATGAGGAAGCAATATTGGAAACAAAAGAGTTGTATCATTCTGAAGAGGAGGCTCAGGGTTACTCCCGCTGTGAGTACAGCACCACTGGTGGTAGTAACTATTTGGCAAGGGGTCACCTTCTTATCAAGCCAAAACTCTCTCCTTTCACCTCAGAGATACTAAACCATCCAATGACGAGAATCAAGATGCCGACCTCTAAGTACGATGGCACCTCTGATCCTGATGACCATGTGGGGGCCTATGAAGGTCAAATGTTCTTATACACGCAGGTGAACGCCATCTGGTGTAAGGTCTTCCCGTCCACTATGACCGGGATAACTCAGACGTGGTTTAAGAGTCTTAAGCCAGGTAGCGTCTCTAGCTTTTCTTAGTTATCATCTACATTCAGCACACACTTTGTGAGCAATAGGCACCGCGAGCGTACTACCGGGGAACTGCTATCTGTCAAGCAAGGCAAAAATGAAAGCCTGAGAGACTATATCGGCCGTTTCAATGTCGAAGCGGTCTCAATACCAAGATTGCAGCAAGATGTGGCTGTATTGGCTTTGATGACATGGCTCAAGGAAGGGTCGCCTTTCTGGAACTACCTGGGCCGAAAATCTTACACATCCCTAGGGTCAGTCCTTGGCAAGGCAAACGACTATATCAGGGGTGAAGAATTTGATAGGGCCGTGAGCAATCGCGAGCCGGAGAAGAAAAAGGAGGACAAGCAGAGAAAGGATAAGGGCCGCGAGAATGATCGTGGCCGAGAAGAAAGAAGACAAGAATCGAATGTGGTCAAAAGAGGAAACGACTGCGAAAGAGAGAACGAAAGATATGATAGTGATAGGAGAGACCGCGAGAAAAGCAGGCGAGATATGAGTGAACGCAAAGAGAAGTTTGACGCGTACACTCAACTCACCACTTCTAGAAGTCAGATCAATTTGATGAATAAAGACAACGATACATGGAAGCGTCCGAAGCAGATGTTCCACAAGAACCAGGACAAGAGTAAATTGTGTGATTTTCAGGAGATCACGACTACCTGACCGAGGACTGCCGGCACCTCTAGGATAATCTGGAGGATTTGGTGAGAAGAGGATATTTTAGTCAGTACAAGGCTCAGACTAAGGAAGGAGATCCAGTGAAACCGGCAAACCGGAATGTTTAGTCAAGGATCAATGAGATCCATGTAATAAGCGGTGGACCCATTCATGGTGGAAGTGTGAATGGAGCAAAGGCAAGTTTAAAAGAGTCCAGGCATCAAGTTAATTTCAATGAAAGCACGCAGTGGAGATGGCCGCCAACCATGCCGGCAATGTCCTTCACTGTAAAGGACGCAGAGCACGTCGTAGCTCCGCCAACATATTGTACCTTTCAACATTCGAGAAGCTGATGATAGGACGGGAGCATCTGAAGCCTGTCCGTTACCCAGTAATAGGGTTCACAGGGGGATCTGTGACTCCTGAGGGCCTAGTGAGCCTCCCGGTCCGAATTGGGGACGATGCTGAAGCCCGGGATGTAATGACGGAATTCCTAGTGGTTGACGTACCAGGAGCCTATAACGCAATAATTGGGCGTCCTTTCATTCACGACATTCAGGGAATCGTCTCTACATATCACTTGACTATGTTGTACGTCTCTAATCTGGGGACAACAACGAAGTTGAAGGGAAATCAGGAAGCAGCAAAGTCATGCTACCTAACAACACTTAAGCAACTGGCAAAAAGAATGCCAGTAGAAGAAATGAACCCGTCAACAAGGAAGCAGAGGCGGGCGCAAAGAAGAGCTTTGATGAATGAAGCAGAGAACGAGAAGGAAGAAGAAATGATGGAAATTTCTATAGAGGAGTTAGAGGCCAGGCCTGAGGATACACCAAGGCCCCAACCAGATGGAGAGACTCAGCAAGAGATGCTAGCGGAGGATCCGACAAGGACAGTGGCTGTTGGAACAGACATGGACCCAAAAGTCAGGATCAACCCGGTGACTCTCCTAAGAGAAAACGCGAATGTCTTCGCGTTCTCGGCAGATGAGATGCCAGTGATAGACCCGACTATGATGGTACATCGCTTGAACGTGGACAACACTGTCCGCCCCATCAAACAAAAGAAAAGGAATTTCTCCACCGAGAAGAATAAGGTCGTGAAGGAAGAGGTAGATAAATTATTAGCAGCGGACTTCATTGAGCCCTGAAATTACCCAGAGTGGTTGGCCAATGTGGTCATGGTGAAAAAAGCTAACGGGCAGTGGAGGATGTGCGTAGATCTCACGGACCTCAACAGAGCATGCCCAAAAGATTTCTATCCATTACCCAGAATAGACCAATTAGTAGATTCTACTAACGGCCATGCTGTATTGAGCTTTATGGACGCATTCTCGAGTTATCATCAAATAAGCCTACTTGAGGACGACAGAAATAAAACAACATTTATCACATATTGTGGAGTATACAACTATAAGGCGATGCCATTTGGGCTTCGCAATGCTGGAGTATACAATTATCGACTTGCCCGAGCCCAGGTGTGTTAAAGATATTGAACGACTGATGGGAAGGATGAAGGCCCTCACTCGATTCATTTCTAAATCAGCAGATAAGGCTCTACCTTTCTTCGCATTGCTAAGGGGAAACAGAAAGTTTGAGTGGGGAGAAGAGCAAAGCAAAGCGTTCGCGGTCGTGAAGGAGCACTTAAAAAGCCTGCCTACTATCACAAGGCTGGAAAGGGGAGATGTATTGTAGCTGTATGTTTCGGCCTCACCGAAAACAGTTGTCGCCGCCTTATTGGTAGAAAAGGAAAGAAGGCAACAACCTATATATTTCATCAACCACATGCTTAATGGCCCAGAAAGCCGTTACCAGCTGGTAGAAAAAATGGCCCTCGCCGTGATCATCGCTGCAAGAAAGCTCAGACCATTCTTCGACTGCCATCCCATCCAAGTGCTTACAAATCAGCCACTAGAGAAGGCTCTGCAGAGAATGGATAGCTCAGGCTGCCTGCTGAAATGGGCCGTGGAGCTGTCCGAATATGATATACAGTACAAGCCCAGGACCGCCATCAAGGCGCGGGCCCTGGCGGACTTTGTTGTAGAAGCTTCATATGAGGAAGATGAAATAGAGCAAAAAGAAAGTTGGCTACTAGAGGTAGACGGATTCGCCGCTGATAGCGGATCCGGAGCAGGAATAGTAATGACCAGCCCAGAGGGGAAAATCTACCAGTACACCATTAAGTTCGCGTTCTCAGCATCAAATAATGAGGCAGAGTACGAGGCTGCAATAGCAGGTTTGAGAATGTGTCTGGCGGCAGGTGTAAAACATGTGCTCTTAAAAGGGACTCACAGTTAGTCAGTGGTCAGTTGAAGGGAGATTTTGAGGTTCGAGCTGCTAACATGGTGAAATACGTGGAAGGGCTAAAGAGCTGATAGTCCAGCTAAATCACTTTGAAGTACAAGCAATACCGCGAGCAGAGAACACAAAAGCGGACGCCCTGTCCAAGCTAGCTAGTTCCAACTCATTTAGTGTAGAGAGAACAGTTACAATAGACATATAAAAAGAGAAGAGCATCACGGAGCATGTGGTGACCGTCAACAGCATAAACCAACAGGGGGAATGGTTCAGTGAGTTGGTAGCATACAAGCTGACAGGGGCACTCCCTAATGACCTCACATCCGCTAAAAAATTGAGGCGCCAAGCGAGTTGGTACATGATATATCAGGACGAGTTGTACAAGAAGTCATTCAGCTTACCCTTGCTTAAATGTGCAACGGCCTGGGAATCCAAGAAAATTTCGGAGGAGATACATGAAGGCATATGTGGGAATCACATTGGCGGCAAGGCTTTGGTGCTGAAAGCATTAAGGGCTGGATTTTATTGGCCAAGTAGGCTGGCGGACGCTCAGACTTATGTCAAGAAATGCGATAAATGCCAGAAATACCCTCCCGTCATCAATAGACCAGCCAACAATTTACAACCTATCCTATGCCAATCCCGTTCGCTCAATGGGGGATGGACATCCTAGGACCATTTGCAAAAGCAACTGGAGGAAGGAGATTCCTGATAGTGGGGATTGACTACTATACAAAATGGATAGAGGCAGAACCGACAACAAAAATCAAGGCTAGCCAGGTCAAGAAATTCATTTGGCAGAATGTTATGACAAGATTTGGGATTCCCATGGCTATCGTCTTCGATCATGGCATTCAATTTGATTGTCGTCCCATACAAAATTTCCTGACAGAGTTTCGAGTAAAATTCGCGTACTCAGCCGTTTGCCACCCTTAGAGCAACGGACAAGCAGAATTCGCGGATAAACAAATTCTAAATGCCCTAAAAAGAAGCTAGATGAGTTCAAAGGGAAATGGGCCGACATGGTGCCTGCTGTGCTCTGGTCAAATAGAACAACAGAAAAAGAGGCAACTGGGGAAAATCCTTTCAAGTTAGCTTTCAGCACAGAAGCGGTGTTACCGGTCGAGGTGGGCTTACCCTCATATAGGATCAAATATCAGAATCTTGAAAAGAATGAACAAGCACTAAAGGAAAACTTAGATTTCTTGCCGGAAGTAAGGCTCATGGCAAAGCTAAGGGCAGCTGCCTACAAGGACATAATCAGTAAGGTCTACAACAAGAAGGTTTGGGAAAGGCCATTGGATGTGAACGACCTGGTCCTCCGTAGAATAGCAGCTACCAGAAAAGCGCACGTTGAAGGAAAGCTAACCGCCAACTGGGAAGGCCCTTATGGCATCACTAAGAAAATTGCTCCCGGCTCCTTCATACTTAGGGACATGGACGATAAGGAGCTTAAAAATTGCTGGAATGCTAGTGTATTAAAGAAGTATTATGTATAAGTAGAGGTGATCATGGGCCGGGCCGCGGCCAAAAAAATTTGCCCATTGGCTGGGCCGGGCCTAAATTTCGGGCCGAATTTTTGTGTCCAAAGCCCGCTATTTCGGGCCGGGCTTTGCGGGCTTTTGCGGGCCAAAACGGGCCGGGCCAAAAAATAGACTAAAAAGTCGTTTTTAGCTTGTCCAAAGCCCGCCCAAAAATAAAAAAAAAACGACCGGGCCGGGCTGGGCCCGGCCCGCGGGCCGAAAAATTCTGCCCAAAACCCGGCCCAAAAGCGGGCCGGGCCAAAATGATCACCTCTATGTATAAGTTGTAAAATGTACTTGGCCAGAGGCTAGTGCCTTAACATAAATAATATACTTCTTCTAGCGTCCTATGAATATATTGTCGTTTATGATTAAATGTTGTACAATAAATAAAGGCCATATAATAGGCCAAGTGCATTAACGGTCATATGACAGACCTAGCACGCAAATAAAAGCCATATAACAGGCCAAGTGCATTAACGGTCATATGACAGACCTAGCACGCAAATAAAAGCCATATAACAGACCAAGTGCATTAACGGTCATATGATAGACCTAGCACGCAAATAAAGGCCATATAACAGGCCAAGTGCATTAACGGTCATATGACAGACCTAGCACACAAATAAAGGCCATATAACAGGCTAAGTGCATTAACGGTCATATGACAGACCTAGCACATAAGAAAAGCCACATAACAGGCTAAGTGCATTTATGGTTAATCATAAAAATATGGATGCTAGTAAATCAAGAAAGCAAGGAAGCAAGAAAGTAATTTTCCATAGAATAAAAGCTACTGGCTTGGCGGCTAACTAAAAAAAGATATATATGTGGCGGCCAATATAAAAAAGGCTTTTAATTGGAATAAAGTACTGAGCAAAACTAAAAAAGTAATTGTTTACAAACACCAACAAAAGGCGGATTACAATATCTAATTGTCAAAAGTATTACAAGGGAAGCATGAAGTTAAAAACTATTGGAGGAGCAGGAAGAGCTTAGAGAAGGCCGCCAAAAGCTTCAAGAGGGAGGAGGTCCTTGCGTAGGAGGATCTAGAGGATCCACATCTACAATGGCATCTTCATCAGCAAAGTTAGGATCCCCCTCAAATGGCGTGAGATGTTGGCTGGCAACATGTGCATCCTCAATAACGTTCCAGTCGAAACCGAGAACGACCTTGCAAACACACCTCATAGCGGCCGCCCAACCGCCATCATACCTCTTATGGAGATCCGCCACGTATTCATCTGAAGCCTTAAACTCAGCAACGACTTTGGTGACCCCACTAGCTTCAGCAGTAGCAGAGGCATCCAAAATAGCTACCTCCTTCTCAGTATTAGCGGCCTCCACTGCCTTGGTCAACGCCTTGACGTTTTCCTCGGTCTCCTCCAATAGGGCCGCCCTCTCCCTTAGCGTTTCCACTTCATCCTTCAGCGGCACCAACTCATCCTCTGCGTCCTTGAGCAGGCCCTGACAAGTTTCCAGCGAGGCTTTGTAGGTGTCTGCCAACCTCTGATACTCAGTGTATTGCTCAACCAACTCAATAGCAGCATTGTTGGCCTGAGAAAGGAAGAAAGGAACGTAAAAAAAATCATTAAACAATAAATCAAGTAAGAAGCCATACCACAAGCAGGTCATGAGCCAGCCTGGCAGCAGGAGTCACCAAAGAGCCTGATGGCCGGTCCAATGGCAGCTGCATCCCCTTCAGAATACGATAGGTAAGAATGCCACTGTTCTCAGGAATGTTAGAATACATCGACTCATCCTCCCTCACGTCCTTGTTGGGCTGGTAAATCTTACTATGGGTGACGGACTGGGGAGCAAAAGAAGCCGCCAAAGCGTCGCTTAACGACACTTCCTTTTTCTCAATCCACTCCTGAAACCGGTAGAAGATATCGAGAGAAAGGTTCGAGAGGAAGTTGGGTGTAGTAATCTGTAACACCCCAGTTTTTAGGAATATAATTAATATTTATTCTACTGAAAATAAATTATTTCTTTTAATTATTTCATATTTAATAATTATTTTTTTTTAAAAAATATATAAAAATATAAATGTTTATGAATTTAGTGGGTTAAGTTTAGTGAAGAGTTTAAGTATTAATAAAGAAAGGTTATATATCTATATAGTTATTTGGAAAAAGGAAAGGAGTAGTATTCATGATAAAAAGGAAAGGGGGAAAATAAAAGAATAAGAAAAGAAAAGAAAGGAAACAAACTTACGTTCATAACGTTTCCTTCCATCTTCATCCTCTCCATCAAGCTCTCACAATCTTCATCACACAAAGAACACTACCACCTTCAACCTCTCTATCGTTTCGGCGCCTCAACTACAACACAACAATCCCGAACTAGCGGCAAGCGGCACTGCGAGGAATAGGTTCAACAAAAAAGTCGGATTTCGGTGCGTTTGAGGTTTCTGGTGCCTTTTAAGGGTCGATTTCACAAGCTTTCGTCACCATTAATTTTCCATAGTAGTGGGTAAGTTAAGTTCTTAATTTAATTTTAGTTTTCTCAAAGTTTATGAAGTTAGGGTTTTTATAATTGAAATTGAATTGGGGTTTTTGATTGTGAATGTTGGGTGTAGTTTGATTGAGTGGGATTGTTTCATGATAATAATGAGTTTATGAACAAGACTTGAAATTCGTAGAAATTATAGGCCAGTTTCGTAATTCATGTTTTCTAACAGTTTCCGGATGTTTTTCCCAAAAATACTATTTCACAAAAGTTGTTCATATCGAAATTATACTCAAGTTAGGCTCAAGAAACGCTTGATTCGGAGTTCGAATGAGGAAGTTAAGCCCATTTTAATTTTCTACTGAAATTAATAAATCTAGTTTCGAGTGTTTTAAGTTTGAATGTTTTTCCTAATGGATTTTTAAGTATCTAAATATATATTATGAAGCTTAGGTGTTGGTATTCTATAAACTAAGAGAGATTTTAGTATTGTTAGTATTAGTTAGTTATGTCATTTTAAGTGAGGCTCATAATTTATAAAACTAGAGTTAAGCAAAGCTCATTAACTAGTTAAGCCAAGTCTGTTATTACTTAATGAATACATATATGTTTATATTGTAGATTCCGATTTCATTGAGGAGCCGTATTGACTGCTTGAGATAGTTGATTTGCTGTATTTCAAAAGGTAAGATTTCTTACTAAAACTTTTGTAGTTAGAGAAGAGTTTTGAAGAGGTATGTATCTCATTTTGGTTGAAAGTGGTTTGAAAAGGAGTATGTTCCTCCATTAATAGGAAGTTTGGTTGGTATGGGAGGATGTTCCTCCAAAGATAAAGATGTTGGTTTCCGAACCACAAATAGAAAGTTAAAGGAAAGTTTATGGAAAGATTATATCAAATAGTTTTGTGTTTTTAAAGTTGTGGGGATTGCCTGTGTGGCATCTCAAAGAATGGAACTTTGTCGGGTTTGGCTCAATTTTATAGAATAGTTTGTGGAGGTACATTGATCAGTACCTCGGACTCTGATCTTCTGCTATGGTTTGGCCGTTTGTAGGGTGGTGCACACTAGGGATCTTTGTCTTAGTTTTATCCGGAGGGCCTAGCTAGCCCAATGGAAAAAAAAGTTGTTCCATTCTCTAGATTTATAACTTTGAGACTTTTAATATATTTTGTGGAAGAAAAAGGAAAGAAAGAATTTGGTTTCAAAAGGAAAAGGAAAGAAAAGACTTGGTTTCATAAAGAAAAATAGAAAGAATGTATATGTTTTGGAAAGAAATACAAAGAAAGAAAAACGGGTTTTATAAAGTTGTATTTAGTATTATGTTTTGAAAGTAAATGATTTGTAGGATATGTTTATTATATCCTACCTGCATATATGTTTGGCTTCTTAGTATGAAAATCTTGCTCAGCCAGTTTGGCTGATACTACATGCCTGATATATGCAGGTACATGAAGATTTGCAAGTGGGGTGTGGGTTGAGAGCAACGTTCCACTAGCTTAGTTGAAATATAGTAGTTCTATTTCCACTGCACTATATATATATATATATATATATATATATATTATATATATATATAATATATATATATATATATATATATGTATCATCATCATCATCATCATCATCATCATCATCATCATCATCATTTTGGAACTTAAGGTTGTAAATATTAATTTACTTAAACCTTTACACGTTTAGATTGTAATAGTTTAATATAGTTGTTGCTTTAACATTAATTTAGTTAGGTAATTATCCTTAACGGTTATTTCTGCAATAACCGTGGAATAACACTTTTGGATTTCGGGTACTTATGCATGGATGTATTGACTTTTGAGCTGGATAAGGATTTTGGAGAACTTGGTTTGCTGGATTATTCATACAGGTTTATAATTTGGATGCTAGTCCTAAATTGAATTCTAGGCAGTCCATATTTCATACAGAGCTCTGCCGAATTTTCTGTAGAATTTTGATATTATTTAATTTAATTCGCAACTCGAAATTCAGGAGTGTTATATAATCAGCTCCCTTATCTTGTCCCGGAGAGAGGAAGAAGATCCTGACAGCAAGGAAGTGCCGCCAGCAGGACCAGGGCCGGTAGCATTGGCGTTTTCCCCCTGGACTTCTTCAGCGGCGTCCACGTCTAAGTCCTCTACCTGGACAATCTCGTTGGCGGCAGAGGTGCTTGGATCCCCCAAGGCCTGCCTCTTCTTAGCAGCAGAATCAAGCGGGAACTACTCCCGCGGCCGCCTCCTATTCAGGCCACCTCTATTGACACTCCGGGTAGTGGATGACCGGAGAGGGATGGCAGGAGATGGTGGCGCATTCTGGTTGGCAGCAACCACAGGGACGCGAGAGCTAGTCGCGGCCCCACGACCTCTGCGGATATTTTGGGACCCATGACGATTCCCTCCCCGACGACCGTTAGTAACGCTGTGCATTGTCTCGTAGTCGGTTGAAGGAGCGGAAGGCAAGTGAGTTAAGGGTCGAAAATCCTCGTCGACACCAAGAACGTCGAGATCAAGATTATCAAAGCCTGAAAACAAGCAAGAAAAGATTACAAAAACATATATCTATAAAGCGCAAACAACTGCTAAGTCTTAGTACCGTCATCAGACAGACCAATCCGACATCAATACTTACCATTCTCATGAGCGGGCGATAACAGGAAGGCCGACAAAGGCTTATCCCTTAGAATGTACTTTGAATGAGGAAGCCAGTGCAGAGGCTCCTTAGACCTGACCATCTTCCCATCGTCGTACGTGATGTTGTAATCCTCCGAACTAAAATAGTCATTTGCCGCTAACTCTTCCTCAGTTAACGGTGGCACCAAAGGCAGATGCTCCATATGAGGAGAGGGCTCTGTAAAATGACGGCGCACAGGATAGTCCTCAAGCACGCGTAGCCTGAACAAGGCATCCTGCCAACCCTTCAAGCTAGTCATCTTGAGTTGAATAGTCATCTTCTTGTCGGCCGTCATTAACGACCACCACCCAGTCAGCCGGGACAACCCATTCTTCTTTAACCAGTGAATATGGCGGAATAGATTTATCGTCTGAGGGAAGTCCCAAAAACGTACAACCCAAATGTACGCGATCAAGTTACGGACCGCCAAGGGAGTTAATTGCGCCAAGCAAACGTTGAACGCATGCAGAATGTTCACCAAAAAAGAGTCCAGAGGAAAGCGAAGGTGTAACAACCCGCACTTCCGAGCTGCTAGCTAATCATACTTCACATTCATAAAACTCAATTAATACTTAATAACCCCGAATTTATATTATCTTGCAGTGGAAGAAAACCTATGAAGCGATCCTGGACCTGTGGGTCAGGACCCACAACATAATAACTTCAAAACCAATTAACAGATTACATAATACCTTACTCGATTCCCAAAACAATAGAATATTAAATTCTTCACTAAGAACTTGAATACTTCCAAATACAACCTTTGGATCACTAGGACATCTACAATTTAATAACCAACTCTTTACTTTCGATCCACTATGAGCTCCCAACACAAACCTGCAAATTACAGAAGAAAATACAAAACATAAACAAAAACTAAAATGAGCGAAAAACTCAGTAACTTTACTTCAGCCCGTCAAAACGGTTTTGGTTCGTAAATGTTTTTCATATCAGAAACAAACTTGGTAATTGTTCGGAAAAGAATCCATCCTTTAAAATATATCGATGGCAAAGCTCAATTACTTAACACAAATCGCTGGCAAGTACAGGCTTTGTAACATAACATAACATAATATTCGACCTTATTTGGTCTTAACTCATATACGAATCATTTTCCTCCACCTGTACCTTGTGATACATATTGATAAAGTACATGAGAGCATTAGTTGAAAGAAGTTAAGATTCGGTTTTAAAAGAACTAAAAGAAACTGACCCGGTTTGTTCTAAGACAAACAACCACCACTTTCACAACCCAACAACCACCAAACAAGGCTAAGACAAGGTGGAACAACTTTTCCTACAACCTACTTTACGTGCTTAGCTCTCACCTTAATGAATGATAAGCAAACAACAAAGATTTTAGATAAACAAAACCAACCCGGTTTTGGACAGAAAACAAACTTGTTTTCAATTAGAGAGAACTCTCTGGTTTTTTGTTAATCAAAGCTTAAATTTTAAAAGAAAGCTTCTAACTATTTATACTACAAGATGTCAAATATTCGTAGCCAACAAAGATCTACAAATACTATTAAAATAAGCTAAAAGTTAGAAGAGCTGCCGAATCCGATTTTAGGACCTTTCTCCATCTTTCTGCCCATATCTCATGATTAGCTTATCCAATGGCCAGGAAACCAGGTGGAGGGTTTCCTACACTTGAAGATCTTTCCATCCATAGGTCACACGTCCCAAAATGTGGAGAAATGGCTGCTGTACATTGATTTCTTCTCCAGGATTTTTCTCTTCTTTTTACATGCTGCCCAGCAGCCTTTGTGTACTTTTCTTCAGGTTAAGGCAAGCAGCTGCATCATGCTATGATAAGCAACTAGCTTAGGACATAGGTGACTAAGCACCTTACAAAAATTCAGAAGAAAGGATTAACAAAAATGTTACAAAAGATGTTCTAAAAACCGACTAACATCTAACAATGTTTAACTAACACTCTAGGACACTTAGCTAATTAAACTCAAAAACTGAATTTCTAAAGCATTATTATCCTTATTTACAAAAAGATTAGTAATAGGAATTATGGAGCTAGATGCTCCTGCATCATTCTCTCCCTCTTGAGAAGAATCTTCTTGTAAATCAAACTCTTCATCTACAAATGGGGCTAGATCACCAACGTTGAAGGTTGCTGAAATGTTTCCCATTTCACTTGGTAACTCGATTTTGTAAGCATTGTTGTTGATCTTCTCCAACACCTTGAAAGGACCATCACTCCTAGGCATGAGCTTGTTCTTCCTTCTTGATGGAAATCGTTCCTTCCTTAGGTGTAACCACACTAGATCTCCTGGTTTGTAAAGCACTTCCTTTCGGTTCTTGTTTGCTCTAATCTTGTAGGCTTCATTCACCTTCTCAATTCTGGTTTTGATTTGTTCATGTAGCTTCTTCATTTCTTTGGCCTTCACTTCAGCTTCTTTGCTACTATGCACATCAATAGGAAATGGAAGTAAATCAATAGGACTTAAAGGATTAATCCCATAGTTTACCTCGAACGGTGAGTGTTTTGTAGCATAGGTTGGAGATCTATTGTAAGCAAACTCAGCATGAGCTAGCTTTAGATCCCAATCTCTTTGAGACTTGTTCACTAACGTCCTTAACAAGGTTGTTAAGGTCCTATTTGTCACCTCTGTTTGGCCGTCAGTTTGTGGGTGAGCCGTAGTACTAAAAAGGAGCTTAGTACCTAGCATCTTCCATAAGGTCTTCCAAAAATAGCTTAAGAACTTTACATCCTTATCTGAAACAATGGACTTAGGAACACCATGAAGACGTATAACATCTTTAAAGAACAAATCAGCAACATGAATAGCATCATCAGTTTTATTACAAGGAATAAAATGAGCCATTTTAGAGAATCTATCCACGACCACCATGATTGCATCCTTGCTTCTTTGAGTTCTAGGCAAAGCTACAACGAAATCCATGCTAAAATCTTCCCATGGTTGATTTGGGACTGGTAGGGGCGTATAGAGACCTTGATGAAAGGTACTCTTAGCCTTTTGGCATGTAGAACAACGAGCAAGAACCCCATGAACATCACCAGCTAGTTTTGGCCAATAAAAGTGCTCTTGAAGCACGTCTACTGTTTTGTTGATGCCAAAATGACCAGCTAGGCCTCCTCCATGCACTTCACGTATCAATAGCTCCCTTAGGGAACACTTTGGAATGCATAGCTTGTTGTTCTTGAAAAGAAAGCCATCTTGCAATGAATAGGCGCCAAATGCACCTTCTTTGATGATTGGTGAAAAATCTGAATCTTCCAAATACAACTCTTTAAGATGTGAAAATCCAAGAACTCGTGCCTCCATAAGAGAAAGCATAGAATGCCTCCTTGACAATGCATCTGCAACAATGTTAGAAACTCCAGTTTTATATTTTGAAACAAAATTAAAAGATTGGAGAAATTCCACCCATTTGACATGTCTTGGATTGAGCTTATGTTAGCCATTGATGTATTTTAGAGCTTGGTGATCCGAATGCAACACGAACTGAGCTGGTCTCAAATAATGAGTCCAATGCTCCAAAGCTCGAACCATGGCATAGAACTCCTTGTCATATGTGCTGTAGTTGAGTCTTGAATTATTAAGCTTCTCACTAAAGTAGGCAATGGGACGCCCACCTTGAGTAAGAACTGCTCCAATTCCAACTCCACTTGCATCACATTCAACCTCGAACACTTGATTGAAATCTGGAATGGCTAGGATAGGTGCTTCACTTAGCTTGTTTTTGAGAGCTTCAAAAGCTTCTTGGGCTGCTGGCGTCCAAGTGAAGGACCCTTTCTTGATGCACTCGGTTAATGGAGCTAACAAAGTGCTAAAATCTTTGATGAACCTTCTGTAAAATGAAGCTAAACCATGAAAACTTCTCACCTCCGTGACGTTCTTAGGCGTAGGCCATGATTTGATTGCCTCCACCTTGGCTTCATCCATAGCTATTCCATTTTTGGAGATAATGAATCCCAAAAACGAAACTCTAGGAGTGAAAAACTCGCACTTCTCCATTTTGGCATATAGCTTCTTTTCCCTTAATTTGAGAAAAACCTTCCTCAAATGTTGCAAATGTTCCTGTTCATCTTTACTATACACAAGAATATCAACATAATAGATTACAACAAATAGTCCAATGAAGGGCCTCAATACCTCGTGCATAAGCCTCATGAATGTGCTAAGAGCATTAGGTAAACCAAAGGGCATCACACGCCATTCAAACAAGCCTCCCTTTGTTTTAAACGCTGTCTTCCATTCATCACCTTCTTTAATTCTGATTTGGTGATAACCGCTTCTTAAATCAATTTTAGAAAAAATTTTGGAACCATGTAGCTCATCTAACAAGTCGTCAAGTCTAGGAATAGGAAACCTATACTTAACTGTGATATTGTTAATGGCTCTACAATCAACACACATTCTCATAGTTCCATCTTTCTTTGGCACTAAAAGAACCGGTACAACACATGGACTTAAACTCTCTTTCACGAATCCTTTAGCTAAAAGTTCACTCACCTGCTTTTGTAACTCTTTAGCTTCTTGAGGATTACATCTATAGGCTGGTTTATTTGGTATTGGGGCTCCAGGAATAAGGTCAATTTGGTGTTCAATTCCCCTAAGAGGTGGTAAACCTTTCGGTAAATCATTAGGGAAAACGTCCCTAAATTCATTTACTAATGGTTTCACTCTTTCATGAATTTCAGTTACAACTAATTCATTTTCATCCAAAAATAACAGCAAATACATAGTCTTCCCTTTTTCAATGGCTTTTTCAATTTGTGGTTTAGAAAGGATTAAGGTCTTTTTGGTGTTGGTTTGTTGTTTAGAGGCAGGTTCAACTTTTTTTGTGGTGTTGGTGTATGTGTTTGGTTTAGAGGGTTTAAGAACAATCTTTTTAGAATTATGCATAAAGGAATAAGTGTTAGTTTTTCCATTATGATTAGTTTCTTTATCAGATTGCCAAGGCCTTCCTAATAACAAATGACATGCATCCATAGGCAATACATCACACAACACTTCATCTTTGTAAGAATCACCGAAGGAAAAGCTAATTAAAGCTTGTTTAGTTACCTCAACGTTGCTGCCATCATTAAGCCAATGTAGCTTATATGGTTTTGGATGATTGAAAGTTGGATGGTTAAGTTTCCCCACCATGGTTGTAGATGCCACGTTGGTGCAGCTACCTCCATCAATGATCATAGAACAAAGGCGCCCCTTAACAAGGCACTTTGTTTGAAAAATATGGTCCCTTTGATTAGGAACCTCCTCCAATGCCTCTTTTGTGTGAAGAACTCTTCTTAAAACAAGAGAAAGATGCTCTCCTTCAACTGGTCCAATGATCTCCTCCTCGTCCTCGTCACTTCTTTCTTGCTTAGCATCCGACACCTCTGCATTTTCTTGGTTTTGAATGGATGCTTCAATGGTTTCAATGTCAATAAGAGTCATTACCCTCTTATTAGGACATTCAGCTTGGTAGTGCCCATAGCCATGGCATTTGAAACACTTCACGTTGGATTTGTCGCGTGAATCAGCCACCTTCTTCCCCTTCTCCACCACTTTGCTTGTATCCCCCTTTGGAGTGTAAGGAGAATTGGTCTTGAAGTAGCTAGAACCTCCTTTAGGAGTGTAAGAAGTCCCACTCTTTTGCACGCCCTTCTTCTTCTTTTCAGCTTGGTGTTTCTCCACTTTCAGAGCTAATTTGAAGAGCTCATCCAAAGTAGTGTATGGTTGCAGCTCCAACTTCCTTGAAATGCTCTTATCAAGACCACCAATAAAACGAGCCATAGTTTGCTCTTTACATTCTTGCACATCCAGTTTCATCATGAGCTTTTCAAACTCATGAATGTATGTTTCAACATTCTTAGAACCTTGTTCTAAAGATGAAAGTTGATTATAAAGATCAAGGGTATAGGTAGATGGTAAGAATCTCTCCCTCATAAGCTTTCTAAGCTTCTCCCAACTACACACCTTACTCTTTCTTTTTCGGTTTCTAAGGAGCACTACATTCTCCCACCATAGAGATGCATACCCCTTAAGCTTTACTACTGCTACCTTGAAAGACTTTTCATCATCATAACCTTTCAACTCAAAAATCCTATTACACCTAGTAACCCATTCTAAAAATGAATCTGGATTAAGGTTTCCATCAAATTCCGGAGCATCTAGCTTGAGATCTTTAAATTCATCTCTAGGCCTAGGTGTTCTTCTCCTCTCAAAGGTACGTTCAAACTCCTCCCCACTAGTATCATAGCCTACTACATCTTCTTCATCCTCCCTCCTTGGAGTTCCACGCCTTCCCCGCACTTGAAGGTCTCTTAAATGGTTTAGAACATCTCTAATCTGATCCGTGAGTTGTTCTATTTTGTTCTCCACTCCAACCAACCTAGCTTCTTATAAAGTCATATTTCTCCTAAAGTTTGTGCCCTGTCCTTCCTCCATCTAAAAGAAACAACACAAACCCACCAAAAGGTTGGATATTTAGAGGTTTAAAGGTTTTTGGTTTAGGCGTTTTTTGTAGTTAGGTGTTTAGGCTTTGTGTTTAGGCTTAGGGAATTAGTGTTTAGCTTCTTCTAAAGTCATATTTCTTCTAGAGTTTGTGCCCTGTCCTTCCTCCATCTAAAAGAAACAGCACAAACCCACCAAAAGGTTGGATATTTAGAGGTTTAAAGGTTTTTGGTTTAAGCGTTTTTGGTAGTTAGGTGTTTAGGCTTTGTGTTTAGGCTTAGGGAATTAGTTTAGGAAGTGTTTAAGATGCTCTCAACCAACCTACAGCTGTGATACCAAATGATACATATTGATAAAGTACATGAGAGCATTAGTTGAAAGAAGTTAAGATTCGGTTTTAAAAGAACTAAAAGAAACTGACCCGGTTTGTTCTAAGACAAACAACCAGCAATTTCACAACCCAACAACCACCAAACAAGGCTAAGAAAAAGTGGAAAAACTTTTCCTACAACCTACTTTACGTGCTTAGCTCTCACCTCAATGAATGACAAGCAAACAACAAAGATTTTAGATAAACAAAACCAACCCGGTTTTGGACAGAAAACACACTTGTTTTCAATTAGAGAGAACTCTCTGGTTTTTTGTTAATCAAAGATTAAAGTTTACAAGCAAGCTTCTGACTATTTATACTACAAGATGTCAAAAATTCGTAGCCAACAAAGATCTACAAATACTATTAAAATAAGCTAAAATTTAGAAGAGCTGTTGAACCCGATTTTAGGACCTTTCTCCATCTTTCTGCCCATATCTCATGATTAGCTTATCCAATGGCCAGGAAACCAGTTGGAGGGTTTCCTACACTTGAAGATCTTTCCATGCATAGGTCACACGTCCCAAAATGTGGAGAAATGGCTGCTGTACATTGATTTCTTCTCCAGGCTTTTTCTCTTCTTTTTACATGCTGCCCAGCAGCCTTTGTGGACTTTTCTTCAGGTTAAGGCAAGCAGCTGCATCATGCTATGATAATCTTACATAGGTGACTAAGCACCTTACAAAAATTCAGAAGAAAGGATTAACAAAAACGTTACAAAAGATGTTCTAAAAACCGATTAATATCTAACAATGTTTAACTAACACTCTAGGACACTTAGAGCTAATTAATCTCAAAAAATGAATTTCTAAAGCATTATTATCCTTATTTACAAGAAGATTAGTAATAGGAATAATGGAGCTAGATGCTCCTGCATCACCTTGCCCACTATTCATCTCAGTTCATAAACTAAGCCAGTTAAAACAATTTCGAAATCCTTTTTACATTATCATACTCAAATCATATTTCTTAAATATAATCATATCCGAACAATTCCAATAGCATAACAAAGTCATGTATATTTCACAAATCCACAGATGAAGATGCATCTATAACCATGGCCATGACTATAATCGATATATGATTTCTAAAATTCAATATAATGCATACACGGGCACTTAAATAAATTTTGCTGAACATAAAGGTTACCTCAACCGCAAATTAATTCTCAATTAATAACCTCCAAGATCATAGATACTCGATCACCAGCTCTGGCTTGAACTCCACGATGATTCACCTCAACAGCAATATGTAGCATCAATTAATATTTATTCTCACTAAACTCAAATAAGAAAGCTAACTTAACTAACTCTCTTAATACACCTTAATTCCTAATTCGACTAGAATTTCACTACTCAATGAAATCATAGGGTAAAATAGTTGAGATTTAAAATATCTATTAGCTAGAAAGAAAAGCCAAATATAATATAATTCCAAAGTACCATCAGGTTGATTTATGTAATCAAAAGACATTAATAACTTCTAAATACTACTCATTTCAAAAAGAAATCATAACTAATATCCTTTGCCACTCAACCACTTCCAAACCATAAACTGATTCTTCTTACTATAGGATAATTCCTTCAACTTTTATAATATAATTTTCTATTCATAACTACTTGAACTTGAAACATAGAGAAACAAAGAAAGAAAGGGAAGATGAACTAAAACCTGCACTTTGGGTTTATGTGAATCAGGATTCTGAAGTATGAGAAAAACACCAACAATAATACCAAGAAGCAGCGTCAACAACCAACACCACGACACTGCCAACCACGACATCAGCACCCTAGGACAACGACGACAACTCGACGGCAAAGAGCACCAAAATAGTAGCAGCACCGACATAACAGAAGGAAAAAAAAAGAAGGGCAGCAGCCCAGCTGACGGCAGTGGCAGCGCTGCAGCACCGGCAGAACGCCGACAAAGGACCACCGATGGAGAATGAACACAGCAACAAGAATCTAGAGGAGAACAACTCTTTGAGCGAGAGAGAGGAGATGTAAGAATGAAACAAATGAATTGGGGTTTTCATTTTTCTATATAACCCATCTGAATATTAGGAGGATTAATCCGTTTTTATGGAGTATTTAGATGAGATTGAAACCAAAATTAGAGCATTTGCTCCTTTTGACACGAAAAGAACTGATAATGTGTTGTCAATGACAACAACTGACACGAGGAAGGGAGGAAAGAATGAGAGAGTTGGTTTCTTTTCTCCTATTTTAAAATACTCAACTCAAGTTATCTTATCTCAATAGAACCAACTAATTTCATATTTGTAATTGGAAAATAATTTTATAAGTAATTCAAATTCTCAAAGTGTTTTCATACTAACGTTATCATACAATTAGAATTAATAAAATATAATTAACTGTTAATTAATGCTTCTGAAAAGTGTGGCTATTACAATCTACCACCCTTAAAATAAATTTCGTCCTCGAAATTAAGAAAATGTAAAAGTTTAGATCTTTTCAAAACGAGTACAACTCTGAAAACATTTCCACTTTTGCAAATCTCACAACACTCAACCTTCAATTTCTCAAATCTAATTCCTAAATTTTCAACTAACTAATAACCCAATCAATTCCAATTATTCCCAAATATCTTTCTTAAACTCATATGTCATGATATGAAGATCACGACAACCCTAACACAACCATGCTCTGATACCATCTGTAACAGCCCCCACTTCCGAGCTGCTAGCTAATCATACTTAACATTCATAAATCTCAATTAACACTTAATAACCCCGAATTTATATTATCTTGCAAAAATCTCCAAACAACAGAATTGCACCGGAAAACCGAAGCTTCTAACAAAAGAACCACCGGAAACCACAGAACTTCAAGTACAGAAAAAACCCAGAAAATACTAGTCAAGAAAAGGCGAAATTTTTAGTGCACTAGAACCGGAAAGAAAAAACTAGAAGGCTGGTTAACTTTTCAGTGAAAGTTGAGCACTGGAAGGATAACTTTTGAGCAATGCAAGTTCTGGCTATGGAGGTCTTGTCAGAGAAAAAAGAAGAAGAAGAAAGAGAATTCTTTTAAGCAAAGGATAAAAACTCAGAAAAACAACCGCCCATGTATATATGTACGGACAAACGGCTGAGATTAAACGAACTCTCCAACTTCTCCCCAGATTCATGCCAAGTGTCATGGTGAAATTAAAACCTAATAAAGTGTTGAGCGGGATTTCCGGAAAAGTAATCGTAAACCTTTTTAAAATTCTTCAACTCCCCACAGCGACACGTGGCACCCATCAAACTTATTCCTTCGAAAAATTCGAACACAATAAAAACGCTCGCGTCCATCAAATAACATCCTTAGCGGTCGAGACCCCAAATTATGATGGGGGGCTAGTTGTATGGGTATAACCCAAGTGTACTAGCGAACCCTCATGAAGAGTCCGCGAGCATAGTTAAGGCCGCGAGCATGATAATATCATCTATAACTCCACCAAGGTCAGTTCATCTTCGTGATCCGGCAGCATTGGCGGACGCCTAACAAGAAAAAAGCAAGGGAATCTTCCCACCTGTCAAGTGCGTCACAGCCCTACACGTGTCGAAGGATTACACTCCCTGTCAGAGGAATAATACTTCTATAAATACCCCAATAGTACTATTCTGCAGGTACATTCTCTCTGATACTAAAAATAGCTTACCTCTCTCTCTAGTTTCTTTTTCTAAATCCTAGTAGGACCAATACTGACTTGAGCGTCGGAGGGGGTTTCCTCGCAACCACCGCGAGGGTAGCTCACGTTTTCTTACTGTGCAGTTATTTACCAAGGACGTTACTCTTCACATCTTTGGCGGACTCCACTGAGGCCAATAACTGTTTCACAACCGAAACAGTTTCAATTGTGAGGACTGCATTTTGTTCAGCTGGATTTCTCACCTCCCAAATACCCGCCATATGTTCAAGCACCAAAGCGCGTTTTTCTTTAGACCTGCACAAATGGGTAGAACCACATTATGTATAAGGTATGCATGGTAGGGAAGTGGTGATTCAGAGGGGTGTGCGTTTGAGGTGCAAACCATTTGCGCTACGCAGTTTCCCTCTCTCCAGATGGGTTTCGGTTAAACACGTTTGCCATGCTCGTTGAGAACGAAAACCCTGTAAGGAATGTGGCAGTAGTTAAAGGCAAGCACAACTTCATATTTGGATAGAGGCTTTACTACTTGATAATTTCAGGTTTTCTTTTTGAAAAAACACAGTTCCAGTTAGTATATAGGCAGCAGGCGACTAATTAGCATAATAGTTAAGTTTGTTGGAGGCTAGAGCAATTAGAAAGAGTTTAAATTTAAAACATGCATGAGTTCCAGTCATGAATTGGTGGTTAGTACAACCCTGCATATAGTTTAATTGAATGAAAGGCATACCCTTTGTGCACATATGGTTTAAGCGATGTAAATCCAACAATGAGGGCTGGTCAGTGCTGCAAAAGAGGAAAGATTGATCTTTAGTCATTAGCTGAATGTTTTAAAAAAGTGTATCTATGTGGAAGCAATGTGTACCTGTGATCAGTTATCACTATTTCTCGAACTTGGTGTGCAATGCCAGATGAAGTTGTTATTGCGCGTGTTTCTTTGACAAACAGGACTACTCCTAACACATCTAAAACAATTTAAGACACGCCGTTAGAAATTGTGCATCTAATAATGTAAAGTAGCAAAGGGAGCAGGGTTAAGTACGAAAGCGATCGCTAGCATTAGTAGTGCGTGGAATAGCATCTATGGGCATGTAATCAGGTTCTACTAGCTTCGCTTCAGGATATAAAGGCTGAATCATGGCTTGACCGCCAAAACTCATTTGGTAGTCACCATCCCATAGCATAGCACCCTAACACTGGTTTAAGGGGTGCATTTGCAATCTCGTATTCATGATCACTCTTGAACACATAGTCAAATTCCTCAATCTGGTTTTCAAAAAGCGCCCCATGCATTATGTTGCCCTGCCATTCACATGAGAGTAAGCTAAGTTGGTTATTATGATTTATGATGCATAGGCAGATACATATTAGCAACTATATGTGCATTTATAAGTAAAATTCAATTGCTACTGGTGTAAGCAAAATCGCAGTTAAGGGTGTGTGTACTAACATATATTAGTAAGTTGTTTTCTTTTAGTTTTGTGGTCTTCTAGTGAGGTTTTTTTGTTTTTTTTTGACATGGAGATACCATACATAGAAAAGCATAAAAACATCTAAGAACCTTAAAACTGAAAGTTATTTTTTCAACACCAATACGCTAATCGACGTGCCTTAACAACTTGTGTTTTTGTCACCTGAAGCACAAGACACGACAAGAAACTGTTTGCCACGGTGGAAATACTCTCTAATATCCAGCGATGGTGATTTCACGTGGTCCGTTCGACCGAAGAGCTTGAACCAAGGCTTGAGACGAAGTGCATATCTTGATCCTACTGTGGCCAATTTCGCGTGCCCAAGATAAAGCTCGAAGACAAGCCAAAGCTTCCGTTTGAATGGTTGATGCTAAGTAGCAGAGAACACCTCGTTGCAGTAGGGATCCATGGTCCCCCATTTTACCTAGCCAAGCGATGCCACACATATGGTTTCCTCGAAACTTAGTACCTGCAACATAAATTGTTGAAGAAAAAGGACTAATAGGTTGTTGTCCTATGTGCACGCCTTGAAAACCAGGCGGGGAGCATGGATCAAGCAAATTTCGCGTTGGATCACGCTGCTGTTGAACGTAACACAAACGTTGTTGCATGCTCTATTGGTGTATAATACTGATAGATCTTTCGGTTGGGCGCTGTTGATGAAAAACCCGTGAATTTCTCAAGATCCAAATCGTTCATAGAGTGCCAATGAAGGTAGGGAGACCAGTGTCTATAAATGGAACTTGTTTATGGTAGTGGAAGATCCAGTATCGTAGCCAATCCGGAAAGAGCATAGGTTCCGTGTTCGAATTCTCAATGTTGAGCTGGCATTCCCTCCAAGCTTCCGAAGCTAAGGGGGAAAACTGAAACAAGTCTTGAGTAGTTTCCTGATCATCAAGGCAGATAGGACACTCACTCGACAAGCTGATACCCCTTTTATGTAGATTGGAAGTGGTGGCTAAGCCATTGTGCTAGAGCTTCCATAAAAAGAGTCCATTTAGGCATGATGTTCAATCTCCAAAGGATACGAAAAAACTTCGTATCAAGGGGAGAGGTCATGCTACAGATTTCATGTTGCTGGTGTAGTAGTAAATCGTAACCAGATTTAGTTGTATACTCTCCTGATTTCGTGCACGGCCAATAAATAAGATCTTGGACTTGCGGGTCGAAATGTAGTTCGATACTTTTAATACGCCTCGCTGTGGCTGGAACACACATAGATGTGATTTTCCGATGATCCCATCCTTACTTGTGTGGAAGAAGCAACTGTGCGACCTGAATATTAACTTGGCCAAAGTTGTACTGTCTCGAATTATAGGCCCGTGGCTGCCCAACCAATTCTTATTTGTAACGTTGATATTCCATCCATCACCCACTTTCCAATGACAGTGCTTGTTTAGTAGGTTTTCGGCCACCAGAAGACTCCGATGCCCCTAGGATAATTGGCGATTGCTAAGTAAATGTGGGTGGCAGGGGAGGCGGGAACTGTGGAAAACATTTGAAAGCAGAAGGTGGGGGTTTCTTTTGATTTGCCAAATTTTCTTCATTAGAATAGCAACACTGAGAATAGCCACATTACGAACACCGAGGCCACCCAAGTATTTCGGCCGTTGAATGACACATTTCTTTTTCCAATGAATTCCCTTGCCATGACGATCCTTCCATAGGAACATGGCAAACAAACTGTGTAATTTGTTTGTGATTGTAGCGGGAATTTGAAAGATTGACAGAAAATGGATTAGTTGACCAGCTAGAATGGCATTGATAATGATGATCTTGGCCGATTCAGAGAGGTTAGTATGATGCCACTTGCTAATTGTTGTTGATATTTTGTCTAACAATGGTGTAAAATGTTGAACTTTAGAACCTTGAATATCGATTGGAATCCCTAGATACGTACCTAGTGAGGTGGTTGTGTCCATTCTCAGAATTTGCTTGTACTCCTGCTGAGCTTCCTTTGATGTGTTAGGACTAAATTTCACAAAGGACTTTTGCAGATTTATGACTTGACCAGAGATGTCACAAAATCTTTTGATGAGTGCAGAGACAGCCCCGCATGTGGTAGGTGTTGCTTTATAAAAGAACATGGCATCATCCGCAAAGAAGAGATGCGATATATACGGAGCTCTCATCTGAAGACGAATCCCTTGGAATAACCTGATATCAGTCGCATGTGAAGTCATACGAGTGAGTATGTCCATGAAAAATAAAAAGAGATAGGGTGATAACGGATCCCCCTGTCGCAAACCACATGTTGGATAGAAAGGTGATGCAGCCACGCCATGAATGAGGAGGCGATAAGAAACTGTTGAGATACATTCCCTGATTAATGTAATCCAATGAGAAGGAAACCCATTTGCAGCAAGAACTTTTTGCATAAATAATCAGTTAACCCAATCATATGCCTTATTCATGTCCAATTAGAGACTTGCGAAAGAAGATTTTTGTCGACGATGCTTATTGATGATATGGCAAAGCTCATGCAAAATAAGAATATTGTCTTCCATATGTCTTCCCGGAATAAAGGCGTTTTGGAAGTCCACAATTAGTCGTGGAAGTAGACTTTTCGTTCTCTTTCAGCAGTTTTACTTTTGGTATAAGCACTAGTACTGTTGCATTCCATTCCTTTAGTAAAAAACCTGTTGTAAAAAAGCGTTGTATTGCCTCTGTAACGCAAGGGCCGACAATTGGCCGGTAACTCTGAAAAAATTCCACGTTGTAACCATCTAGGCCTGGAGACTTATCATGAGCAAGAGGGAAAAAAGAGTCTCGAATTTCCTGGGTGGAGAAAGGCCTACGTAGGATGTCACAATCACTTGCATAGACGGTTGGGAAATGCAATTCACGGAGAACATGACCGATACTATTATGGGTTATTTTCGGAGAGGGAACATTCATTAATAGTGCTTTGAAATGATGGTGAATAAGATCTTTAACTTCATCCGGATTGCTAACCGAGAGACTGTCAGAATTGCACAACATGTGGAAGACATTTTTTTGTTGTTGTTGGCGAAGACGACTAAATAGGACTTCTTCTAGTGATCGATACTATCATGGGTCGTCTAGTGAGGTGGTTTATTGTAAAAGTGGGCTAAACACAAGGAAATGAAATGTATAATAAGAAAGTTACCTTTTCATCCTCAAAGAGTAGTTGTTGGTAGCAAGGTTGTTTTAGAGGTGAAATAAGCGTACGCGATTTTGCCTTGAGCTTCATCTTAACCTTGTAACCTTTTGTTGTAAAAGTCAACTTGTCGAGGTACCTTTTTTCAGGTTTCATCCTATCATCATAGAGTCGTGCATAAGCGTAAATGAGAACTAACACGGGTTTTATGTGAATTATACTTAAGAAAAGAACACTTTTACAAGATCTAAGGTAAGGTGGGTTAGCAATAAAGATAAACAGTAAGCACATGTTTGTTAGCGTGCAAGGATTGTGGCTTATCCTGGTAGAAGGGCTTGTAGGCTAGTAAACAATCAAGCGACATAACGTTTTTAGCTAAATGTTGGCATAACTTGGCATGCTAAAATATGTATTAGTAAAAAATATGGTCATGAAATCTTCTAATTCTAATAAAAAGGTTTCCTAAATTAGGTAGTTTTTTTTTCAGTGGTGTTTTTTTTTTTGCAAAAAAAGTTATAACCACAGTATTACAAGCAAATATGCTTGTTAGTTGATTTCTTTTTTCTCAGCAACAATTTAAAACATAAAGTTGTAAATAGTATATTTCCCTACTATGTAAATACTACCTCTGTTTTTATTTAGTTGCAACGTTTTGACTTTCACGCTTGCCAATGTACAATTTCAAATAGTTTTATCTTTAATCGTATGTAAGTAAAAATTATAAAAATTTGATACTATGAAAGCTTACATCGAAACGAATCAAACAAGACCCCACATGACTATATTTTGTTTAACATATAAATCAATAAATGTGGTCAAATAAGAGAACATGAATAGTGCACTTTGTCAAACGTTGCAACTAAAAAAGAACGGTGGTAGTAGTTAGTTATTTGTTGCAAGACATTGGTGGTAAACAATAAATGCACAAGCAAGATAGAATAAAAGCAAGATAAGAAGAGGCCCACTCTCAAATAAGTACATCAGTAAGTTTCTTAAAAGGTGAGCCTTATGTCTTGGACAAACAACAATCTAGAAAGCTATACTCTGGTAGTGACAAGGCCGTAGGTAGTTTGAAAATGCACTAAAAATAAGAAGGGTGATCAATCTGAACCCACAAAAAGCTATGGCCTGCTCACCATTTATCCCAACTCTTGATTGTCCAACTTCAGACGTGCACCTGTCTAAAGCTTATTACTATCCAAGTTTCACTTTACATGATTTGTCATTTATGACTTGTTATGACACACAAGCAACACGGATAAAATATAATCAAACATACATAACTTTTTTTTATCTTATTATTAAATAAGTGATCATACAACTTATAACCCAAGATTAATTCCTTCTTGAATTCAATCCTTCTTATTTTTTGAACCTAGCCAACAACCAACTTACCTTTCAAAGGTATAAATTATCAACTTACCAAATAAGGCCCTCAGTCCTCATAGAGTATTGAAAATAATATAGGTCAAGAATTGTCAAGAACATACCATTATAGATTTTCTCACATCTGGTTTTATTGGTCAATTAAGAAATTGGTGGGACAATAGTATTAATATAGCCAAGATTGACCCCAAGACTGGACGAATTTAGGACCGTCTCGGTTGTAGTTCAGATTAATTATATAGCGAAAGGGGGACTTTCTGGTAGGTAATTAATCTCGTTAAAAATTTTATAAAAACTTCAAAAATAAAAGTGTTGAAATATATTTTTGATTTTGAAAATATCGTTTATTAATATTGGATTAATAAGTAAATGAAATCAGTTTTAAAAATTTGAACAGATGTTTTGAATAGTTCGAATAAATGTTGAAAACAATTAAAAAGAAACACAAATATGAATAATAACTTACTTTGATTGAACTTGAATGAACTGACACAAGGATTGAGTAACTAATTTTGAGCGAGAGGCTTTTGTATCTGATTCCTAATATTTGCTCTCTATTTTGTACTGAAGAAAACACACTTGATTTCTACAAGGATACAAATAGGCTATTTATAGTATATGATTTTTGGTTGTTTGTGAAATATATTTGATAAGTTTTGCCGCTTGTAAACAGAAGTAGTTTTCCATTTAAGTTGTTCTGATAACTTGAACTTTGTAACTATTCTTTTGCTGATAACTTTGATTTTTGGATTTTTCTTAAATGGAGCTTTGGATTCATGTGACCTCATATTTTGCATGCTCGTGGCTTCTTTTGCATATTTTGGAGAATGATCCATTTGTCTTCTTGTGATATTGTCCTTTTGCGCCTTTGGGTGATGAATGTACAATTCATTAGATAGTCAGGTCATATACTGGATATTTGATGAGTCATCATAGGAGTACCTGCAATGAAAATGTTAGTAAAATATGTCCTGTTGACCCAATATGGTTTTGATGATGACAAACTAAAGTAATTTAACTAACAACGTTTATGAGTTTTATGTGTGCAAGAATCATTGTAAAAGGTTGTGCCTATAGCATTGAGAATGCTTGTTATGAAAGGTGTGCGAGGTGCATTGTTCCTATGGATAAAGAGAATACTACAATCAAGGTTGAAGTGAAGAGGCTTGACTTGAAGATTGAAGTGAAGATATTCAAAGGAACAACTATCCTAACATGAAGGAAGCTTAGAATGCATGAGTTTGTATTTAAGTTCCTAAATGTAAAAAGGGAACAAGATCCGGAAAGGTAAGGAAACTTGAGTTATAAAGTTGGAATGAAGGTTTAGAGTCTCTAGTTAAGTTCCTAGGTTTAATGAGTCTAAATGGTAAAAAGGTTATGTCAGTTTCTGTTCCTATGTTGGGAACATAAGTTGGTACAGTTTGGGAACACAGGTTGGGAACAGACCTAAAACGTCCTATGTAGTGCGCCTAACATTACTTGTGCGCCCAACAGGATAGTTAGAAGTTTTAGGTTAGTTTTGACTAGATCCACTATTTTAGGGAGTTTGTTATTAGTTTGTTAGGAAAAGATTTTAAAATGATTTTGTATTTTGAAAAGGATAATATCTTATTTTAAAATCTTATCTTTTTATTCTAAGTAAAATCTTATCTTTTGAAAAGATTTTCTTTTTAAATAAAATCTGATTTTCAGTTTTTATTTAATATTTTAAAAAGATATTTTTTCTTAAATTATTTATTTTTAAATAGTTTAATTATTCTCCAAGTATCTAAAACCACGTAATATTTTACTATTAAACGTTTTATTTGTTTTAGTGGGTTTAGTGGGCTTGTTTATTATTTCCCAAGTAATTAATTAATTTATATGGTTTAATTACTCCCCAAGCAAACTAATATCACATTTAAGCTTACTGCTACACGTGTTTTAGTTTGTGGAGTAATGGGCTATATTATTTTATTAAAGCCTTAATTTATTTTAATTAGTTTAATTAGGCTTCAAGTTTTATAAACCACGTTATACTTTACTGCTTCTCTTATTTAGTTAAGTAGTGGGTTAGTGGTTATTTAATTCTCAAGTAAAGTTAAATAAAAACTAATTAATTAATTAAGTTATGGATATCATGGAGTTAGTGGGTTAATTAGTGGTAAGTTATTTCATGACTACTTATGTTATAAATAGGCGCCTAAACCTTAGAACATTTTGTGTCTGACTTTTATAGTCTCACCAATATGTGTCGGACTTTAAGTTATTCTAACATAAAGTGTCAAACTTTAGTAGTCCTTCCATAGTGTGTCTGACTTCGGTTTTAATTGGGTTTAACTAAGATAAAGTCAGTACCGTCATTCCTTCAATATACTCTTGTGTTCCTTACGTATTTCCTACTTATTCTCTTATTGTTTTTATGTTTGTAATCTTGGTTTTTGGGGTAAGGGGATTTTGAGTGAAATCCTGTATTGAGAAAAGCTTTGAGTAAAGCAAGAGAAAGGGAAGAAACTTGAGTGAGTTTCATTGTAAGTGTGAGAAGCTTTGAGTGAAGCAAGAGAAAGGGAAGAAACTTGAGTGAGTTTCATTGTAAGTGTGAGAAGCTTTGAGTGAAGCAAGAGAAAGAGAAAGAGAAAGAGAAAGAGAAAGGAACTTCGAGTGAAGTTTGAGAGGAACGTCAGTTGTGGGAACTGTCGTTGGGAACTTGAGTTTAGTAACTTAAGTTGTGGCTCGAGAGAAAAGTAATAGGTTTGTAAACAGAGTCGTTTGGCCTATTATAGTGGAAAGTATTGAGTCAAAATCCCTTGTGGTCGAGGTTGTTTCTTCCTATTAGGCCTAGGAAGTTTTTCCTCGCTAAAATCTCTTGTGTATTTCTCTTGTTCCTTTCGTTGTTTTATAATTCCGCAAAAATAACGTATATTAGTCACACTATAATTCACCCCCCCTCTTATAGTGTTCCCTTAGAAGTCAACATGTCCCTTATTTTTGTCTAAGTGATATTCACTTAGCGGGATCTTTTAATTTTTAATGTCCTAACTTTTGCCAAGAAGATCCTACCTACGGACATTTTCTAATAATTTGAACAAGAGTATTTTGCCTTCTTGAGAGAGAAATTTGCCAGCTCTGAGTTGAGATAAGTATGGAGTTAGTGGTTAAGAGTGGTTAACACCAGTAATAAAATACTCTTGTAGCCATGTAGGAAAAACAACTATTATATTTCCGCAATGGATAAAAGTAACGGGGTCTTTGTCGTTTTTTGGGATTAATTCTTCAATTTTGCGGATGATGTAGAAAAACCCATATGCTCTTGCTTGAGTTGGATGTAAGACGGCGGGATCCTTGCAATAAAGATCACACTTTATTATATTAATAAGTATGAAGTAGTGGGCTGGTTTGATTTTGCCGTTCACCATTTCTATGTTGGCGCAAATTACTTCTCCATAAATCCATTTTTTCCTTTGAAGGGAACATACTGTTGAAAATATATATTGCTGGAATTTTGTGAACTCTTGAAAAAATTTTGTGTCTGGTTCTGGTACTTCGTAAAATTTTCTTACCAAGCCATATTTCCATGTTTGAAAATATGGATCATTCTTTTGAATGTCTCTTGTGGATAGAAAGAATCGTCCAGTTTGGTAATTTGAAAATATTAATATAGACCGTCCCCATGTTCGCCAAATGCTATAGGGGGATATTTTTTCTGATGTTAGAAAATTGATATACCATGTGTTGAAGTTTTATTGCTTTACTTTGTTGATGATGATTTCCTGCATATCGGTTGGAAGCTGATATATTTGGATGATTAGTTCAAATATGAAAAGCTTGGAAATTGTTTTATGTATTGTAGGTAAATCATGGGTTTTGGCTGTTGGAGTGAGGTTAATTGATAAGTCTTTTGTGGTGGGGAAAGTTTTTTGAGTAAATCTTGAATACATTGGGTATGAATTCTTCTTTTTTGTGTGAGGTATAAGTTTTTGGTTTTGGAACTAGCTAGAAGATGGTTGAGTTTTCTGCATCTGAAATAATTAAATGAGTAAATATGAATGAAAATTAATTTTGATTAATGAAAAGTAATTTTTATGAGAATAAAATATTATTACAAAACGGGGCTGACCAAAAAAACAAATTACATGGAACATGAAAACTAAAAATCGTGTAGTAGAAAAACTCTTTCTCTCTCTCTCACTAGAACCTCTCTAGTTTAAGACCCATTTCCCGCCATTGTTTGTGGTTCGCGGTGCTTGCGCTTGAGCTATGGCTCGAACTCACCGTCAACTGGCTACAAATTCTTCAGCTAAGAGGAAAGAGTTAGAGGAATCAGGTAGGCCAAAATCGATGCGACAGGAGACAACCTCAAAAAAGGGAGATTCTGACTCCATTGATTTTATGAGATGATTGATCAGAAGATTGGCAAAGATAATCCGAATGATGATATGCCTGATGCAATCCAGAATCCGGTGAACATGTGGTTGAACTTATTGAAGGATACGGAGGTGACGAATATGGGTAACAAAGGAAAACAGAGAGATGATGAAACAAATCCTGTTTCACCTACTGGAGGTAATTCGCAATCACGTGCTAAAATTGAACTAGATGATATTGAGGATGAAATTCATTATTGGAATTCTGCAATGATTTGTTACGTTTTGGGGGTGAATCCACCATTAAAGATCATAGAAGGATTCTTTAATCGAATTTGGAAGAACTAGGGGATAGATAAGATTGATGTGATTGGAAAAGGCTTGTTCATTGTTAGATTTAATTGTGTTGCAAGTTTGCAGAATGTAATGGATGGTGAACCTTAATTTTTTGATGGTAAACCACTGATTATGAAACGCTGGACTGCTGACATTGAGATTAATAAGAACAACCTGAAAACTATGCCTATTTGGATTAAACTCCCACAATTAGACCTCAAATATTGGGGTGAACGAAGCTTGGAGAAAATTGCTGGATTAGTTGGACCTTTGATCAAAATGGATCAAGCTACTAAACTTAGGGATAAATTACTCTTTGCTAGGGTGCTAGTTGAAATACAGATTGAGCAAAATCTTCCGGATGCTGTATTTTTTGAGAATGAAAAAGGGATTGTAGTGGAGCAAAGGGTGGAATATGAATGGAGGCCACTATCGTGTTCAAAATGTAAGAATTATGGACATGTAGTGGAGAATTGTAGAGCTACTCAGGCTAAGAAATGGGCCCCTAAGGGAAAGACAAATCCAGGGGAAAATAGGGCTCATAAGGCTGATGGAAATCCTACTACCTACATTGATGCTGATGGATTTCAATTGGTACCTACAAAGAAACAAGCTAGTCCTGGTCACGGGACTAAAGAAGGGCAGGTGATATAAGACTACTAATGCTTTCTCTAAGTTGCTCTCTGAGGATGATGATGGAGGTGTAATGCCTGTAGGTGAGAGTGTGCCTGTGCACACTGACAAGGGTGAGGCTAGTGATGAGGGGAGGGAGTCCCCTACTAGTCATAGATAATGTTTTGATTTGGAATGTAAGAGGTCTGAACAGCCCTGCTAAGCAAGTTAAAGTGAGAGAATTGATCCATCTCCACAATATTCATTTGTTCAACCTCTTGGAAACCAAGGTAAAAGCTCCAAGTGGTGTTTTTTCACAAATCACCATCATAATGACAGTGGAAGGATTATCCTGGCCTGGCAACCTGGGTCTTTCACTGTGGACATTAGATATGTTTCTGCACAAATGATACATTATAGAATCACTGCCTGCCACAGTAAAAAAACTTTTTTATGTACATTCATCTATGGATTTAATGATGCCCTGGGTAGAGAGAAGTTATGGTCTGACTTAGCTGGGATAGCTACTCAATCTACTGAGGCCTGGTGCATAGGAGGGGACTTTAATTCTATACTTAATGGAGATGAGAGAGTTAGATCTATTATTAGAGACTCTGAAATTATTCCTATGAGGAGATGTGTAACTCGTTGCAAGCTTGAGGATGTCAAAGCTACTGGTAGATTCTATACTTGGAATAACAAACAATCTGGTGACCAGAGAGTTATGTCCAAGATTGATAGAGTTATGGCAAACTTTGAATGGAATGCTGAATTTCAAGATGCTGAGGTGTTTTTTATGCCTGAAGGAGAGTTTGATCATAGTCCTATGTTGATCAAGACATGTCCCTTGGTGCAGGGCAAGAAACCTTTTAGGTTTTTCAATCACTGGTGTTTTAATGAGTTTTTCAGTGAAGTGGTATCTGAAGGGTGGAGAAGACCTGTATATGGAGTTCCTTCTTTTCAGGTGCTAAAGAAGTTGAAACTTTTGAAAAGGGATCTTAAAGTCCTCGATTAAAGAGGCCAGGGTGATTTACAGGAGGCTGAACAAGTTGCAAAGGAGAGATTACTAGCTGCACAAAAAGAGCTACACTCTAATCCTGGTGATTGCAGATCTGCTCAATTAGAGAAAGAGGCTCAGGTAGTGTATCAGATTGCTTGGAGAGACCTCCACTCTGCATTGCAACAGAAAGCAAAGCTCCATTGGTAAAAAGAGGGGGATGAAAACTCCAGAACTTTTTATAATAGCATTAAAGCTAGGCAGAAGAGAAACTCTATTAAAGCCATTCAATCTATGGATGGACAATGGAGAGATACCCCTGGTTCCATTGTGGATGCATTCCTGGAGTTTTATCAACAACTGCTTGGTACTTGTATGCCTTCCAAGAATGCTGTACTACCTGGTATTTTACAATATGGACCCTCATTAACCATTGATCATTGTACTAGCTTGGGTTTCAACTACAATGCAGTAGATGTAAGGAAGATTATGTTCAGCATTCCAAGCAACAAGGCACCAGGGTTGGATGGATATAGTAGTGCATTTTTCAAGGCTGCTTAGGAGACTGTTGGGAATGATATTAGTCAAGCTATACTGGGGGAACTGAGAACTGGACTGATAGTTAGGGAGCTTAATCTAACTACACTCACTCTAGTTCCTAAGGTGAAAATCCCAAATGCAGTGAGTGAATTCAGGCTTATTGCCTGTTGCTTTACCATATACAAATGTTTGTCAAAGCTCATATGTGCTAAGCTAAACACTGTGATGCCTGATGTAATAAGCCCTACACAAGGTTCCTCTGTCACTGGGAGGAATATCATGCATAATGTCTTATTATGCCAAGACCTGGTGAAGATGTATAGGCCTTCTCAGAAACAACCTTGCTGCATGATGAAACTAGATATTAAAAAAGCCTGTGACACTGTTGAGTGGTCATTTGTAGAAGAAATGCTGGTTGGGCTTCAATTCCCTGCTTCCTTTGTAAAACTAATCATGATGTGTGTGACTACTCCTTCATATACATTGATGATAAATGACAGCCCCAGTGAGATAATCTATCCTAAAAGAGGCCTAAGACAAGGGGACCCCCTCTCCCCCTTGCTCTTTACCCTTTGCATGGAGTATTGCTCCAGAATACTCTCTAAAGTGTGCACTCTTCTTGGCTTCAAATTTCATTCAAGATGCAAACATTTGAAGTTGAATCATCTGATTTTTGCTGATGATTTACTTTTGTTCTCAAAAGGGGATTACAACTCTATATGCATGCTGATTAGTGCTTTGAAGATGTTTCCTGAGACATCTGGTCTTCATCTGAGCCCTGAAAAATCTGAAATGTACCTGACTGGATTGGCAGAGCCTGAGGTAAGTAGAATTCAACAAATGACTGGCTTTAGAATGGGTGCTCTCCCATTTAGGTACCTTGGTGTACCTATGAGCACCAAGAAACACTAGTAGAATAAATGCTAATTGCTGCGGTGATATTGTCGCGGTTTTACCCATACGCAGCAATATATCACGTAAAAAGAAAAGGAAAAATATAAAATGCTAATTGCTGCGGTGAAAACCGCAACAATATGTCATCAACAGAAATTTTTTTAAAAAAAGGTTGATTATTTAACCAGATATATTGCTGCGGTTTTTTTCAAAAACCGCAGCAATATATTAAAAAGTTAAACTTTAATATATTGCTGCGGTTTTTAAAAGAAACCGCAGCAATATCTTTAAAATTTTTTTTTTAAAAATATAAAACCTACCTATCATAAGTTAGGGCTTTTCTTTCTCACTTCTACATAACCATACGCCATTTCTACTCTCATCCTGTCTCTCTCTCTCTCTTCCTCTCAACCTGACCGGATCTCTCTTCCTCTCAACCTGACCAGACCTCTCTTCCTCGAACCTCGGCCCGTCTCTCGTCGTCGGCCTTCTCTTTTCGTCGACGCCGTTCATCGTCAGCGTCGTTCATGACAGCAAATCGTCAGCGCCGTTCATCTTCTCGCAAAGCATCGTCGTCAGCCCTCCATCGTCGCTCATCGTCAGATCTGAAACTCGTTGTTCTTCGTCGGCTCGTTTTATGATTCTTCGTCGGCTGTTCTTCGTCGGCGTCTCGAGTTCTTCGTCGGCATCTCGAGTTCTTCGTCGGCGTCTCGAAGATCGAAGACTCAAAGATATTTGTTTATTTGTCGAAGACTCGAGTTCTTTGTCGAAGATCGAAGGCTCGAAGAATTAAGTCTTGAAGATTTTCTTTTCATTTTGTTTGTTTTTCTGATTTTTTTTTCGTTTTACAATTATTACATATTTGTTTATTTGTTCGTTTTTTTAATTATTTCATCTGTTTTTTTCACTTTTTTTAAGTTATTCCAGATCTGTTTTTTTCCTTTTTTTTTAGATGTAATATAAGTTTATCTTTTTATTTTTTGTTTATGTGTTAGAATCAATGTTGATGTATTTGTCTTCATTTATTTTCAATTTTTATGTTTGTAGTTAGATTTTGTTGAAAGTTTATGAGTATTTTGCTATTTTTTTGAATTTTGTTCATCTTTCGAATTCAATGGAAAAATGCAAAAAAAAAAAAAAAAAAATTGACCTACCCGCTACCTATTGCTGCGGTTTTGGTTAAAAAAGCAGCAATATACTCAATTTTGCTAATATAAAATAAATATATTGCTGCGGTTTTTACCCAAAACCACAGCAATATGTTGAAATATTGCTGCGGTTTATAACCGCAACAATAATTTAATTACCTATTGCTGCGGTTTATAACCGCAGCAATATTTTAATTACCTATTGCTGCCCCCTTAATTGTTGCGCGGCGAAAACCACCGCAATATGTCACTTTTTGACCGCAACAATAAGCGTTTATTCTACTAGTGAAATTGAAGGTAAATGGTTGTGAGGCTCTCATTGATAGGATGTGTATGAGGGTGAAGTTATGGAGTAGCAGGAACCTGTCATACAATGGAACGCTCCAACTGGTCAACTCTGTCTTGATGTCAATTTGTGTGTACTGGACTCAATTGTTTATACTCCCTAAAACTGTTCTCCATACAATTAATTCCATCTGCAGGAATTACTTATGGCATGGTTCATATGATAGCAACAACCTAGGTTATGTTGCATGGGATACAATATGCACATCTAAATCACATGGAGGTCTGGGGATTAGAAGCCTTCTCCTTTGGAATCAAGCTGCTGTGGCTAAGCATGTTTGGGCTATCTCACACAAGAAGGATAATTTATGGGTAAGATGGGTTCATGCTGTGTACATAAAAGAAGCAAACTGGGAAGACTACAAACCACCAACTACTGCCAGTTGGGTATGGAAATGTATTTGCCATGTGAAGGACCAGTTGTGGCCTCAAATTGCTTTAAATGATGCAAATCATTTCAGTATTGCAAAGACCTACAAGGCTTTACTTCCTATGGGGCAAAACTGGAGATATAGCAAGGGCATTTGGAATAGGTTATCTATTCCAAAGCATAGGTTTATACTATGGCTTGCTTTGAAGCAACGCCTGATGACTAGGGAAAGACTAGCCAAGATGGGCATCATTGAGTGTACAGACTGCTTCTTGTGTGGTGTTGATAGGGAGACTCATGAACATCTGTTCTTTGAGTGTGGTTTTAGTAGGAGATGCTTGGTTCAGCTTCACCTATGGCTTGGAGTCAGAAGGCATGATTTCAATTTATATCAACAGATGACATGACTGCTTAGGAGCCACAGGACTGGAAGTTTTCATAGGAAAGTCATCATGACATCATTGGTTGCTCTTGTATTCCAGGTGTGGAGAGCTAGGAATGATGCACTATGGAACAACAAAGTTCCTTCGATCCAATCTGCTGTGCAGCAGCTTAAGTTCAATGTGAAACATAGAATCAATCAAGTGTATAAGAATATGACCCCTAGGGAGCATAGGTGGTTTGACTTGTTGTAGTTTGTTGTTTGGAGGTTTTTTTCCTCTGTTGGGGTGCAGCTAAGTTTATTCTTAGCTTGCTTGATGTAATATGTTTTGTATGAGTGCTAATATAGTTCTTTCTTGCCTCTCAAAAGAAAAACGGGGATGATCCTTTTGAACAACAAGAGGTTGACTCATTATCTGATTTTATTTGAAGTAGATTATCTTCGCTATGGTCAGTAAGGCTATGTTCTGAGGAAGTTTCTAGTGAATATAAGGCTAAATTTTTTTGTTGAAGGTCTGGATCGTGCTCACATAATTCATTAATGTTTTGTTTTAAGTTACATTCGTTAGCCTTATGACCTACTCGTCCACATTTATAGCAATAAATCGGTCTTTTGGAATCTATAATTTTCTTTGGTATTCTGGTGGGTGCCTTAAAGGACTTTTTATAGTATGGGTCATTATTAATAATTTTTCTAGTTGGTCGAAAATTTTCCCTATATCTCTTTTATTGATAGCAGAGGGAGGTTGAATTTTGGGTAACCAAATGCAGCACAAAAACTTCCTAATTCTCTACGTCTTTCTCTTTTTTCAGATGAATATTTACTTTGAATTGCTAATTCTTGACACAAAGCAATTGCTTCTTTTTTAACAAAGGAAAATATTTGTCCATAAGTCATACTATCATACGAAATTTCATCTTGACCCTCACTTTCTCTTAATTTTAAGAATATTCTTTAAGAAAATAAGGATGGAAGACCAGATATAAACCTTTTGTTTCCTAAAAGATTGATTGCAATCACCCCGTCTAAAAATATTACTAAGGAATACATCTTTATACCAGCGATAATCATCTAGTGTAGGATACCTAAGATTAGTAAGGACTACTTGGTTTATTGACATTTCTTCCTTTGGATTACCAATAAAATGCATAGCAATCATATTAATAAGAATTGAGCTTCCATCTAAGACTTGCTGTTCATTTTCTATTTTGACGTGGTTAAAAAATTTGAACTTTAGTTTCCATATACTATTGTCCCACCAATTTCTTAATTGACCAGTAAAACCAGTTGTGAGAAAATTTATAATGGTATATTCTTGACAATTCCTTGACCTATAAGTAGTTATGGCCATAGTCATTTCGGAAAGAACATTTAATATTTCATATTCTGATTTTCCATCAATATTCCATTCATAAATTGCAGTTCCATCATATTGTGAGTATCTGAATTTATGTCTTTCTTCATATTGAATATATGGTGGAGTAGGTCTAGTATAATAATTTCTACTAGAGACATTTTTCCAAGAACTATTATTTATTTTATTGATTTCATTTTCTTCTTCATCTGAATTGATTGGTTTACTTGAACTATATTTATCAAAAACATTAATATAATTAGTTGACTTGGAAGTACTTAGGTTAGATAATTTTTCTTCAATCTTTTTTTTTTTTTTTTGGCAATTCAAAGTTGTTATTGATAACCAAAAAAAAGAGTTACAAGAATTATCAAAGCCTAGGCAACACCTGCCAATAGGCAACAAAAGGAGACATACTCCACCAAGCTAATACAACAGCAACATTCTTTCTTCCTTAGAACAATTACAAGCAGTTCTAAACATAATTTCTTTAACTAGGACAGAAGGAGGAACAAGATTGTTATTGAAAATCTTGTTATTCCTTTGAAGCCAAATACCATAGATTGTCTCAGTTAGTAGCTTTGTATATATTTTGCTATGTCTGCTGCTACTATGAGCTCTCCTTGTAGCTTTTTGGAGCTCTTCATGGAATGGGATATTCTGATACTGCCATCTGAGTTTTGCATGAATTTCCTGCCATACTGCCATAGAATAGCCACATTGGAAGAATAAATGTTGAACAGATTCAGCAGCAGCATTACACATTGTACAAGTAACTGAGCAAGGGATCCCCCATTTGCTCAACCTGTCTGCAGTAGCCACTCTATTTTGTAACACCATCCAAAGCAGAAACTTGCTCTTGGGGCTAGCAGTGTTGTTACACACCAATCTTCTCCATTGTACTTTCTCAAAAGTACCTAACAACAATTTATAAGCCTTTTTAATACAATACTTCCCATTATGCATAACTGCATTCCACCCTCCCACAGTTTGTAAGAGATCTCTTGACTCAACGATCTTTTTCAACTGCCATGACATGTTGCTCTTAAGAGCTATAGAATACACACCCATCCTTCTCATATAATAAGCATTAATCCATTGCACCCAAAGCTTATCTGCTTTAAAAGAAATAGCCCATAATAACTTTAAGATTGCAGCTTTATTCCAAATCTCCATGTTTACTAGATTCCATCCCCCTGCTAACTTAGGCTTGTAAAATTGATCCCAAGCAATTGGAGCTTTTTTAGAATCCAATGTTTTACCTGTCCATAAGAACTTCCTGCACACTGCTTCAACAGCCCCGATAATCTTCTTAGAAAGTGGGAAAATCTGAGCCCAATAGTGTTGCATTGAGCTCAAAACACTCCTCACTAACTGCAACCTACCAGCATAGGATAGAGTTTTAGCAACCCACCCTTGAGCTCTCTCTGTAATCTTATCAATCAAGATTTTGCATTGGGAATAATTCAACTTTTTTGAAGACAGTGGCACCCCCAAATATCTGAAAGGAAGATCTCCAATAGGAAGTTGCACAGCTTCAGCTAGAAGAGCAGCCTCATGAGTATCAACCCCAGCAAGATATATGTTGCTTTTTTCCAAGCTAGCTTCCAAACCTGAGGCTTGAGAGAATTTGCTAAATGCTGCCATAATCTTGGTGACTGAGCTAACATCAGCTCTTGAGAAAAGCAATAAATCATCAGCAAACATGAGATGTGTAAGAGATAGTCTTTCACACTTAGGGTGAAAATTGAAATCAGGGTTGTCTTTCAGTTCACCAAGACATCTTGCTGAGGTACTCCATACAAATTGCAAAAAGGAAAGGGGAGAGAGGGTCCCCGTGCCTAAGCCCCTTCTTGGCTTGAAAAGGAGGAGCATGGATCCCATTAAGAAGTATAGAGTAAGAGACACCTTTCACACACCCCATAATCCATCTCATAAAATCACTAGGAAAGATGAGTTCCATCAACACCTGCTTTAGAAAATGCCACTCCACAGAGTCATATGCTTTTTTTATGTCCACTTTGATAACACATCTAGGTGAAACATGCCTTCTAGTATAGCCTTTGATTAACTCAGTAGCTAGCAAGATGTTATCATTTATAGCTCTTTCTGGAATAAAACCAGCTTGTGAAGGATTCACCACTTCACTGATAACTGAGTGTAATCTGAGTGTAAGGATTTTAGCTATGATCTTATAAAGCACTGAGCAGCAAGCAATAGGTCTGAAATCTTTTGCTTGAATAGCATTAGCTATCTTAGGCACCAGGGTGATAGCTGTGATGTTAATAGGGTGGTGAATAAAGGAAGTGTGAAAAAATTCTTCAATGCCCAAATAAACATCACTCTTGATAATCTCCCAGCTCCTCTTAAAAAACAAAGCATTGAATCCATCAAGTCCAGGTGCTTTACTATCATCCATTGAGAAGAGAGCATGATCAATTTCAGCATGAGTCACTGGCTGGGTAAGAGCAGTTCTAGCTTCATAGCTCAACTGCCTACCAGTTCTAATTGTGTGCAGATCAATACTAGGAAGAGACTCAGCTCTAGTGCCCATGAGCTTGGTATAAAACCCAACAAGTTCATCCTGAATCTTATCCCTTGTATTCACCAATCCTCCAGCAGCAGTTTGTAACATAGTAATATTATTCCTTGCTTTTCTTACTTTAACAGCATTAAAGAAGAATCTGGTATTAGCATCAGCCATAGTAAGCCATCTAATTCTAGCTTTTTGCCTCAAAATGCTATCTTCAATAGCTGACCAATGTCTCAGTTGATTCACTATGTCCTTCTCCTCCTGATGAAGATCCCCATCACCACTGCTAGCCATTCTTGTTTGCACATTCTCAAGTTGAGTTCTGAGCTTCTCAACTTTTAGATGAGCCTGAGAGTAATGTGTGCTATGAAGCCTTTTCAAGGCCTCTTTTACTGCTTTTAATTTCTTCCACACACTCTTAAGTTTATGACAATCTCCTGTAGAATCCCAATCCTCTCTCACATTGTCTATGAAATTAATATCCTCAACCAACACATTGTTGAATCTATAAGGTCTTCCACCTCCCTCCTGCATAGCATAGAAAGAGACCAACAGAGGAGTGTGATCTGAAATTCCTTCAGCAAGATACTCCACCTTGATATCAGGGAACTTATGTAATAACATATCATTTATAGGAGCTCTATCTATCCTGCTAGAAATTCTAGCTTCCCCTTCACCTTTATTATTCCAAGAGTAGTAAGCTCCTGAACAAGGAGCTTCCAGCACTCCATCCTCCATAAGAAAGTCTGAGAAGTCCACTGTTTCAGCCGTACTAACAAGGTTCCCATTAATTCTATCAGAATCCTGAGACACTGCATTGAAGTCACCTATAATAAGATAGGGAAAATCAGCATTGTCCACCATCTCCCTCAAATCCACCCATAGCTGCCTTCTATCTGCAATTGTATGTAAACCATACACAACAATTAGAGTGAAACCATGATTCTGTTCCAAACTTGCAATCTGAACCCTTACACATTGTTTAGTCTTCCTTACTACAGTAACTGAAACCACACCTGGCTTCCAACCAATCCAAATCCTACCCCTAGGAGAAAAACCATAGTTATCCTCCCAGCTCCAAGCATTACCAAGCTTATTCTGAACATTAGAAGCTTTATGATCCCTCACTCTAGTCTCAAAGAGAGAACAAAATGCCACACCATGCTGTTGCAGAAACACCCTTGTTTCTTTTATTTTAATAGGGTCATTTAGACCTCTGACATTCCAAGCAACCATCTTCATCAAGACAAATAGGGATTAGGTCCCCTAGCACCTCCAGGTCTACCTGGCTCTTGAGAAAAGGAACACACTCTAGCTGACTGAAAAGAGACTTGCTTACCTTTGGACTTTCTAGTAACAACTTTCCAAGGTTCCTCTTCCTCTCCTCCTTGGATAGGAGTGTTGACTGGAGTAGTCTCTGTAATACTTAACTCTACTTCCTTAGTAGGTTCACCAGTAGAACTGGGATCTACTACTAAAGGAGGAGCACCAATATTATCAGTGACCTCAACACTAGGAGCAGGAGGATTTACTTCAACAGCAGGAGCTGTACTCTTAGGAACCCATTTTAGCACTTCCTTCACAGACTTCTTTGCCAAACTGTGAGCACAGTTGTGGCCAATAACCTGACATTTATTGCAATAAGCAGGAAGCCAGTCATAGATAACTTGTTGAGAAAACACCTTACCACTAGGGTCTTCTATAGTCAGAACTTTAGGAATCTCCTTCGTAACATCCATCTCTACTAGAATCCGGGCAAAAGATACTCTAAAGATTTTAGTAGTACATTCATCTGCATAAATAGGCACCCCCAGTAAACTCCCTATTCTGCTTAATGAATCATCACTCCAGCAATTAAGAGGTAAGTTAGGCAGCCTAACCCATATTGGAATCACCTTCAACACTTCTTTGTGAAAATCAAAACTCGCAGTCCATTGTTTAACAATCAAAGGTTTGCCATAAAACAAGTGTGGCCCAGCATAAATGATAGAGTCTCTATCCTCCTGACTACAAAACTTGGCTATGAAATACCCTGCTTCATGTTTATATACTGTCGGTTCTAAACTCAAACTCCATTGAGATTTCAAATAAGCATTCATAGCATTAATAGTGGGATTTTGGCCAACAACATACATGATTAAAGCATTCGCCCATTGTTCACTTAACATATCAATCGCTTTTTTATCTAACTTAGCAGTGGGTTTACCATCAACAACAACAGGAGCAATAAAACTTAACCCCATACCTTTCTCGCCCATACGGCTTTGCCCTGTGAATCCCTTCCATTTTTGACTTGCATCAACCACAAGCTGAGCAGGAGATGATTTACTAACCGGGTTTACAATCGGGTCCCTTGATTCCTCTAGTCTCACTTCAGTTACTGTTCCATTCATTTGTGCCTTCTCACTTCAGGTAGGTCCACCAATAGGGCTGGAAGTGTTACTAGCTGACGTTTCCGGTGACGGAGAGCCATTCCCCGACGTCACAGTCTTCTTTTCCGGCCCATAAAGCTTAGGGCGCACGATAGACAAAGCACCTTATCCTACGCCACCAGAGCTTTTTTTTTTCCTCTTCTATGAAAAGTTAGAATTTTTTCTTCAATCTTACTAATTAAAGGAGTTTTTTTTTAAGGTAAATTAAGAGATTTTTGACGATATATAGGAATACTTGAAGTATTAATATGCGGAGCAGTTATGTCGAAGGGAAATTTTGTTTCCTTTTTATTTATAGATAATGTTCCTAGTTTAGATGTAATGTCATCAATATCAGGAGATTTTTTTTACTCTAGTTGCATAGATAGTATTTCTATTTGTTTTGAATGGTAGTGAGAAGTTGGTTTGAATAATTATTTTGGTGATAAATTTTTTTTATGTCACCTAAACTAGCAGAGGAGGAGTTGTCATCTTCTCTACCTCGTTAAAAAGGAGCCATAACAAAAAATCATTCATTATTATTAACTTGAGTTTCGGTTAACGGAGGATGAATAGATTTAATTATACTTCCATCTTTTAAAGTCCAACTTTGAATTAAACTACTTGTCATGTTTATTTGATTTTTATTGAAAGGATAAAATATATTATTTTTTATGGTATATGTTGAAAACCAGGTGAAAAAAGGAATATTAATTTCTATTTTTTTCATATTAGAAATCCATTCTAGTCTGACATGATTTCTAGCAATTTGATCAAAACATCCAAAGAACCAATCTTTTTTATCATTATTTTGTTTTGAATAAAAATCATTATGAATATATTCTAAGTCTATTTGAAATTCTTTTTTAATAACATTAATAGAGGAAAAGGTAGGTGGTTTCATGGCCGAAGAAGTAGGTGAATTGGAATTAGTAGAAGATTCTCCTATTGGTTCAGATATTGGGTTTTTATAGCAAAATTTTGAAGTTCTTCAAAATGTAAATTTTTAGAAGCAGACATTTGAGGATTATTATATGAATTTTCATCATATGAAGGTCGAGCATTTTCGTAAGAGGTTGATGGTCTAGCCTTTTCAAAATTAGTACCTAACTTTATTATTACTTGACCATCACGTTCTTCGATAATTTGATCAATTTTCTTTTGAGTAATATTTCTAGGAGGAGGATCATAATGAATTAAAAATTGTTTAGGAATAGTAATTTCATTCCATTTTTAATTTTTTAGGAGTAAAAGAAGCTGCACTTTCAGTTTCAACTTTTAAGATTATAGTTTCATCTATAGTGGGATGAAGTAAACATTTTGGATTTAGTTGAGAAGATAGAAGTCTAAAATATACACGGTAAATTAATGCAAAATTCTTAACATATTCCCTAAATTGTACTGTTGAATTATTTGAAAGATGGACATCTAGAACTAAAGTGTCTAGTATCCATGGATCGATTAAGTCTACTGTAACGTTTGGACAACAATTAAAGTAGATTGGACCATTAAAAATATTAGTTTGAATCATAGCTAAAAGGGAATCTTTATAGCCAACTAAGCGATTATCTTTTAAAGCTATATATATTGGATAATCAAGACCTTCTCTAGACAGTGGTTTTAAGGCTATTTGAATCATACCAAAATGAATATATCTATATGTTTTTAAGTATTTATCTATAGATGTCTTATTAAGTAATTTAATACTTTGAAATTCCTGATTTAAACTCGTGGTTTCCTCGTGATGCTTAATACAAAAAGTGGTCTTAAAGTCAAGTTTTTCCTATTTGATAAATTGTGTCGATATGTTTCCTAGGTATAGTCTAGTTTTGAAAATTAATCGGAAAAGATATTTCTTTACTTTGTACTATGTTTGAGTTATCACTATCATGTGAAAATAACTTCCTAACAAAAGTAGCCATGATCATATAGTAATAAAATTTAGTGCATGTAGCAGATAAGTAAATGCATATATATGGGACCAATGGGACCAGCGGGACCACCCTTAACGGGTACACCTTTTCTTTTCTTAACGGCTGACCAACGAATTTAATAAGGGATGACCAACGTCTGACCAACACTTAGTGCAAGTTCTTAACTACTAAACCCATAAAATTATATATAGAGACGGTCCTAAACCTGTCTAGTCCTGGGGTCAATCTTGGTATCAAAGCCAAAAACCGCCGGGGGGTAGGATCTGCCAATATTAAGTCTAAAACAGTTTGATTACTCATACTAGTACTATTAATGTGTTAAAATTAGGATGGGTTGCTATTTCGTCCTTTTGCTATTTCGTTTTTTTGTGAATTTGATGTACATCTTCATTTCCTATGTGAACATGCAACTTACTTCAATTCCATGACAAACTTCTACTATATTATATAAGAATAGTTTATGTTTTGATTATTGAAAAAGAAAACCTATTATCTTTATATGTATTAAGTTTAGTTTAACTATCTAGTGTTAGAATTTTCTCACTAAAAGCTACCTACATCATATAATATATAATTTTGTGGGTTTAGTAGTTAAGAAGTTGCACTAAGTGTTGGTCAGACGTTGGTCAACCCTTGTTAAATCCGTTTGTCAGCCGTTAAGAGGAGAAAAGGTGGTCCCGGTAAGGGTGGTCCCGTTGGTCACATTTATATGCATTTACTTATCTGCTACATGTACTAAATTTTATTACTATATAATCAGGGATACTTTTTGCAGAAAATTATTTTCACATGATAGTGATAAGTCAAACATGGTACATAGTAATAAAATATTTTTCCCGATTAATTTTCAACACTGGACTATACCTAAAAAATATGTTGACATTATCCCCACTCCTTCCATCAATGTTATTACAAAAGATAATAATGAAAACGAATTTTTATTTGAACTTATAGACAAAATTAACGATACAGATATAAAAAAGGAATACCTTTTAAAGTTAAAAGATATTGTTTGTTAAGAAGAAAATCCTACTAGAACTAAACCAGTTACTTTATCAAAAATATTTGATCATTATCCAACTCCTAATATTTTTAACAAATTACAACTAAAGACTTACAAACTGAAGTTAGCACTCTTAAAACTCAAGTAAAAGAGATTAAAGAACAATTGTTAGAATTCAAAACTAAAGACTTAGAACTTCAAACTAGAATAGATTATTAGAATAAAATAATAGTCTAAAGGATCAACCTTCTACTTCAAACTCACCTCCTATTCAAATTTCATCTCTAGACTCTAAAGAAGATCAAATAAATATTATAGATAGAATAAATTTTCAAAAATGATATATTCTCATTTCACTTAAATATAGGTAATGACTTTCACTTAAATACTATAGCATTACTAGACAGTGGAGCTGATCAAAATTGTATAAGGGAAGGACTAATTTCCAGTATTTTCTATGAAAAAACAACAGAAAAGTTACATAGTGCTAATGGTGAACCTTTAAAAATAAAGTACAAGCTCCCTAATGCATATATTTGTAATCACGGTTATTGCTTTAAGAATACATTCATTTTGGTAAAGGATATAAATAATGAAATAATACTTGGTACTACTTTTATTACTCAAATTTATCCTTTTTCAGTCGATCGTACGGGTGTTCATACTAATATTATTTGAAAGAAAATATCTTTTCAATTTCTTGCACTAGTTTACCAAAAAGATTTGGCTATATTACAATCTTCATCTATATTTCAACAAGTAAATACAATAACTAATAAAGAATCTCAAATTTCTCTTTTACAAAAAGTAATATCATACTTAAAAATAGAAGAAAGATTAAAAAATCCTTATATTCAAAAGAAAATATGTGATTTAGAACAAAAATTTAAAGAAGAAGTTTGTGCAGATATTACTAATGCTTTTTGGGAAAGAAAAAAACATATGGTTTCACTCCCCTATGAAAAAGAATTTTTGTAAAAAGCTATTCCTACCAAAGCAAGACCTATTCATATGAATCAAGAAATATTAGAATTTTTTAAAAAAGAAATTCAAACCTTATTAGATAAAAAATTAATTAGACCATCTAAATCTCCTTGGAGTTGTGCTGCCTTTTATGTTATGAATCAAGCATAAAAAGAAAGAGGGGTTCCTAGATTAGTAATTAATTATAAACCTCTTAATAAAGTCTTACAATGGATTAGGTACCCAATCCCTAATAAAAAAGATTTATTGAGTCGTCTTTTTTTAATGCAAAAATCTTCTCAAAATTTGATATGAAAAGTGAATTTTGGCAAATTCAAATAGAGGAAGAAGATAGATACAAAACCGCTTTTAATGTTCCTTTTGGACATTATGAATGGAATGTAATGCCTTTTGGATTAAAAAATGCTCCATCTGAGTTTCAAAATATTATGAACAATATTTTCAATCCTTATACTCAAAATATCATAGTCTATATTGATGATGTTCTAATATTTTCAGATTCCTTAGAAGAATATTTCAAACACCTTAATACTTTCTTACATGTTATTAGAAAGAATGGTTTAGTTGTCTCTTTTCCTAAGATGAAAATATTTCAAACTAAAATACGTTTTTTACGACATGATATTTTCCAAGGTACTATAAAACCGATTAATAGAGCTATAGAATTTGCCGATAAATTTCCAAATGAAATTAAAGACAAAAATCAATTACAAAGATTTTTAGGATGTCTTAATTATATTTCAGACTTTTTTCCTAATTTAAGACAATATTGTTCATGTCTTTACCAAAGATTACGAAAAAATCCTCCAGCTTGGTCACCTAAACATACACATATAATACAAACATTAAAAGAAAAGGTTAAGTCCCTTCCTTGTTTAGGTCCACCAAATCCCAATGCATTCATGATAGTAGAAACAGATGCATCCGACATAGGTTATGGAGGCATTCTTAAACAAAAATTACATGAAAATAAAAATAACAAATAATTAGATTTCATTCCGGCCAATGGTTAGGTCCTCAAAAAAATTATTCGACCATTAAAAAGGAAATTTTATCTATTGTTCTTTGTATTTCAAAATTTCAAGATGATCTCTATAATAAATCTTTCTTACTACTAATAGATTGTAAATCTGCAAAAGAAATGCTACAAAAAGATGTTCAAAATATTGTTTCAAAACAAATTTTCACCAGGTGGCAAGTTATATTATCAGTTTTTCATTTTCAAATAGAATTCATAAAAGGAGAAAATAATTCTCTTCCTGATTTTTTAACTAGAGAAACTTTTACAAGGAAAAGGCAATGGTAGTAATAATTAAAGTTCAATTATTACAGGAGGCAAAATGAATCAAGATTTTAATAAAGGCAAAGGTATTCAAAAACCAGAAGATTATGTGATGAGATTTCATAAGCTCCGCCCATCAAGTGAAGAAACATCTGCATCAGATAAACTCGACGCATTTTCCGATTTTCCACCTTTATCTTATTCCCAAGCAGTCAAATATCCTACTCAAACTTCAAATTCAAAATCAACTACTCAAAAATCCCAATCTACAAATTCCGAAACCCACAAATACATCACCAAATTTCATAAAGAACACCTACTCCTTACACGTTTCAAAGAAACTCCTCAAATTCCCGAACTTATCAAATTTACTAATTCTCTTTTCCCAGTGTATTGTCAATACCGACCCGAAACATCTTATAAAATACAAAGGTTTTATAAATTCATACTTGTTGATACCAAGTCCGTCGAAATTGAGCATAGTGAAAAAGGAAATTATATAACCTATTCAAAATGCAAAATCAAGAAGATCATTCCACATACTGAATGGGTATCTGTTTATATTCTGAAAGAATTCCGGCCCTTTTCCAACCACAAGAATATAATTACATCGATTATCAGATGGCATGGTTTCGAGCATTCTTACTCAGAGCATTTAATCATTCATGGTTCTTCACCATTTGTCCTCAATGTCCAAAAAATTTCCCCATATGGTTTTATGAATGGTGGCTCCACTTTGGATGTTCTCAACAAATATGGCCGATGGAAGTACAAAAATCTTATGATTTCTTCTCCACCCATGTACAAACCAACACTCCATATTCCATAGAGCTCTTATTTCATCGAGAATTTAATATTCTATGGATAATGTGCTGGTCTTATAACATTATTCAATGGTATCCAACACCACTCCCCATGTCTTTAGTACGTAAATCAAATGGTGGGAAAAATTTGCCATTAACAAATTTTGCTCATTAAAGACTATCCAAGATCAAATGGTTGCAGATAATCAACTTATCAAAGCAATCAAAGAAATTCCTAATCCTCCTACTCTACAAAAGGAGAAAGAAATAAGGAAGCCAGAAATTCAAGAATCTGAAATTGAATTACTCAAAAAGGAAATCAAGCTTCTCAAAAGACAAAGTGAACTCTTAATCCGAAATTCAGACGATTCATCCGGCTCATCTGTCCATTCCTCACCGGACGACCCATTCGAAGGACCTTGTGCTCAAGATCCTTATTTACAATAAAGGAAAAAATTTCTCTTAAAAAGCCCGCAGGATCATCCTGGCAAAAGTTAGGGCATTAAAAATAAAAAGATCCCGCTAAGTGAATATCACTTAGGCAAAAATAAGGGACATATTTTACTAACATTTTCAATGCAGGTATTCCTATGATGACTCATCAAAATCCGGTATACCACGTGACTATCTGATGAATTGTACATTCATCATCCAAAGGCACAAAAGGACAATATCACAAGAAGACAAATGGATCATTCTCCAAAATATACAAAAGAAGCCACGAGCATGCAAAATATATCACTCCACATGAGGTCACCTGAATCCAAGGCTCCATCTAAGCAAAACCCAAAAATCAAAGTTATCAGCAAAGGAATAGTTACAAAGTTCAAGTTATCAGAACAACTCAAATGGAAAATTGCTTCTGTTTACAAGCGGCAAAACACTACAAAAAAACCTACATATAGAGGCAAGCCAAAATTGCATCTAAATGTATATTTGTAGCCTCTAATGGTGTTTAGAAGCAATTTTCTTGCTGCCTCTAATTAGTCTGTCGCTAATTATAGGTTGCCCCTAATGCCACCTTTTAGAGACAAACAAGTTATGGTGTTGCTAAAGACACTTATGTTTAGAGGCAACCATATGCTTGTCGCTAATTGTTGGTTCCCCTAATGCCACCTTTTAGAGACAGACAAGTTATGGTGTTGCTAAAGACACTTATGTTTAGAGGAAACCATATGCTTGTCGCTAATTGTTGGTTGCCCCTAATGCCACCTTTTTCAGGTACAAAACTTGAAGTGTTGCTAAAGCCACTTACATTTAGAGGCGACCATCAGTCAGTCGCTAATTATAGGTTACCCCTAATCATTAGTACATAAATAGTCATTTGTGTCACACCTTAGTACCTTATTTACGTCGGTTCTAATAGGGGCACAACTGGCAACGACGCAATAAGTCCATCAACTATTTGCTTCGGTTCTACCTACGACGCCAATAATGATCCAATTAAATTGAAATTTTAAAATTGAAATTTGTGGCTGACAAATGTTTTGGCTATCAATTTTTCTGAATCATGTCAGACAAATATAAAGTAAAGAAAGGAGGCAATTGAAAATAAAAAAAAATAGTATTATTTCAACTTTGACCAAATGTACAATGATTATTTCTAACAGACTATTAAAAAACAAATATATAAATAAAACTCCCTAACAAAAAAAGTTACAATAACTTATCAGTTAATCGATGATAAACCATAAAAAAAAATATACAGAAGGGCCATTCTTAAAATTCTTTATTCTTCCGATGTTTCGAGTGCACTTGGAACTCTCTTATGATTGCTATAAGCCTGTAACTTCTTTGAATCATCCACCATCTGTAAAACAAAAAACAACAATTAAATCAAGATAATCAAAACCCATAAAACAACAATTAAAAAACAACAATTAAATCAACATAATCAAAACCCATAAAACAACAATTAAACAACAATGCAAAATTGGAATGAAACAATCAACATAATCAAAACCCATGAATGAGATTAAAGATTCGAATTAATCAATATGATAATGGTAATAATAAAAAAGATTGTTTTGATCATTATACTTTTACTGTGGATTGTGTTGATTGTTTTACAGAGCATATTATATCAATCAACAAGCAATTACAAACTCAATTCTCAAGCAATTATTGTTGTTGATATATAATATTAAAACATCAATTCTCAAGAACTTGTATTCTTTAGAGCGTAACGAGCTTTTAGCCATATGAGAAAATGGCTTGACAGTCAAAGCTATACCTTCCTGCAACCAGCAAGCCCACACAATTTTAAAAGATAAATCAAAGATTTACAGTCATCTATAATTTTTTTTTGAGGGGCATTCATCTATAATTTTAAGAAATAAGAAGAGAGAAAGAATTTTAAAAAGCTACACGAAAAGAACCAACAAACATATAATGAGAGCTGAAACAAGAGGTTCATAGAACTGAGTAAAGGGATCCATGAGATAACATCTTCACTCGATTCTTCATGCGAGTAGAAATATGTTCCTTGTTATGCAAAATACTCCATGGTTATGTAGTATATCTGTGCTTCTGCACATTATTTTTTCTTTTCTTCTTAATTTCTAAGTAGTCTTACTTCATTCATACTTTCTCTGTTCATACTTCATTCATACGACATTCATACGAAAAAAACGCAAATCAATTGAAATAAGAAATCGAAAAAATTGAAAAACCCAAAAAAAATCGAAAATCAATTTAAAGATCGAAAAGGCCAAAAAAAAATTTGAAAAACCAGAAAAATATAAAAAATAAATCGAAATAATTGAAAAAAAAACTCAAAAACCAATCGAAACAATTGAAAAAAAGAAAAAATCAGTGAAATAATTGAAAAACCCAGAAAAAAAATCGTAAATCAATCAAAAGATCGAAAGTGCCAAAATATTTATTGAAATAATATCAATCGAAAAACCACCCAGGCAAATATATCAAAATAACCAAGAAAAAATAATTAAAGAACTGTAAAAACTCCAAACCGAAAAGAACACGGAAATACCCTATATAATGAATCTAAAAACCCAAGAAATCATATATTTCAACCGAAAAATCAAATAATTGAACCCTAAAAACCAATGAAACCGAAACTAAAAACCTAAAAACATATATAATCGCACCTAAAAAACCAGAAACATACCAGATCTGAAGAGAGTGATGAGAAGCGCATCGGCGGTGGTTGCGCAAGTCGTCTGGTGGTCCGGGATTGTTGCTAGTGTGCAGTGGGGTTTTGCTTGTCGAGAGGAAGAAAATCGAAGAGAGAGGGAGAGTGAAGAGGGGAAGAATCGGAGAGAGAAAGACAATAAAGAGGAGAACCGAAGAGACAGAGAGAGATAGAACGAAAAATGGCGATATGAGAGAGAAAAGAGATGAGTGATGTCGGCTGTAAAGATGAGAGAGAAATGAGAGGTAGGGTTTTTGTTGGAAAATGATTAACTCTTAGGGTTGCCAACCCTCTTAGACACATAAGAATAAAATATTAATATGTATTCCCTAAAAGAAAATATTAATATGTATATAATAAATGAGGATTGTGCTGCTAAAGTGAATTTAGAAAGTATGATCTGCAAATATGTATTCCCTAAAATAAAATATTAATATGTATTCCCTAAAAGAAAATATTAATATGTATTCCCTAAAAGAAAATATTAATATGTATTCCCTAAAAGAAAATATTAATATGTATTCCCTAAAAGAAAATATTAATATGTAAAACTTATGTGAATCATAAAATTCGAATAATCAACAGCTTAAAACCACTCTAATGAGTAAAAAAAGTGGAACGATGATGAGTCATATTAATATAGGTATTTCATGATGCATTTAGGTTGCATTTTAGGATCATTTAGTTGCATTCTTAGTCCATAATTGCATATTAGTTACTTAAGTTGAGAAGATATCACTCTTGTGTGTGATTTCGGTGTTTTTGATAGTTTTCAGGTATTGAGAACACAATTGGAGTATCATTGGACAAGCTTAAGAATGAGAAGCATCTAGGAAGGAGCTAAGTCAAATGAGGTGTCCAAAGGGCATCTTCGAGTCGGATTGCAACTCAAACATAGCGGAAACATATTAAAAGAAGTATGGAAATTGAGTCATGTGCACTCTTTTGATCATAACTCATTATTCAGAGATCGGAATTTAGTGATTCCAGTGGGGTTGGAAACTAGACTTGAAGAGATTTCCAACGGTATATTACACGCCCGGATACGACTTCTAGTTTGGGAGATATAGTCTTTGCAAGTTGACGCTGTTTTGCAGCCCGAAAACCCGCGGCCGCGGGTTATTCCGGGTTTCCTAGTCGAATAAGGCTTTATCTTTTGACGAATTAGACTCTATTTTTCTAGTTGTTTTAGGAAATAGAAAGGTATAAAGACTCAAGGGAATATTATTATTTCCTATCTTATTTTCTATTTTGTTTTTCCATCATTAATTCATAAAGATTAAACTCTTTTTCTCTCAATTATTGAAGAACCCTAGTTTTGCTTTTTCCCCAATTACATTGAATTTTCAATAGAAGCTTTGATTTTTGCAAGCTTGGTTCTATAATTGGTATTATTTCTTTTCTCTTCTTATTCCTATTCAATCCTTTATTATTAATTCATGTTTGCTTATTTAATTATGAATATGTTTCTCCCAATTATGATTGAGTAGTTTATTTCTAGGGTTTAGGGGATCCATGATCAATTAGGAAGGGATGTTTATTAAAGTATTGATTTTTATTGATGCATGTTGATTCCTATTAATGTTTTTATGTCTATTCAATCCAATTTGGCCAGATTTGATTGTTATAGTGTTGCAATATTAGGTTATGCGCCGAGAGGTATAAACTTGATATTAAGGCTAGTTTCAATAGGTAGAATTGGTATTAATAAATTGCGAGAGCCTGTTAATATCTTCTATGTTGATTTAGACTTGAGAGAGCGAATCAATCTATTTAACTGCATTATTAATTGTTGATTTTTGTGTTTCATCCCGAAATATTGATCATTGGTGAACCTATCCCTAGACTTTTTTTATTGATAATTCTTGATATAGTTATAGTCTAGTTTAGTATAATTACTCACAAACACTCGTTCCTATACTCTAGATTTGACTGACAATTAGGAAAAGAACACTGTTTCTCTGTGGATTCGACCCTACTTCCCTGACTACTATTTGTTAGAGGACTTTAGGATTACTTTTGATAAGGTGATACGACTTTAGCCTGTCAAAATTTGGCGCCGTTGCCGGGGAAACGGTTTTGTTCCATTTTCTTTAATTGTTTTAGAGTCTAGATTATATACTCTCGTCTCAGAGAACACTTGTTCTTTGGGACAAAATCTCTTAATTGTTTGTTCTTTAGTTCTTCTATGCGCAGGAGTTTGAGTTCAAATTTCCTACAATTTGATCCTGAAATCGAAAGATCCTTTCATAGACAGAAGAACTTTTCCAGACAGTTGCGAGATAATCCAAGGGAAGATAATCCTTTGGATTCTGACTCTGATTCTACCAGCATTGTCTCTATTGCTCCACCAGAATCAGAGATGGCTCGGAGGCTTACTGACTTTTCCCAACCCTCTTTGGCTGAACTTCCCAAGAGCAATCAAATGCCTGAAATCGAAGCTGTAAATTTCGAGATCAAACCTGCATTGCTAAACATGATCGAAAGAAAACAATTTGGTGGTGGACCTAATGAAGACCCTAATCTTCATTATCAGAATTTCTGCCAATATTGCTCTACCATTAAGCAGCAGGGAGTGACACAAGATCAGATTCGGGAGATTCTTTTCCCATTTTCACTTCGAGATAAGGCAAAATGTGGTACAATGGGATTAATCGAGCCACTCTTGGGATCACTGATTGGAATACCTTGGCTCTAGCTTTCTACAGAAAGTACTACCCTCCAGAGAAGACTGCTAGGTTGCGTAGTCAGATTACAAACTTCACCCAAGGGACTGATGAGTCTTTACATGAGGCATGGGAAAGATTTAAAGATCTTCAGAGAGAATGTCCCCATCATGGTCTACAAAAATGGTTCCTAGTTCAGGGATTCTACAATGGTTTGGGGAACAACTCGAGACTTATCCTTGACTCTGCAGCAAATGGGAGATTCATGAAACTAGAAATTGATGCTGCACATGATTTGATCGAGGAGATGGCTATCCACAACTCTCAATATGGTAATCCTCGAGGACTAGCTAACAAGGGTGGAAAGCATGAGATAGATTCTATATCCCTATTAGCTGCACAGATGAATGCATCAGCAATAAACTTGACAATATGCAGCTCTCCTCTCCTGCAAGTGTTGCTGCTTTGGGTACTACCTCCGAGATTATGTGTGATAATTGTGGCATAGTTGGACATTGGGCACAAGAGTGTCGGAGTTCTCTCGAACAAGTTAATGCTTTTCAAGCATATCGGCCGAACAACCCATACTCCAACACATACAATCCAAGGTTGAGAAATCATCCTAACTTGTCTTACAAGAGCACTAATGTCCTAATCCTCCTGCACCACAACCACAAGCACAACAATTGAACCAGAGGTACTACCAACAACCTTCCCAACACCCTCCTGGTTTCTCTAGACCACCTTTCAATCCATCTCAACAAGCACCTCCTGCCGATCCAATGATGGTTGAGATGAGAAACATGATGCTACAAATGCAAAAGGATCGACAAGCTGACAAGCACAAATTGAGTCCATTCTTGCTCACAATAAGATGTTGGAGAATCAGTTGGCACAATTGGCTACTTCGAACTCTACTCGACAACAAGGTGCTCTTCCAGCACAACCTGTTCAGCCTACAGATTCGGCAAATGCCATCACTCTCCGAAGTGGTTCTCACTACAATGGACCACCCATGCCTATTGATGATATTTGAGTGTGAAAATGATGAGGAACAGGTCCCAGCTGAAGCTAAAAATGACAAGGAGAACTCTAAGCAGCCACTGAACATGAAGAGACCAATGAAGCCAAAAAGCCTGCTATTGAGTTCCTCCTATCAAACTTCCTTTCCCCAATCGTCACCTCAAGAGTAAGCTGGACAAGCAATTTGGTAAGTTTTTGGAAGTCGTCAAGAATCTTCAGGTAACAGTTCCTTTCACGGAATTAATTACTCAAGTGCCTGCTTATGCAAATTTATGAAAGATATCTTGACTAGGAAAAGGGCTTTTAACGAGGTGGAGACAGTTGCTTTTACTGAAGAATGTAGTGCCATTTTACAAAATAAATCTCCACCAAAATTAAAAGACCCTGGTAGTTTCTCTATACCTTGTCACATTGGTAGTTTGTTCATTGATAAAGCTTTATGTGATTTGGGGGCTAGTGTGAGTGTTATGCCATTGTCTGTTTCCTAAAATTGAATATGGGAAGTTTGAAAGTTACCAATATTACTCTACAAATGGCCGACCGTTCTGTTAAATACCCCCTAGGTATTTTAGAGGATGTACCTGTTAGAGTAGGTAAATTTTTTATTCCCGTGGACTTTGTTGTACTTGATATGGAGGAAGATAGGCAAATTCCAATCATTTTGGGTAGGCCATTCCTTCATACTGCTGGTGCGTCATTGATGTGAAAAATGGTAAGCTTACACTATCTGTTGGAGATGATGAGGTCACTTTTAATCTGAGCACTGCTTTGAAAAGTCCTATGCTAGAGGAAAAGTGCTATAGTATTGATGTGGTTGATGTAATTTGCCATGATAACATGCCCCAAGCTCTCTATGGAGATCCCTTGGAGGCGGTACTTTGTCTTGATTCTTCCACAGGTGATGGCAGTATATGGAGCATGAAGTAGATGCTATTGAGAGGATGCTAGCAAGTGAAGAATCTGACCTTGATGGATGCCAACAGGTAAAGAGGTTCGATCGATCTGTGTGTAATGTTGAGGTAAAGAAACCCGACTTAAACCTCTCCCCTCTCACTTGAAGTATGTTTTTTAGATGAGCAAGAGTTAGATCCTGTAATTGTCAGTGCTGCACTCGATGATAGCCAACTTTCCAAACTTCTAGTTGTTCTGAAAAATCACAAGAAGGCTATAGGGTAAGTATTGATGATTTGAAGGGTATTAGCCCCGATTTTTGTATGCACAGGATACACCTCGAGGATGACCATAAGCCGCTGCATTCAACCACAAAGGAGATTGAACCCAAACATGCAGGAAGTGGTCAAGAAAGAGGTGATGAAACTACTCGATGCAGGTATTATCTACCCTATTGCTGACTCTAAGTGGGTAAGTCCTGTCCAAGTAGTACCGAAAAAAGGTGGCATGACTGTTGTGAAAAATGAAAAGAATGAGTAATCCCTACTAGAACTGTGACTGGATGGCGTATGTGTATAGACTATAGGAGACTCAACATGGCCACTAAAAAGGACCACTTCCCTCTACCTTTTATTGACCAAATGCTTGAACGGTTGGCTTGTCATAAATACTTTTGCTATTTGGATGGGTATTCAGGTTTCTTCCAAATTCCCATTCATCCTGATGATCAAGAAAAGACCACATTCACATGCCCTTATGGCACTTTTGCATATCGTAGAATGCCCTTTGGTTTGTGTAATGCCCCTGCCACCTTTCAACGCTGCATGATGAGTATCTTTTCTGAGTTCATCGAGTCTATCATGGAAGTTTTTATGGATGATTTTAGTGTGTATGGTTCCACGTTCGATACATGCTTAGTCTATCTCACTAAAGTCCTAAAAGATGTGAAGAGTGTCATTTGGTCTTAAACTGGGAAAAGTGTCATTTCATGGTGACTGAAGGAGTTGTCTTAGGCCATATTGTTTCTGATAGGGGCATCCAAGTTGATCGAGCTAAGGTCCAAGTGATTGAGCAATTACCCCCACCAGCTAATGTTAAAGGGGTACGAAGCTTCCTTGGTCATGGGGATTTTATCGCCGTTTTATCAAGGATTTTTCGAAAATTGCTAAACCACTGACCCAACTCCTTCTTAAGGATGCTCCATTTGTTTTTACTGATGAGTGTCTTGAGTCTTTTGACAGGATCAAGCAAGCTTTAATAACTGCACCTATTATCCGCTCTCCCGATTGGGAACTCCCTTTCGAGATAATGTGTGACGCCAGTGATTATGCGGTTGGAGTCGTACTTGGTCAGCGTAAGGATAAGGTCTTGCATGCAATCTACTATGCTAGCAAGACATTGGACGAGGCTCAAGTCAACTATGCTACTACAGAAAAGGAGCTTTTGGCTATTGTCTATGCTTTAGAGAAGTTCAGATCTTATCTGATTGGCTCTAAAGTTATTATCACACTGATCATGCTGCTTTGAAGTACCTTCTCTCTAAGAAGGAAGCTAAGCCTAGGCTCATTCGATGGATTCTCTTACTCCAAGAGTTCGACATAGAAATTCGTGATAAGAAGGGCGCAGAGAACGTAGTTGCAGACCACCTGTCAAGGATCAGGCATGAAGATGGTATGAACTCAACTCCTATAGATGATTCTTTTCCTGACGATCATTTATATGCAGTCACAGCACAGATTCCTTGGTTTGCCGACTACGCCAATTACTTGGTAGGCGGTGTGATACCTCCTGATATGTCCTACCAACAGAAGAAAAGGTTCCTCCATGATGTAAATTCTACTTTTGGGATGATCCTCACTTTCGTGAATGTTCAGATGGTCTTTTTCGAAAATGTGTACCTGAATGGGAGGTCAATGGAGTCCTGAATCGTTGCCATAACTCACCTTATGGAGGGCATCATGGCCCTTCCAGGACTGTTGCAAAGCTCCATGAGTCGGGTTTCTTTTGGCCGACAATGTTCAAGGATGCACAGTCTTTCATCATGTCATGTGACGCTTGCCAGAGACCGACAATATTTCGAGAAGGCATGAGATGCCCCAAACCGGTATTCTAGAAGTTGAAATCTTCGATGTTTGGGGTATTGACTTTATGGGACCGTTCCCCTCCTCCAATGGAAATTGCTACATATTGGTTGTTGTGGATTATGTCTCTAAGTGGGTTGAAGCCGTGGCATCTCCTACTAATGATTCTAAGGTAGTCATAGCTTTGTTCAAGAAGATCATATTTCCGAGGTTTGGGGTCCCACGAGCTGTGATTAGTGATGGAGGCTCCCATTTTCATGAACGACATTTAGACACCCTTTTGAAGAAATATGGAGTCTACCTTCGTACTGGATTAGCATACCATCCTCAAACAAGTGGGCAAGTAGAGGTTTCAAACCGCGAAATTAAGTCCATTCTTGAGAAGGTAGTTGCAAAGTCTAGGAAGGATTGGAGCACGAAATTAGATGACACACTCAGAGGCTTACAGAACTGCATTCAAGACGCCTATTGGTACTTCACCGTATAGGCTTGTGTATGGAAAAGTGTGTCACCTCCCCGTTGAATTAGAATATAAAGCTTTTTGGGCGATCAAGGAGCTTAATATGGATCAAAAGCTTGCAGGGGAGAAACGTCTTCTCCAACTCAATGAGCTTGATGAGTTTCGGTTGCTAGCTTATAATAGTGCACGAGTATACAAGGAGAAAACCAAGAAGTGGCATGACAAAAAGATCCTCCCTCGGGAGTTCACGATTGGAGATAAGGTTTTACTCTATAACTCTAGGCTAAAAATTTTCCTGGAAAGTTAAAGTCTAGATGGTCAGGCCCTTTCACCGTTACCAGAGTGAACATGTTCGGATCTGTCGAGATTATGAACGAAAAAGGTGAAAGTTTCAAGGTGAATGGTCAACGTCTGAAGTTGTACTATGAAGACGCTCATGTTGGTCTAGTTGAGGTACTCTACCTCCAAACACCTACCTCTACTAGTCATTTAAAAGAAGTAAACGGTCGTGCGGGACCTGCATAAATCAGCGCTATTCGGGAGGCAACCCGAATCTCTAACTCTTCTTTTTCCTTATACTCTTCATTTATCTAAACAAAAAGAAAAGAACAAAAATATTTGCATATTGAATTCACTTGAATTCAATTTATTTTTATTTTTTTGTGTGTTTTTGAATTCACTTGAATTCGTTTCTTAATTTTTAGTTCAGTTAGTTTCTTTTAGTTTTTGAATTCACTTGAATTCCATCTTCATTTCTATTTTTATTAAACTAACCATGCTAACAAGTGTTGTTTAGTGGCTTTGGTGTGCTAATTTTGACCCTAGGTGAAAACACGAGCTCCAACATGCACCCGCGGGAATTCGGCTCCACTCTCATCCATTTTCCTCCAGCTCGCGGGTATAGCCCGCGCCCGCGGCCAAAAACTCCCCAACACCACAAAACTTTTGTCCGCCCGCGGGATTTCAGACTACCCATACCCCGCGCCCCCACCCGCAATCCCGCGCCCGCAGCACAAATCCCCACCCCACTCGACCTCCGACCACCCTCGTCCGCCAGGCGCCGCGACTCCGTCCGACCCGCCGGCGACGCGACCCAGCTCCCCCACCCTCCTTCCGACCCGCCGGCGACGAGACACCCTCGACATCCACACCACCATCTTCCCCTTTTTTCCATTCACATCAGCTACAAACCCTAACTTTTCTCATTGAATTGGGGTTTCTTCTTGGATGTGCTTTGCAATTTCAATTGGGACTCTTGGACACATAATTGGATTTCCTCAATCAAGTCTCCTCCATCAATCCATCGTGTACTTCACGTGGTAATTACTGGACGTTCTGATTGGGCATCAGGCTCTAGCAAGTCCTCATCTATTGGTTGTCCTGCTCTCCGCCTGCTTCACCTCTTTCTACTTCAACTTTTCCGTCCCAAATCGGAATCAGGGCAAGTCACTCTACAAGATTTAAAACTTCTGTGGTTTCTTTCTATGTCTCCGCGACTGTGCACGGCAAACTGAACTTTGCCAAGTTTCTTATGGGTGGATTTCTTTGGGAGCGGGATGTTAAAAAAGGTGATATCTCCATGGGTGGGTTTGTTTCTGTGTTTGCTCTGGATAGAGGCATCGATTTAGCCTCTAAAGTGACTTCTGCCTCCACCAACCTCCTTAACACCACCGCTATGGATCGATATGGATGGCTCGTCCACCAAGCTAAGAACAGGTATCTATGGTTCGTTAAGCCTTGTTATTCCACAGAAAAGCGCATCATCTACGATATTCTACCTAGTGCTCATCCTCAGGATTCTAGTCTTTGGTTGTGGAATCCCCGTGCTATCTCTGAAACTATAGAGGTAGGCGGCAAGGTTCAGGGGACATTCCCCTGCCCTCAGTGTGTTGCATTATCAGCCCCAGCAGCTGTCATCTCTCCCACACTCGAAGCACCCCCACCTCCAGTCTTCGAGGACCCCTCGTCCAGCACTATTGTGTCTCCTGAGAGCATGGAAGCCCGCTTCAGTCGCTTCATGAGTTCTTTGGCATCATTTCAGACGACGATGTTATCTCGTCTTGAGACTATTGAGCGTCATATGGAGGACCTTCGTGCCGAGGTCCGTGATCTACGTCGGCCGCTAGACGCTTCTGGCCCCATCGCTTCTGGCGTCGACACTACTCCTGAGCCATCCTCGATGGACGAAGCTCCCGTTGCGTGAGCTTTCCTTTTTCCCTTTCCTTACTTTCTACACAGTGAGACACTGTGCTGTATTTAGCTTGGGGGAGGGATATTCTATCCTTTATTGCTTTCTAGTGTAGATTTTATTGCTTTGTAGTTACACGCTTTTGCCTGTTCATTAGGAATAGGATTTTACATGTAACCAAAAAATGTACTGCTTTCTTAGTTGCATCATAATTGCATTTTAGCTAGCTCATTTCATTATAGTTTTCATCTATGGGACTATTGTTGGCACACCTTCGAGAACTTTGTGGATATCTCTACTACAGCTCTTCAGCTTTGTTGTACAGTGGTTTCATGATTCTTCATAGCATAATTGTGATACGATTGATTGGCGTGGTAAGACTGTTTGATCTCTCTGGCTGGCTTTAACTTTACTGTGCAGGACAAAATTGACCCATGTGAGCTTCTGTGCCTAATAAACTGACGAATTTGTGTCAGTTATGTTCTTTCATGAGTGATTAGTTCCTCAGTTGATGTATTGATCTTGATTTTGACCTGGTACTCCTTGATACTTGATTGTGTACACTATTTGATATGATTGAGGCGTTCATTTCATGATTTTAGCTCCAGAGTTCTACTTGTTTACATATTTCCCGTCTCTAGCCCCGCTGAGCTTTCTTGACCTTTGCTTGCTACTTTCACCCATATTACAACCCTTAACCTCATTTGATTATTGTCCCAAGCCTAGCTTGGGGGAGCAAGTGTTAGTTTTGGTCATACTGTATTACATGGATGTAGTTAATGTGTGGTTTTGTTGAAGGAAAGTGTTATTAATGAGCTTTATCATCGAATTCGAATGTGGTTCAAAGAGATTTTGGCAATATGAAAAAGAATGAAGAAAAAGAAATGAAAGAACAAAGAAAGTGAACATATTTTGAAAGAAAAGTGAAAAGGTTAATAATGGGTTACTATGCATGAAAGATATTGTGGTGATATTTTGGTAATGATGGTGTTATATGAAGTTGTGAATGCCTTGTTAGGCCGTTTTACATTGATATTTGCTCCCCTTCTTGGCTTTTCCACCACATTTCCCAAAATATGATCCATACCCTTAACCCTAGCCTCATTACAACCCTTGAAAGTCCTCTTGATCTTTGTGTGTTACATTTTTGTGTTGAAAGTGAGTCAAAAGGTCAAAGTTAAAGAGTACTGCTTCTTCTGAGTTGATATATATAGGTTGAGATCGTTGAGTGTCATTGATTTTCGCCCTAAACACAAGAGAGTATTAGTTCACATACCTATAGTGAGGTCTGTCAAGTTTTTTAAGTCCAGCTTGGGGGAAAGGGTTTGTGGTAAGATTGTTGAGTTGATTGGTCACATGACGTGCTATGCGGCTTTGTTTCATTGATACTCGATGCTTGGTTCATGTAGTATTGATATCTTTCGTGTTTTGGATTGTGTGCTTGACCCTGTTTTAGTCCCATATTGTAGGTTATCATTTTCTTCCCGTGTCTATTGTTTGATTGCTTGAGGACAAGCAACAGTTTAGCTTGGGGGAGTTTGATGAGTCATATTAATATAGGTATTTCATGATGCATTTAGGTTGCATTTTAGGATCATTTAGTTGCATTCTTAGTCCATAATTGCATATAGTTACTTAAGTTGAGAAGATATCACTCTTGTGTGTGTTTTCGGTGTTTTTGATAGTTTTCAGGTATTGAGAACACAATTGGAGTATTATTGGACAAGCTTAAGCATGAGAAGCATATAGGAAGGAGCTAAGTCAAATGAGAGTCCAAAGGGCATCTTCGAGTCGGATTGCAACTCAAACATAGCGGAAAAGAAGTATGGAAATTGAGTCATGTGCACTCTTTTGATCATAACTCATTATCCAGAGATCGGAATTTAGTGATTCCAGTGGGGTTGGAAACTAGACTTGAAGAGTTTCCAACGGTATATTACACGCCCCAATACGACTTCTAGTTTGGGAGATATGGTCTTTGCAAGTTGACGCTGTTTTGCAGCCCGAAAACCCGCGGCCGCGGTTATTCCGGGTTTCCTAGTCGAATAAGGCTTTATCTTTTGACGAATTAGACTCTATTTTTCTAGTTGTTTTAGGAAATAGAAAGGTATAAAGACTCAAGGGAATATTATTATTTCCTATCTTATTTTCTATTTTGTTTTTTCCATCATTAATTCATAAAAGATTAGAACTCTTTTTCTCTCAATTAGTGAAGAACCCTAGTTTTGCTTTTTCCCCAATTACATTGAATTTTCAATAGAAGCTTTGATTTTTGCAAGCTTGGTTCTATAATTGGTATTATTTCTTTTCTCTTCTTATTCCTATTCAATCCTTTATTATTAATTCATGTTTGCTTATTTAATTATGAATATGTCTTCCCTAATTATGATTGAGTAGTTTATTTCTAGGGTTTAGGGGGATCCATGATCAATTAGGAAGGGATTTTTATTAAAGTTTTGATTTTTATTGATGCATGTTGATTCCTATTGAATGTTTTTATGTCTTTTCAATCCAATTTGGCCAGATTTGATTGTTTAGTGTTGCAATATTAGGTTATGCGCCGAGAGGTATAAACTTGATATTAAGGCTAGTTTCAATAGGTAGAATTCGTATTAATAAATTGCGAGAGCCTGTTAATACCATTCTATGGTTGATTTAGACTTGAGAGAGCGAATTAATCTATTTAACTGCATTATTAATTGTTGATTTTTGTGTTCCATCCCGAATTATTGATCATTGGTGAACCTATGCCCTAGACTTTTTGTTATTGATAATTCTTGATATAGTCATAGTCTAGTTTAGTATAATTACTCACAAACACGTTCCTATACTCTAGATTTGACCGACAATTAGGAAAAGAACATTGTTTCTCTGTGGATTCGACCCTACTTCCCTGACTACTATTTGTTAGAGGACTTTAGGATTACTTTTGATAAGGTGATACGACTTTAGCCTGTCAAACGACGCTTCATATGTTTTAATATTATATATTATAACCAGCTACAATAATAACGAGTAGACGATCAATTCCAAACTTTATATAAATGATTTATTATTATAAGCATTATGATTGATATATAAGTTTGTAAATAGCTATGATGGTAATGAGAATAATAATACTAATAAACATAAAGCGACAACGATAATAGGAAAATACAAATAATAACAGTAATAGTAGCAATAGTAATACAAATAAGAACAGGAATACTAACAATAACAATAACAATATAAATACTAATATGTTGAATCATTTTAATATAAAATTGATATCAAAATAATTGTAAAACCAATCTAATATTATATTGATTATAAATTTTTTATTATTTTATCATCGTCTTCCATAAGAAATAAGTTATCTATCGGGACAGTGCCCCCTTTGTGGATGACCTTCATCGTCATGTAAAAGTAAATAAAACCACCTCATTCGGCTCTATCCATACTCCTAGTGCTGCTACAGTTACAAAACCTCCTATTCCAATTCAAGTGCTTCCCCCGCCTGATCCCAAGAGAACTATGTCCTTGGTGCTTTCTACTGACTTCTGTAATTTTAAGGACAACACTACTTCCATTAAGCCTACCCTTGGTCAAATATTTTTCTTTGTTGATGAATCATACCTACATGGATAAGATCAGATCAGACGTCCTATCATAGAACTTCATAGGTTGAACAGTACATACACTTATTTGGAATCTCCATTAGTGCAATATGATCTGCAAAGGCTGAGTCGGTATAACTACATGGAGCTACCTTCTCCAAAGCTGATGGTACCTCTAGAATTTTAGAAATCATTGTCTAGACATGTGCCAACTCCCTTCTCAGGAGGTCTACATGTCCCAACTGTCCTCAACATCGTTGCGATGTCCCTGCCAAAAAAGGCTTAGAAGCATAATTATAGTATGGATTACTTACATGGTGTTCATCTGCACATGGTTAGTCATCACACGCCATGGAATGTGTTTGCTCCTCTTATCAAGGAGTTCACGACATTGGTCGCCACAGTTGACAAGAGTCGCGAATTGACAAGGAACTCAAACGATGGGACTGGTACTGATACGAGAGAATGACTCCTTGGGAGCACAAACTTTGTCCCTAGCTGGTTGTGTGTTGGCTAAAACGACATTAAGACTGAGGTCACCGACCAGCTAGCCCTCATCCAAGGCGGCAGGCTTAACCATACAGTAGACGAAATTATCTGCATGTGTCTTAGTTGTGTGTTTGGAAAGATGGGTGTTCTCGATGACGCATGGAACGTCATCGGCGTTGACAACTGCGACAAAAAACATCTGACTTGCCCGAGTCCAGTCGTGTAAAATGGTGTCCACGATCTTGATAGTGGTTTTTGTTGAGGATGTTACCCTTTCCTTACTTCAATGAAAAGTTTAACTCCAAGCAGACTTCCTCTATTTGCGCCATCATTGGAGTCGATATTGTACGCATATCGAGTTGTGTTTTGCTAAGATGAATAATCAACTGCGTAAAACCACTCTAATGAGTAAAAAAAAGTAGAACGACTCTTCATATGTTTTAAATACTAATAAGAACAGGAATACTAACAATAACAATCACAATATAAATACTAATATGTTGAATCATTTTAATATAAAATTGATATCAAAATAATTGTAAAACCAATCTAATATTCTATTGATTATAAATTAGTATAGCGACAGTACGATATAATAATATTGGAACCATTCTAGCTAATACGTGAATGATTATTAATGAGTATCGACTCTTCATATGCTATAATAGTATAACAAACGATAATAATAACGAGTATTATATATTAACTACGAGTATACGATCAATTACTGGATTTATATAAAATTTTAATGACTCGATTATGGTAAGTATTATAATTCGAAATAATAATAATAATAATAAAATAACATGATAACAATAACAATTATAATTATAATATAAATGATGATAATAATAATAATAATAATAATAATAATAATAATAATAATAATAATAATAATATATTGTTAATTGGTTATTCAATAATATTTTTTTGTCATAATCCATAAACATTATCATTCTCAAATCTCATTGGTCAAAAGACAAATACATGAATCCTAATTTTTAGCCTTTGATTTGTAAAAGAGCAAAAATTTTATTGATCTAATGGTCCAAAATGATCCAATTTCTCCTTCTTTTTCAGAAATTCTCATCTCTCCTTTCTTTCTATCCTAACCATTAGATCTAATCCAAAATTGAAACCCTAAATTTCTCTCATTTCTCTCATACTAAACCCAAAACCATTCGTCCAGAAATTTTTTTCGGAAATTTCGACCACCACACCACCTTACTTAAGCACCCCCAAAATTCCAGATCTGGGTTCGAATTAGTGTCTAGCACCACCATCCTTCTATCTCCTTTCATTATCTTCATCAAATATTTCTTCAAAGCATTAAGAAACGTTTTTCTCTCTCCTCGAATTAGGGCTTTGCAGTTCGAATTTGAGTTTTGGTGGTTTGTTTTGTTAGGTTAAGGCGGTGTGCGGCGGTGTCTATGGTGGTCGGGTTCATGGTGGTGAGGGCGGTTTTGTGGTGGTGGTGGTGGTAGAAGTGTTGGTGGTTAGTGTTTTACGCGGTTCTGTGGTGTCGGTCGTCTGCCTCCAACATTGATGTTCAGCGCGCCGCCGCGAGGTGTGCAACTACTGGTGGCCTGCTATAGCCATGAAATATGATTTGCAGGGTTCTAATTACCATATTGCTTAGGGTAAGTGTTAACTATTAGGTAATTTTTTTTCATTTCTTTTGCATCTGTTGGGAACATGTATTCAAGTTGTGAAGTAAGTGATAGAACACATTGGCATGTCCTGCAATTATTTTGCTCTTATATTATCTGCCTCTTTTTGTGATCTTTACTCAAGGTTTTTGGTTTGATACTCGATATCTAATTGGTTATGAACTTACACTGATTTTACTCTGTTCTGAAACTATTCTATATTTATCTAGCCTTTTTAGCATTAATTATGTACATATGGAGCTCTTTGTCAAGTAAAATAAACTGTTTGTTACTCTCGGTTGCTGATTGATTGATCAATCTAAGATCACTAAGGAGACTTTCAGACGGTTCATAATGCTTACAGTGTCATTGAGCTGATGCATTTGTTTTCCACCAGGAGTCTTTAATATCTTCCTAGGGTATTGTGCCTGCTGCCACCTGAAGCGGGGTTGTTAGGGTCAGATTTACATAGTCTTGGCTTTGCTTAGGTGACTATTCTGACAGGTGATAAGAAGTGAAGTGAAATCTAAGTGTCTAAGTCATATCAGAGAAAATGAACATTTTTTTTCCTGTGGATGTTGGCATTTAAAATGTAGAAGATACATTTTGGCAAGTGGAGTAAGTTGCAGCTTTGACCTATTTGGTTAGTTAGCTTTGCTAACCAATTTTCTAGAGACAATAGCTACGAAACGGATTGGATATTCTTATAATGGCACAATTTCCTTTTGCCTCTCATTAATGTCCTAATAAGGAATCTCTATATTCTTATATGCGAAGTTGATGTTAGTCTTACGTCGAAATAAACCAAAGAGACTAGCATAGATATATGATCAGAAGCTCTTGTTTAAGTTGTTTCTTCCATCATTGACTAGCTAAGGAGCAAGTTGATCTTGTATAATTGAGGGTGTCTATGTAGATTTTGTTTGCCCCCTTATAATTAGATTTTACGTACATATGAATCATATGTCATCTTCTTCTTTTTTACCTTCATTATATTCTCTTCATACTTTCATTGGATTAGCGTGATCTTATGTGTATATTTTACTTTACAAACCTCGATATCACTCCATGACATATCTCTACCATCTCAATATATCAAAACTACCTTGCCTTCATCTGTTATTCCACCTTAGAAGTCAACATATATTAATATATCAAAACTACCTTGCCTTCATATGAATTCTAACTTGGAACAGTCTAATAGTTTTACTTCTTATTTTTTGGAAGTAACTTTTTTATTTCTGTTTTTTAAGGCAATCATCAACATCTATATACTTTTACTTCTTATTTTTTGGAAGAAACTTTTTTATTTTTGTTTTTTAAGGCAATCATCAACATCTATATCTGCTTTTCATGAGATACTTGGTGAAATTCATGAAGATTTGGGATCTAACCGAGCTGGACAACCTTTGGTTAATTAGTGAAACTCAGGAGAGCAGCAAAACAGAGCAAGTGGAGCGATATTTAGAAGGAAAATGATCTACATGTAAAAAGGAATGTGTGGTACTAAAACAAATATTTATTAGTTGGGTTTGATTAATTACGTTGATTTTCATTAATTAGGATTTGTCATATATACTCTTAGTTTAATTAGTTTTGGAAATTATGATACAGATATATATATGACAATTATTTTTGGCATTTCAAGAGCATTTTTGCTTTTGTTGCATCGTTACTAATATATATCTAGGGCTGTAATATTATAATTTTTCAACAGGTTACATAAATAATCGTTGCAATAGCACCACAAAAATGGAAAACAAAAACCGTTGCACTAGATTAAATGATAGGCATTGCACTAGCCAAGAATGTTGTATAACCTGCCACTAACAAAGCCGTTGCAAAAGATAAATGATCTAAGGCAACGACACATTTATCCGTTGCAATAGGGCTAAAAGTCGTTGCAGTAGGCCTATTGCAACGCCAACAAATGCGACGGTACAAAACCGTTGCAGTAGGCCTACTACAACGACTTTTAGCCTTATTGCAACGATTTTGGTGTGTTGCCTTTGCCTTTTAATGTAGTAGTGAATCCTGTTTATCAATAATTACTATCTTATTTTAGAATTGGAATCAAAGTTATGGATTTGACAATTTCGGAAGGAAGTTGCATTTTTATGTTGATGATAGTAATATGTGTGAACTGTAAGGAAAAAAAATATTTGTATTTTTTGAATTAGAATATAGATGCTATTATTGAAAAATATTAATATTGTGTTTGAATTCCATAAGTTATTCTAATTTAGTTTTCTTTATTCTTTGTTTTTTTATTAAAGGGTTTGGTTAGTTTCAGATTTGGCTTCCAATTAATTAGTATTACTTGAATTTTTGGTAACATTGAAGATTGAAAAGCCTTACAAAATCAGTTTCATGATTTATGGAAAAGGGTTTAATTAGAATATAGATTATATTGTTGAGAAATATTAGCATTGTTTGAAGGAATTGGAGTTAGCTTATAACTTATAAGGAATTGGAGTTAACTCTTAAACTAAATCTAATTTAATTTTTTTATTTAATTAATTATTAAATGTAAGTAATTTAATAAATTTATATATTTAAATGATTTTGTAGATATAAAAAAATAATTAAATTTTAGTAATATCTGGTTGAGTATTGTCGGGTTTGAGTTTGAATGCAGGTCTGTCTGATCAGGTCAACATATAATCTTGCTAGGTGCCGGTCAGGTTTGGGTAATCCCAGGTCAGGTTTCGGTCAGGTTTGAGGACTGACCCTCACAGGTCGAACCAGGTTCAAGTCAGGTCAGAATCACGTTGACCCAGCGGTCAGATCTGTTTCTACCACCACTAACGACAATTCAAGTGACACTAAAAAATATCTTTAGATGCAACCATAATCTATGTGATGCTAAAAAAAATGGCTATCGAGACAACTAAATTCATGTGATGTTAAATACATGGCTTTATAGACAACTAACTACAGTTGATGCTGAAAAAATGGCTTTAGAGACAACTAAATTCATGTGACGCTAAATACATGGCTTTAGAGATAACTAACTACAGTTGATGCTGAAAAAATGGCTTTAGAGACAACTAAATTCATGTGACGCTAAATACATGGTTTTAGAGACAACTAAATTCATGTGACGCTAAATACATGGTTTTAGAGACAACTAACTACAGTTGATGCTGAAAAAAATGGCTTTAGAGACAACTAAAGTCATGTGACGCTAAATACATGGCTTTAGAGCCAACTAACTACAGTTGATGCTAAAAAAAATGGCTTTAGAGACAATTAAATTCATGTGATGCTAAAAATATGGATTTAGAGACAACCAATATTCATGTGATGCTAAAAACATGATTTTAGAGGCAATTAACATTCGTCTGATGCTAAAATGTATCTTTAGAGGCACCAGAATATACTTGACACTAAAAACCATTTAATTAGAGGCAACCATGTTTATGTGATGGTAAAAGGGGGTTTTAGAGGCAAGTCGCCCAAATGATGTGCCTCTATAGCCAATTTTTTTTGTAGTGAAACTTATCAAATGTATTTCACAAACAACCAAAAATCATGTACTATAAATAGCCTATTTGTATCCTCGTAGAAATCAAGTGTGTTTTCTTGAGTACAAAATAGAGAGCAAATATTAGGAATCAGATACAAAAGCCTCTCGCTCAATTAGTTACTCAATCCTTGTGTAAGTTCATTCAAGTTCAATCAAAGTAAGTCATTATTCATATCTGTGTTTCTTTTTAATTGTTTTCAACATCTGTTCGAACTATTCAAAACATCTGTTTAAATTTTTAAAATTGATTTCATTTACTTATTAATCCAATATTAATAAACAATCTTTTCAAAATCAAAAATAAATTTCAACACTTTTATTTTCAAAGTTTTTATAAAATTTTTAATGAGATTGATTACCTACCGGACAATCCCCCTTTTGCTATATAATTAATTTGAACTACAACCGAGACGGTCCTAAACTCGTCCACTCCTGAGGTCAATCTTGAGTTAGAATTGTTTACGTAAAATTTAAGAAGGATGTCAATTAAGTAAACTAAACAAAGGAAAAGGATTAATAAAGTGTTGATAATACCAAGATTGTTAGAAGTAAACTCTATTATGAGGTTTATCTACTAATACATTCGAGTAAATGTTATAAAGAAATACCTTTCAAACAGCTTAATATAATAAAGTGATGTTGATTGATTAGAATTCACCTAACTAAGTTGGTTTATGAGATCACTTAAATGAGTATAAATTCGTAGATTACTTCCATGTAGCCTGGTCATATGGTCGTGCAATTCAACTAGAGTGGGGAAGATTGCTTTATATGGTTATGAGTATATTCTGTGGATTGATTTTGTTATTGAATCTGTTATTTGGAATTCAACAAATGGTATAGTCTAAAACATATCTAATTATTTTCATTCATTAACTTTGTATTAATGAACCTTAAGAGTGATGTTTAAGTTAACTCTCCTTAGTTAATTCTAAGAGAGAGACTTACTGTAATTGTTGTTGGTGCTTAATACCGGTTGTTATCATTGTTGAGTTAAATGTCGATTAATAATCATGAATTATAAAAGTGTATAAACTATTTATATACAAGAATATGAGTTAGTGTGTAAGTGGTTCAGTAACTCTCCTTAGTTAATTCTAAGAGAGAGACATATGTATGTTAAGTGTTGTCAAGACTTGATAGCAAATACTATTATCAAGATGAATATAGATTGATAAGTATGAAAAGAGAAGTAGTATGAACTATCTATATGCAAAGGCAGGTGTTGTGTGGAATTGGCTTGATAACTCTCGTTAGTTAATACGACCTGAGAGACCTAGTGATATTGTTGCGGATATTTTATCGACATGATTAATTGCTACCAGTTGTGGCTCACAAGCATTATGATGGTAATTGGAATTTAGAAGCATAGATGTATCGATTTGAAATACGTATTTATAAGAGTTATCACTACAAGAAAATGTCAAATTAACAACGGCAGACCAGCAACGGCTACAACAACAGACGGTATTATTGTAAATATTGATGGTCTAAAATCGTCGGCAGTACTACCGACCGCTTTTAACTAAACTAACGACGACCTTTACGGACGCTGAAATCAACGATGGCTTAAAGCCATCAGTACTTTAAGTATTTTAAGTTTCATATTTTTAGGGTCTTAGGCGACGGCTTTAAACCGTCGCTGATGTAAAAAGGCGGTCATTGGGTTTTCACGACTTAAAACACACTGTCACTCAAACACAACTGTTTTTTCAAAATTTCTGCCCACAAACTGTTTTACTCGTTTTTGACGAAGTTGGGTTTTTGCGAAACCAGCGAAACTTGGATTGAAGGTAATTCCAACGACCGGGGACCTGTGACCGGCAACACATACCACATTTCTGGCGGTAATTTCTACCCTCTTTGTTTATTAAATTTTTTTTACTTTTTGTTACCCTAAAAATTGGGTTTTTGGATACAGGTGGACAACACACACCACCTTACGCCGGCGCCGCGTAATTTACTACTCCAGCCTCTGCAGCCTCCGTTGCGTAATTAACTAATTCAGCCTCCGCCGCCTCCTCCACGTATTATTCCAGTCCAGTCCGTAGCTTCTCTCTGGTAATTCATCATGTTGTTTAACAATTGTTGTTTGTTGTTTGTTGTTGTTGTTTAATTTGTTGTTGTTGTAATTTTTGGTACTTAGTGTTGTTGTTGTTTAATATGTTGTTGTTTGTTGTTGTTGTTGTTTTTGTTGTTTGTTGTTGTTTTTTGTTGTTGTTGTTGTTGTTGTTGTTGTTGTTGTTGTTGTTGTTGTTGTTGTTTTTAAATGTGAAAGCACTTACAACTGAATTAGTTTTTTGTTGTTGTTGTTGTTTTTTCTGTCATAGGACAAAGACAATAAGGTCTTACATGGTTTCTTTAGTAGGGAAAGATGGTATCAAGATAGAAGCAGTTGTAGCATGTCATAAGGAAACTAATGAATTCTTAGATATTATGGGCTTGTTAATGTTGTGTGTTAGCTGGTTGCTTTACATTCTACATCCCTTTGTTTGATGTATAGAAATAATAGTAGACTTTGGGACCTTTTTTTTTTGTCCTCTTCAATAGTTTATGTAAAATGTCTTAGTTGTGTAACATAAATTTGATGGATCCCTCTTGTATTAGCCTTTTCTTTTTTAGCTATTTTTCTTTTGTTGTTTAATTTTTGAGATTCCTGTTGTTCATCTGTATATTTATGCTTGATGGGTGTTAAGAGTTGATCTGTTAATGGAATGTAGAATGTTGTTGGAATTGTAATATTAGATTAAATTCTTGATTGCGGATTGAGTTTCTGTTTTTTATATATGTGATTAGATGTTGTTAGAGGTGATTAGCACAAATTCACTATCATGTAATGGGTAAAGTTATAAATATAATTTAAGTGTTTAAATAAATATGTTTGCATCATCATGTGCCTAGAATTGTAGAATTGTACGTATATGGGTTGTTAATGAATATGTGATTGAAATGGTTTAGAAATGTAGAATTGGTCACTATGATGGTAGACTAACAATTAATCATATCCACAATGATTTAAAAATTTGTTATTTTTTTTATAGCTAATCCACAATGATTTATAAATTTGTTATTTTTTTATAGCTAATCATGTCTAATCCTACGGGAGGCGAAGGTCAAGATGGCTTAGGTGGAAGCCAAGGTCGTGGACATTTGATTCCCATGGAGCTTTTTGAGTCACCAGGAGCTAGCCAGAAAGCCAGAATCACATCTCAGAGATGCAAGAAGATGATTCACAGGCATGTGACATTGGTGACCACGTACCGCGGACGCCGAACAACCATAGGGAGGAAGGTGAAGGGTCAAATCGTGCATCAAAAAGGGTTTTAAGCCCTACTGGATTGTGGTAAGTTTCTAAGTTAATATATGGTTCATAATATTTATATTAAATGATATTGACAATTCACGTGTTCTTTTCAATTCAGGTTTGATGATAATAAGGTTAGTGGGTCCATCACTGATATTTTCCAGGGCCATTTTCGAAAACTTGGTTCAACTACAGTGAGGTTGACGATGCCACAAAGACGCATTGGTGGAACTCATTAACGGTATGTATGAATCGAATTATGAAGAATGAAATTTATTATATTAGTTTATTAACAACTTGGTTTAATGTTTGATTAAAGGGTTTTTACGCATGGGCTCCTGAGTTAGATGGCCAAGTGAGGAAAGCATACAAGATGAAAGCTGCAAATCGTCTGAGAGACTTGCGGTACTGGGTGCTTAAGATAGCTAAAGAAAGGCCAAAATAGTTTGTTTGGTTTCAGCAACTAGATTACTAACTTATAGAATCTACATACTTAGTCTAATTATATATATGCATTTAGTGTCTATATTTATTGGCATATATCTAGCTTTGATTTTAGATGTGTAGGTATATTTTTTTGGAACTCGACTTTTACTTGATTTCCCGACACCGGGATCTATTTTGCGTACATATAATTAATCTAGGTAATTTGTCTAATTTTAGAAATTTAGTGTCTAAACCCAACTTCAACTTTATTTCCCGACATCGGGATGTATTTTGTGTACATAAATCTAATCTACATCATGTTTAAATTTCATATTTTTTTAGTTTAACATATAGAACACGAAGGAGGGGATGCAGGAACAGGTTTAATGTATTATATTTCGGCGCTGCCGTGCAGCGTGTACAGGTTTAATTATAATATGTAATATTTTAATATTATTTAATGTAATAAAAAATAATAACGAGGGGTAAACATCAAACAACGACGGCTAAACGGTCGTTGTCAAAAGAAAGTAAGGCTGCCATGCAATTTAACAACAACGACGGCTTCAAAATATAGTGACGGTTCGAAGCCATCGCTGAGTTAACGACCGCTATACAACGTCGTTCATTCAACGACGGCTTGAAACCGTCGGTCGGTGATGGAGTGGAAAACGATCGTTGCGTCTTCACCGACGGCTTGACCGTCGTTGATTCCTTAATCAACGACCATATCTACAACGTCCGACGGCCAACGACGGCTGGCCGTCGTTGATCTTTTCACCGACGGCTTTGTTGTTATCAGCGATGGCTTTTAACCGTCGTTGATGACGTACTTTCTTGTAGTGTATATGTTAAATGATTATGGTTATCTACGGGGAAATCACTTGGTTTGGTTCGTATTCAAAGATCGTTATTAAGAATTACTAAATTATTGGATGAGTTATATGAATGATCTGATTGAGTTATGAACGACAATCGAAAGGAATCTAGAAGGGGAAAGTAGCCTCGTCTGAGTCGACGGATGAGGTGACATGAACAGTGCCCCATGGACTGTGAACCTTGGGGGCCCCACAGGGAAACCTGCCCATTGCTCTGTGGGGCGATAATCGGGCGTTATATCAGGTAATGTGAAACCTGTGGATGGCTGATGAAATCAGCGGAAAAATGTACTCCGGACTAGTCGCGGTTATTGGCCAAAAGTAAAGGAATGGTTGGGTGACGACCCCCACTGTCGGAGTGTAAGCTTTGTCTCCTCCGCCGCGTTCTTTTCCCCCTTGTTAAAAGAAAGTTATCTCAAGTTATGAAAGTTATATCAATATCGGATTCCCGATAAGGAATCGTATCGTGGTAAGTTGTTTCGATATTGGATTCCCGATAAGGAATCATATCAGGTAAGTAATGAATGTTTATTCAGTAAATGAATATGAATATCGATATTGGTTTCCTGATAAGGAGGCATATCATGGTAAGTGATACCAATGTTGGATTCCCGATAAGGAATCGTATCTTGTTATGTGGATTTCTGATAAGGAATCGTTATAGTGAAAGTTGTTATGATATGTATTGCCTGATAAGAGGTTGCTTATAAAATATATGAAAGTGATTGAGAGAGTATGAAAGCGTAAGTTTGGATCTCTGATAAGAAATCAATTTAAGGAAGTAAATTATATTGCTTATATCACAGTTGGTGACCTCGAATCCCTATTATGGAATCGTCGTAAGTTGAAAGGTCGACTAAAGAAGAATATAGAAACATGTCAGTGTTGAGAGTCACCTTATTGTGTTTGTTACCATGTGATTGATGATGTATTATGAAACGTGAATTGGAAATGTAATATGTATGTTCAACAAGAATATTACTGCTAAGCATGCTATGATTGGTATGATTGTTGAACTTATGTTGATTGTGTGAGAGTCGTTTTCAAGTAAAAGCCACCAAATCATGTGTTAAGCTTATATACGGGTTAGTACTCAGCTTTGCTGATGTGTGTATCTTGTTTTGTCATTTATGTGGCCTGTCACTTGGTGGGTGGTTGTTTCCCTAAATGTTTCAGGTTGAAGCCGTGAGTTAATCTTTTGCAAGTTGAAGCTGATACGAGACGGTGTGTATTGTAGTTGTTACCAAAGTGAGGACGTTTGACTTTGTAATAGTTAGTTATCAATCTTTTGTTTTAATTCTTTATACTTAAGAGTCGTTAGTGCTCCTGATTCTCTATTGGTTGTTCCGCGAAAGCGTTGAGGTTGATGAGCTTTGGGATTTAAAAATATTTTATAAATTGAAATCGTAACAGTTTTAAATTATTTCTCGCTTTAGCGTTGTCCTGTTTTCAAAGGAAACTCTACAGGATTTTCTATAGAAATTTATCATAATAGAGTTTGAGAATCAGAGTGTTGTGTAATAGTTAATCAATTTGAATAGAATTTGGAAATTGAGTTCCACACTTTCCAATGTAGTTCGGTGAGTGTGATGGTAATAGTTCGGGTTATCGATCTCGACCAGAGTCTCTTTCGCTGTGCTTAACCCTTTGTAAGCTGGTCGGGAAAATTCGGGTTGTTACAACATGATTCAATCATGATCCAAACCAATAAATATATTAATTCCCTCATGTGAATTAATAAATAAAGTTCCCAACCAACATGCTTGCATCTGTTCCATACAAACATGATCCATACAAACATGATATAGATCTCATAATTAGATCTCATACTTAGGGTGCGTTCTGTTCAACTTAAAAAATTAAGTTTCAGGTCCAATAAGTTCAGATAAGTTCATTCAGATAAGTTGCAATAAGGTCTAATAAGTGCAATAAGTTCCAATAAGGTCTAATAAGGTCCAATAAGTTCCAATCAGGTGCAATAAGTTCCAATCAGGTGCAATAAGTTCCAATCAGGTCTAATAAGGTCCAATAAGTTCCAATCAGGTCTAATAAGGTCCAATAAGGTCCAAATAGTCAATGTTTAGTAAACATTTGTATTATTGTCCACTATTTTGTTATTCATTATCATATCACTATTAGCGGATTATGTTATTTTAGAATTTTAATTAAAGTACCACAATGATTATATAGTATTATACTTGTATTAGTGTTATTATTTTATTATTTATTTGTATTATGTCTATTATTTTATTATTTATTTGTATTATGTATTATTTTTTTATTTATTTGTATTATGTCTATTATTTTATTTTTCATATTACTATTAGCTGATTATGTTATTATTAGAATTTTTTATTAAAGTACCACAATGTATAGTATTATACTTGTATTATTGTCTATTATTTGATTATTCATATTGCTATTGAATAATATTATAATCATGGTCAAATAATTAAGGTTAACAAAATAATAAATAATAATAATTACAATATTTTGCAATTCGTCTTTAAATAACTAGAGATAACATGTTTTCGTTACTAATAACTATGAAAGATATAAATGTTATCAATTGATTGCTTCATTATCATCACTGGAGTATCTTTCTTTATCGGAGTATATTTCTTCATCTTCTACATCATCCTCTTCAATCAATACGTTTTCTTCATCAACAGCCAACCATATTTCATCTGCAATTTTCGCAGTTGAAGCTACTGTGACTTTGAACATTTTTTTCTCTTTCTTCTAGTAACATTCAAATAAATGAAAGGTGAAGAAAGCTGAAGAAATGAATGAAGGAGTTGTTGTTAGCAATAAATGTTCAGCTTATTTTCATTGATTAGGAAAAGGAGAATCAGGCCCATAATCAAGCCCTTTACAATGAAAGTTCACTGCCTTTTGCTCAGCTTAAATTAGTAACTACTAGTATTTTATAAAATTAATTTTTTGATTTTCTACTAGTGTTTTATAAAATTAAAACAATATTAGATATATTAGTGATGAAAGTTATGTATAGGCAAATATATAAATAGTAATTTTTTTGTTAAATTAATTATCATAAGAGATAATTAATAATCATTATTTTTTAAAGGACGAATTATAATAATTATTATTCCATAAAAAATTTTGAGGGGTAGTATTTACTTTAGTGGTAATATTTGTTATTCATGGTCAATGTTTTTCTAATAAGGTCAAATAAATTTCAATCAGGTCCAATAAGGTCTAATAAGTTTCAATCAGGTCCAATAAGGTCTAATAAGTTTCAATCAGGGTCAATAAGTTTCAATAAGGTCAATCAGGTTCAATCAGTCCAATAAGTTCCAATCAGGTTCAATCAGGTCCAATAAGTTATTGAATCAGGTCCAATCAGGTTTAATAAGTTCCAATAAGTTCAGTTCAGGTTCAATAAGTTCAGTTCAGATAAGTTCCAATAAGTTCAGGTCCAATAAGTTGAATAGAACGCACCCTTAACATGTTCACACACAGGTGTAAAACATGTAAAATCCAACACAATAACAATCATATATGAACTCACAAAGTTCCTATACATGATACTACATAATTTTCCTTCCTAAAATCATCATAGATTCATCACTAAAATAGTAAATTAAAACTTGTAAACATAATTAGTACTAAAACAAATTATAAAAACATAATCTTTAATTAAAATTTGAGGAGGAAGAAAAGTAACCAAACCAACACAAGAAGGAACAACAAGAAAAGGGGCGCCGACGTGAACTAAGGCAGCAGCGGCAGTCACGGTGGTGGTCGGCGGTGAAGGTGTGAAGTGGAGGAGGATTTCTTGTTGAGGAAGAAATTATTTCTTGAAGGAGAAGAAAAGAAGAGAGGGGAAAAAATCATGAAAGAGGGAGAAAATAGGGGCACTGCCGGTTTCTTTGTGAGAGGGAGGAGAGAGAAAATTTGTATGTGGGTAAAATTTGGATCAGATGTATTTATAGGCATATTTTCCTTTTGGACTTAAAAAAAGACAATTGGGTTTTAAATAGAGTTTAATGATGAATAAGATTGATGATTTAAACTCCTAATATCACTAGAAGTCATTTTCCTAGTCCCATTAGTATTTAGGTTTCTCATACCCATTTAAACTCCTTTTTCAAATCCAAATAGTATTTTAAATATTTTTGAAAGCATGCCTTAACAAAATATTTTAATTTCCTTAAATCCTTAAAATAATTCATTTGACTTTCAAAATAGTCAAACTTTTAAATAAATAAATTATTCAAACTAAATTATATTTAAATATATATATATATATACATACTAAAATATATTTATAAAATCCATAAATTTACGGGGTATTACAGTATTAAATCATTGAGGGTGTGTTTAATAAAGGATTTCAGTTCACTGACTATAGATGGAGTAAAGTAATAAACTAGAATTATCGGAATAGTATTTACTAAATTTTACTAGTGTGTGAGTTTAACTACGTAGTAAATATAAGTTCTGAACTACCTTCAAGGAGCCTTGATTGTGTTTAGGTAGTCCTCTAAGAACACGAGTTGGGCTTGGCCTATGTAATTATGAGTGTAGTATGTCAATGAGTTCATCATTGACATTGTTAATTAATGTTCAGCTTATAATAATTACTTCATATCAACATTATTTTATACATCTGTAAGTTGTGGAGTTTAAATTGACTTTCCTTAGTTAATTCTAAAAGAGAGATTTGTTGCGAGTATTTTTGGTGCTTGATAATTGTTATTATTATGGTTGAGGTGAATTTAGATTGATAATCATGAAGTGCAAGAGAGTATAAATATTTATATGCAAGAGTATGGATTATGTGTAAATGGTTTAGTAACTCTCGCTAGTTAATTCTAGATGAGAGACCTATTGTCATTGTGGTTGGTATTTTACAGAATATGATTGGTTACTTGTTGTGGAAAGTATGTTTTATAATTGTAATTGAGTTGAACCGAAATGCATAACTATATTGGCGTCGAAATACTTAACCGACTATAGCTCTCTAAGAAGAAGTCTCCTGATTGGGTTGTTGTTCCGTGATTGTCAAGAATTATTATAATAATGGATGGGTTTCAATAATGATCTAATTGTACTATGAACAAAAATGGAAAGAAATCTAAAAGGGAAAAGTAGTCTCGTTTGAGTCGACGGATGAGGTGACACGAACAATGCCCCATGGACTATAAACAGGGAAACACGCCCATTGCTCTGTGGGGCGATAATCGAGGGATATATCAAGTAATGCGAAACCGTGATACATTTGAAAGACTAATTAAATAAATATATATATGAAATATTTTCTGCTATGATTATTACTTGGTAGTCGCCTTGTTATGTTGGCTTTCATGTGACCAACAGTGTATTATGATGGAAGTAAATTGAATAGTGGTATTTCATGTATGTGTGCGACATGACTAATGCTATATATTGTTATGACAAGTGTGATTAATCTAAGCATGAAGATTGTTGAGAGTCGTTTACGAGTAAAAGCCAAGCATGTGTTAAATTATATACAACTTAAGTACTCAGCTTTGCTAATGTGTGGATGTTATTTTGTCAATTATGTGGTCTGTCACTCGGTGAGTGACAGTTTCCCTAAATGTTTCAGGTTGAAGTCGTAAGTTAATATTTTGCAAGTTGAAGCTAATACGAGCTGAAGCGATGTTACATTTGTTTTCAAAGTGAGGACACTTGACATTATAATAGTTAGCTATTAGTTAATTTACTTATAACATATTTTCACATTTAAAAGTTGATAGTGCTCTTGATTCTCTCTTGGGTTGCTCCACGAAGGCATTGATTTTTTTATATTTTGGAAATTAAAAATGTTTTATTTATTGAAGTTGTAACAGGTTCATACTATTTTCTTATTTTAAGATTATCCTATTTTTAAAGAAAACTCTGCCATATTATGTATAGAAATTTATAAGGATAAAGCTTGAGAATCAGAGGGTTGTTGCAGTAATTAATTAATTTTGAATAGAGTTGAGAATGGAATTCCACACTCTCAGATGTAATTCGGTGAATATGATGGTAATAGTCCGGGTTATATCAACTAGAGTCTCTTTCACTGTACTTGATCCTTTGTAAGCTGGTCGGAAGAATCCAGACTGTTACAAATTATCAATAAGAAAAATTTACAAAAAGTTAATAATTAAAAAGAATATATTAAGGCTAATCTAATAAGAGCATACATAAGTACAACTTCCTTTAAGTACAAATTTACAAGAGATAAACAATCATATATGTGAATAATAACAAAGCCAAAATGAATCATCTAATATAAAAAAAACGATGAAATATTCAAGTCGTAGCGAGTATATCTCATTTCAGACAAATAAATAATCATGTAGCTGCAAACAGAAGATAATGAAGGGAATAATACCTAGAAATTCAAAGTTAGAGTGGGTTACCCTAGTATTTATTCACATTGTTCTTTTCATATGGCACACATGATATTCGAGGAAGAAGTCATCTGAAATTTGATATCAAACAAGCTCTGAGCAAACCGTAGAATATTCATTCAACACTCAACTCTACAACATTGGAAGTACATTGAGCAGACTTTCGTACTACTCCCTGTGCAATCTTGCTCTTCTATCAAATATTAATTGAGATATACCACTCACTACAACCAAGTAGTTCAAATTCAAACTATCCTTTCATCTACTTCATCAAAGATTGGATAGGGCTTACTGAGAGTAGATAATTGATTAATTTCTAACAAATATGACAAACAAAATTTAGTAATCGCTTCCAAATACTTTTTCTAAATACACTCCACCTCTAGAGCACACAAGAGAACACCGAAGAATGATGTTGATCATCATAGGCCGAGATTGGCAAGCAACTCGCTCCATCTCGGAGTTTCTTCATCAAATATATAGGTGAGAGGTGAAATGAGGACTCCACTGCCACCAATCTGCATTAGAAAATTGCTGAGTCATTCAATAGTTAAATAACAGGTTGGAAGACTAGAAGTTGAAGAAAGAAAACAGTGGCAAACTTATATGCTTTAGGAAAGAAAGAGAGCAGCAGAACTCTAAATGAACCATGAGAAAATAATTGTTTCTTTCTAACAGAATCCAAAATCAATGTGCAAACAAACTGCGGCTTTCATGATTAATATTGTGGGAACTTGCAAGGTATTTTCAAAGCACTACATTTTCCATTCACAAGTTACATATGGAAGTTATCTTGCCAATGTATGCATAGAAAGTTGGCCATAGGAATTTGAACTTAGTTCCATGTATATGTAAGTATCACAAGACTCGTTTAATGAATCAAGCTTGATTTGAATGAGCAAGCTTAAGCGGAGCACAAGCTAGCCAAATGCTTGATGAGCCAAGCTTGAATACGGAATCTAAAATATTGTTCAAACTTGAGCCATTCTCTAACAATAAAATTTCTTATCAAGGTTAGCTCAGACATGCTAAAACTCAACATTAACATATACATTACTAGGGTGATGGTTGTATTGCATGTACAAAAATTTGTTAAGACTACTTCTACAAGTCATTCACTTCTTTATTTCCACAATTGAATAAAAGACAATGTGTTACCAGACATGCAGGGTATAGTTTACGTGTATAATGTGTTACCTTGTGCCAGAAAGGCTGTTCCATTAATGTGTTAATTTCTCTTCAGCTCTTTAAAAAAAAAAAATCAAAGAGATAAAAATGACGATTTAATTCTTGCCCAAGAATTCATTAGCAACAGGTTTATGATAAAGGACAAAGAAACTGAAGGACCAATGAATTTCATTTTTGGTATAATTGGAGGAAGAACAATCATCTTGAACAACATATGGAATATATATTACCCAAATTTGAGGAGCTAAGGGAAAAAAATAAAAGAAAAATCTAACAGTAGAAGTTAGATGGAATACTGAATGGTTTTGCTAAGACTGCAACTAATTTCAATATATTTAGAAGTATGTCAGGGAGAAGCATTTTATAGAGAACCACAATAAGAAGTCACTAAAAATCTAAAATCACTTCAGGAAACCCCAATAATATAGAAATTCTGGGAATAATCCGACCTTTAAGATATGTCTCCTCGAAATAGGCCTTTACCTGTTGGTAACCTACAAATTACTAGTTAAAAACCCTAACCCTAACCATGTAATTAAGAAATAATTTAGTATGTTTTCAAACTAATATCTCTATTATATAAGCCAAGGGAGGAGGTGTGGTGTCCTTTTTTGAAGAGACTAGAATGCCCTCTAATAATTTAAAACAATGTTTTTCTTTTTATAAAAAATTGAAAAATGAGAATCAATGAAACTTGCCATATGGGTAGGTCAAAATAGAATATGCAATACCATTAATAAGTTAACAAACTAGATTGACACAATCAATTCACGAAATTAATTATCAATTATAATCTTCAACCAAAAAAATATATCTTGATAACATAATATTTCATATTTATAAAGTTCAAACAATATGGTTTATTAATATTTATAATTGTTAAAGAACTATATTAAAGTCGGAGGAAAGAAATTATTAAATCATCGAACAAATTTTTTAGTGACGGTATTGAACAGTTAAAAATCATTCACCTTTAATTTAAAAATATAATAAACATCTACAAAAGAACATCAATCATTTACATCACTACCAAAATAATTTTAGATGAAAAAACATGTCAATTTATATATACCTACACAAGATTGTCGGCGCACGCATCGCGTGCATATACAACTAGTCTTAATTAAACACCTAATTTTAATTATTTAATTATACATTTACTAAACCACCCTCCACCACCTGTACACCACCGCTCTACCTTCCTTAGAAAAAACCACCCCCTTCCTCCTCCACCGCTGCCACCCCATCCCCGCCACCCCCTTCTCTACCCCAGAAAGGCCGAAACCCTCTCCCTTCGCCAGCTCTACACCACCGCTCTCCCTTCCTTAGAGAGCACCACCCCCTTCCTCCTCCACCGCTGCCACCCCCTCCCCGCCACCCCCTTCCCTAACCCAGAAAGGCCGAAACCCTCTCCCTTCGCCAGCTTCCTCGCAACATTTGTCACTCTTTTTCTCTCTCCTCCATCTTCCTCACCCTTAAACCCCCAAATTCCAAACCCAAATTCAACCATTTCAAGCATCAAAATAAACAACAACATCATCTCCAACATAATATATCTACCAAAAACCTTGTTTCCATTTTTTCCCTAAACCCGCATGATCAATCTTTTTTCTTTTTGAAACCTCTGACCTCCATTTCCTCCCAACATCTCCCCATCTTTCTCTCTCTGTAATTCATTCTGATCGTGATTCACATCTCGAATATTCATGAATTTACGGAAACAATCATAAAATTACCTCATACCCTAGCTTAAACTCGCGATAATCAGCAACAATTTAGGGGAAATGACGAAATGCAGAGGATTTTGGAGAAGTATCATAGAATGGTGACTCCTTTAGTTCGAATTATTGTAGGGAGGAAAGCGGGTCTGTGAGAATGGAAGTATCGAGGAAAGGGGGGTTGTGAGGGTATGGGTTGGCGGGGAGGTGGTGGGTGGGGGGTTGTGCACGGGGCTGGAAAGAGGGAGGATAGGCTTTTTATTTTCTAATTCAACAGGTTTTTGGGTGGAAAAAAAAGTCAACAAGATTTGTACCAGTCAAACAGATTACAAGTTAAAATGACCCATTTTGAGTAGACATATTTCAAAGTTGGGATTATTTCCAGAATTTCAAAAGGTGGGACTATTTTAATCAGATCGGCCAAAAGTTGGATTATTCCCATCAATTTTTCCTAAAAAAAATTCAAAGATCTCCAGATCTCCAATGATTGGTTGGACACTTTTCTTTAAGCAAAGAGATCCAAAAGATATCAAAGCTACATTGTTCTCTTTATCTAATTCTTCTCCATTTTGCACTTTTGCTTAACATCTTAGCCAATTCATCCACAAGCCATTAGTAGTTTCGTCTTCACGAAATCTTCATGAATCATTTCAAACCATAGGAAAGAAGATTCATGCAATAAATGTCTTTCCACAATTACTTGATGAAGCAAGTCCCAATTGCATGTCAATTTTCCAGCTCCCCATAGGTCAGGACACAAGCAAGAGATGGTCAGAGTAGTTCGGACATGGGAGTATCATCCTCAACAAGTGATTGAAGGATTGGCCACTGCGCTCTCCCTTCAAACCCAAAAGAAAACAGCACAAAAGAGGGGGGGTGGGGGGGTGGGGGGGAAGGCATGAAACACTGGCCAAGCTCAATAAATATAAGAACGTCAAGTCGTCAACCATCCCCACAGCTTTCAAAGTGAACTTTAAGCATATCTCCTGGTAGCTAGAGACATCAACATGAAATCATCCACCAAAAACCACGAAAATGTTAACCAACAATATGGTAACACCTGCCTAAACATAACATCACTATGCTTCCATGAGGAATAAATGAGAGTTCAACAAAGTAACAGAAATAAAAAAGTGCTTGAAAAGAGAGTCTTACAGCTCTTAGCTGCTTAACGGACTTATAGAGGTCCTTTTTAGGTACGCATATAACTATAGCAAAATAATCTGCTGACACCCTTCCATCTCTTTTACAGAAAACAGGACTAATAGTGGGCCCCTGCACAAAAGTACAAACAACATTGAGAAAGTTGGTAGTACAAGTTACTGTTAGAGCTGCTAAATTTATAGCTTCCTACATAGTTTGCTCCTGCTTTCCGGAAATAACAGCCACAGATAATATTTTCGAATGTCTAGACAAGTTGCCACCCTTCCTAAAATAAGAATGGTCTATTGTTTTTATTGAACGATGGAGGGAGTAGGCATGGCCAATTCTTTTACAAAAATCATGTCATATCCTAAGATACGTGTTGTAAGAAAGGGACAACTATATATGGAGAGAGGGTATATAGATTCTCAATTTTGAGCCACATTACAGAATCAAGGAAAGTGGCACTTAGTGAAAAGTAACACATCACCTGCAGTCCAGACAGAGATGATTGGCTAAGGATTCTCCCAGCAACTTCCTCTGCACTACTGCCCCTCATGTTTGCCGTTACCTAATATGATGAACGATGAGCAAAGAGAAGATGACTATATCAGACAGGGGAAAAGAGAAAAATTACTCACCGTAAACTGATCAACTGCTCTGAGGTGTGCCTCAAATCTTTCTAATATCTCATGGGTTGTGTCAAGAACACCTTTACGATGAATCAAGGATTTCCTGCTTGCAACAAGCACAGCCTTGAAAATATGTTGTATCAGAATGGATTGTCCAGAGGTGGGGAAGGGAGAAAGGCATTGAAAAGAGGGCATAACTTCAGAGCACAAGAAAGTACCTGACTCTGCAACACAATACCACCTTCAATTTCTTTCAAATTGTTCTCTTTTAAAGTTGTCCCACTACTTACAAGGTCCAAAATTGCATCAGCTATCCCCATCTGATGGTCAAGGAATGATGTTACGTGTTGAGGCAATCACAAAAGTCAAGCAGCTTCATGAAGATTAAAATTAAATATCGTTCAGTCTACAGCCCATCACCAGAAGGCATTCTCAATCGTAGTCTTACATGTTTAAGACTTCAACTTTTAACATTAAACAAATAAATTAATACTATCCAAATACAATTGCCTCTAAGGAGGCTCCCATATTAAGAGGGCTATGTTCAAACACCCGTACCCATACTTGTGATATAATGTAGGTTGTTTCAAATTGATCCTTGATCTATGTTACTCAGACGGCGACAGACAGCGGTATGTGTGCAAGTGTAAGACACAGCTAATTTGATGGAGATACTTTTACGTTTCTAATCTAAATTGAAGTGTCAAACGTCCACACCCATGTTGGAATGTCGAGGATCCAACACTGATAGTTTGAATTGAACCAAAAAGTCTGAGTAGCATAGCCCTTAATCCACTATTCCAATATTTAATAATTGTTCTCTTTTGTAAGATAAAAAGCATATACTAAATGAGCTATTTCTGTAAGGTCCACTATGATAGGCTTAGCTCTACAATGAGCATGATATTTACTGAAGAGATTTCAAGTCAAGTAAATAACTATAGTCATGTACGAATTAATTTTTCTATGACACGCACAATATCTTAAGACAGAACATAACATACTGATATGACCTCGAAATGATGAAGATCCTCTTAATAAACTGACATCCTCGCAGTTATATATTATAATGGTGCTGGACACAGAGATGCCATCTAGCATATATTCTAGAATACACGAAACTTCACTACGGCAGAGGACTCCAATACCCATGATATATATGTATCCATGTTTATATTCGCTAGATGTTTTGTGAAAACTGAGATGTAGAGCAGAAAACTACAGCAAACATAATATCCGTGCACACTACTTGGTACACCGTACACCTTTAGAAAGTAAAGGTTTCTGGCTTTTCCATATTTACATATTGAGCTTACCCATGTCTATATTAGCTAGATCTTTCGTAAAAACTGAGACGTAGAGCAGTAAACTACAGCAATGATAATATCTGTGCACATTACTAGGTACACCGTACACCTTTAGAAAGTAAAGGTTTCTGGCTTTTCCATATATACATATTAAGCTCAAGTGTTCCCAATCTATGCAAATGAATCATATAATATATAACAATCTTACAGCAGGGGCAGCCTCAAGTGCTCCATCCGCAGTTGAAAAAGCAACATGCTCTAGCCCGTTATCTTTCATGAACTTCGGACCCAGCTGTATGTTAAACATCAAAGTTAACCATTCAACCCCATGAAAAAAAATTGAATTTACACAGAAAGCAAACAGTAGAACCTCTATTGCATGAAAATCCCCAGAAATATTCTCAAGCCAAACAACCCCCCCCCCCCTAACCAATACAATCAGACCTAATCTCTCTAGCAGAATCATAACTAATCAACGAAGATGGCAAACAGCTAAGATTTTGTTACATAAGTAAAACCAGTTGCGACTCGCAGAGGTTTGTCAGCTGTCCATTGCGGCATTTCCGCAAGCTCCTTCACGGAATTTATATTCTCAAATATGCCATATTTGGGAATCTGTAAACAATAGATAGGCAACTATAAATTAATATTATAGTACATTTGACCATCTGGTCAGAAATGAGAAAAACGAGACCTACTGCAAGTGATAAGTGGCACTCCCCATACTCCAGAGCATTATGAACAATAATGAGATCTTCGCTGCCCTACAGCAAACAATTTGTGTGCTAAGTCATACAAAATGCTTTTGTCGTTGTTTGAACAGAAACATTAAACAAATAACGCGTCTAAGAAAATATGACCACAAGTTATTAGACCACAAAAGGGCAGACATAGCATGTACATACGCATATGTACAGATAAACAAGCCTCTCTCTCGATTACTACACTGTTTTGACCAGAAAAGTCATAAAAAAAGTGCTTCAACAATCTAAGACAACAAGCGGTTTGTAGAGAAACACACAGACGTAACAGACAAATATACAGCGGTCGCCTAGGATCAGAAATGGGAAAACTAAAAAACAAAATATATAATCTAACATGGATGTCGTTTTCGTAACACAGAAAAATGGAGGGATTTTGAAATATGTTATATATATATATATATATATATATATATAATATATATATATATATATATATATATATATATATATATATATATATAGGGTCAGGATCCGGTGAGAACGGATCCTTATGTGAGAACATATATCACATGTGAGAACGGATTTATGTTTAGAACATACGCCAACACTTTTTAGAACATATGCTATACATTTTTTAGCATACGTAAATTTTTGTTTTTAGGACATATGCTATGATTTTTAGAACATGATCACATCTTTTTACATAAGAACCTAATCAATACATATACAAATATTGATATATACATGTTCTAAATTTTCAAGCTTATGCCCTAAATTACTTCAAGTATGTTCTAAAATATTTTAAGTGTGTCCCAAATTATTTACAGTATGTTCTAAATTATTTTTAACATGTTTCAAAGAAGAAAGCAAGTAATTTTCAAATAATCCCAAGAAATTTCGGTGTGTTTTACATAAATTTCAGTTGATTTTTGTCTTTTTTTAATTCCAAAAATGCAGAAATAGAGGATACAATACAATTCATATTTAATTTTTTCATAAATTTATAAATTAGGAACATCAAAACTCTAGTGCGACTATTTAGAGCATGACAAGAACTATATAGAACACAGCAAGAACTATTTAGAACTTTGGAACATAGTAAGAACTATTTAAAACAAAACAAAGATTATTTAGAACACTAGAAGAACTATTTAGAACATATGTTTTACTATATTGAGAGCATAAGAACAACCACGAAAAACATCCTTTTTTATTAGGGTTTTTTGATGGGAAAATCCCACCTTTTTGGGCGATATTCCCAAAACAGTCCCACCTTTCATAAATTTGGGAATAATCCCAACTATAACCCATATCTTCCCAAACTAGACCATTTTAACCAATGACCTCTTTAATCGGTTAAAAACACTTGTTGACTTTTTTCAAGAGGAATTAACAATTTAATTTTAAAAAATAAAAAACCTAACCCTAACTCCACCAGCCCCACCCCAAAAACCACCCCCTCCCCTTCCACCATCCCCAGACCCCACCCCAACCCTGCAGGGCTGCAGGCTGCAACAGCTCCCCCTCCCTCCCCAGTCTTCTCGCTCCAACCCCTCATCTTCTCTCTCCTTTGACCCATATTTTCCGTTGACAAACCCAACTCTGGTCTTGCATTCTTGTCACTTGCGAAGTTTTTTTTTCTCATCTGTTTCAAACCATCACTTTCTCTCACTCCTACCTTCAGTACTCACGACTATGGCGTCAAATTGTATTTCTATCCCCATGACAAATGGAAGCACTGAAATATGGAAAGAGTGAAATTGGAGCTCAAACTTTTTCCCCTTGAATCTCAGGTACCCCACTCTCTGCTCGCACTCTCTATCCCTCTTTTCTTGCTCTCTCTCTTCGCGCACTCCAAAATCGGCCACGTAGCGCGGATGATTCGACGCGTGACAGGAAGGAGGTTTGAGAGATGGGGGAGATGGTGGGCGTCAGTGGGCTACGGTTTGGGTCGGTGGTGGTTGGGTTATAACATCGTGGTGAATGGGGGGCTTTTGCTGGTAGTTTGGGTGAGGGTGGGGTTGGGTTTGGGGGGCTTTTGCTGGTAGTTTGGGTGAGGGTGGGGCTGGGTTTGGGCGACTGGTGGTGGTTGTGGGGTTTTCGACGTTCGAGAGATGGTACGGTGGTGGCTAGGCGAGTGTAGAGGGGGGTGTAGTTTTTGTTCTAGTGGGTGGTGGTGGTGGGGGCTAGGGTGATTGGGTGAAAACAATAGGTTGTAGGGGTGGGGATTAGTGGGAAGGAGGTGGTGGGAGGAGGGGAGATGGCGGGTTGGTGTGTTAAATTTTTTTTTTTTATTTTACAAATTCAAATAATTAGATTTAGGTGTTTATTTAAGAATTTTTTTTAAAACAAATTAAATAAGTTCTTAATCACCTAATTAGGGTATAAAACCTGCATTTGGAGGTTACCAGGTAACGGCCTATTTTGGGCAAACACACCTCAAAGGTTAAATTATTCCCAAATTTTGAAAAGGTGGGACTGTTTTGGGAATATCTCCCAAAGGTGGGATTATTCCCGTCAAAGAATCTTTTTTATTATCAACAAAATAATCACAACATTAACATGGGAGAAAAATATGTTATGAAACATATGCTCTAAAATTCTAAGTATATACTTCCTCAAAAAAAAACTTAAGTATATATCCTCAAAAATAAATATGTTGTTTTAAAAAGTGTTGCGCATGTTCTAAAAATTTAAGTTTAAGTATATACTTACTCAAAAAAAAACTTAAGTATATATCCTCAAAAATAAATATGTTGTTTTAAAAAGTGTTGCGCATGTTCTAAAAATTTAAGTTTGTTTCCATAAAAAAATTTTAGTACCCTAAAAAAATTATGTTGTTATTAAAAAGTGTTGCATATGTTCTAAAAAATAAAAGTACAATTCATAAAAAACTGGGTTAAGTATGTTGTTCTAAAACGAGTTTGCATATGTTCTACAAAAATGTTACATATGTTTTAAACCTAAATTTGTACTCACATAAAAAATTGTTCGTTATATATATATAGGGACAAGAACACATGAGAATGCTCCTTACATGAAAAATGATAATGAATCTCAACCACACGATTGGATTAGAGTTACAACACTTGTTCATTAGAGTTATACCCACTAAAAAAATTTGAGCCCAAAAAAAAATTCTTTTTTTTTTCTAATATTCTTTTTTTTTGGAGTTAAACCACTTTTTCATTAGAGTTACACCACTTATTCATAAGAGTTATAGCGTGTAAAATACATTCTCATTTCTCATGTACGTATGCATTTACATATGAACTCACATCTATATGTATATATGTGTATATATGTGCATATATGTATATATATGTGTGTATGTATATATGTGTGTGTGTATGTATGCAAGAGACTCTTCAAGAACTTAGGGAAAGAAATGTGCCAATCATGCTATACATTAGAGAGATTCATGCCAAAAATAAGTCAACACATTCAAACAGAGAGAAGCTGAGAAGACAACTATATCACATGAACAGAGCTGTTAATGGCCTCACTCTATAGAAACCTATCTTTTCACTCCAGCCACAATAGCGACAAGAAGGTGAAACACGAGAAATGTTAAATCGTAACAGACTTTGGAAATGCATCAAGATATTAAGCGAATCCAACTGCCTTCACTACTTCAACGAGCTAAGTCACAGGAATCATGAAAGCTTACAATGCACAATATAAGTATAATCAACAAGTGTGCTACTGACAAGAAGGTAAAAAGACGAGAAACCAAAAATATGTCGGCATCCCCTCTCAACAAATACAGTGTAAAAAACGTATCGCGGTGCATCAAGATATTGAAAAAAATCCATACTGCCTTGACAACTCCAACAAGCAAAGTCGCAAGAATCATGCAAACTTACAATGCAAAATATAAGTATATTCAACAAGTGTGCTCAGATGTGAACACAAAAGATGCACATTAGGGAACAAGAGTTTTATGTGGTCAGTGGTCACCATATGTACAGTCCATTCTAGTATGGAGTTTATCCAAACAAAAGCCATCATCTTTATGAAATTTCCGAACTCCAATGGTAATTCGAAAGAGGAAACAAGTGCATTTTGTATAGATATATCCTGTGAGATGTAAGCTTATAAGAAAAGGCGCGAAAGAGTCCTCCAATTAAACACTTGATTTCGGACACCTTAGAGAAAATTTAATTCATGAATTCTAAACACCACAATAAATTCACCGAAAGGTTCCTTCTAAAGTGGAAGCTCCAAGAAATTGATACACCCATTCTTAACAATAGGGACTAGCATTGGGAGCAACTTGTACAAAAGATGATGATAAATGAGAAGAGTTCAGCATAGTGCTCCAGCTTCGTCCCAAAAAGTAAGCCCACCTCCCCTAACGGGCTAACCCTTTCTTACCATAAAACTAGCATTACATGTAACAAGCATTAAGTGAACAACAGCATTATGGGTAAAAAGCTCCCTGGCCCAAGCGATGCCGTTCCCCCCTCCCCAAAAAAAACGAAACCCTTACCTCCCCTCATTTTACTAAATAAAAAAAGATTTACATTATGAACCAGTCAGAACTTAACATTAAAAAGACCAGAAGGAGTCTGCCAAAGACAATAAAAATGCACATCACTTGCATGACCCCCCCCCCCCAAAAAAAAAAAAAAAACCCAGCAAAGATCTGCATCATAATGTAAAATAACAGCTGTTACTGTTCGCTTCGCCCAACTTGTAACGGATTTCAACTTTGGCGAACCGAAATTGACCGTTCAGGCTGGTGTTTCATAGAACTTCGTGAAACTCCATTCAAACAATAGGTGTGTTGCTATGCTACAAGCCCAATAACAAACGTTCTCACAGCCGAAAACAAATAATTTGTGTCGATAGATCAAAACTCCACTCCATAAACGGGTAAATTCGCCAGTATACATAACAAAATTAAAATCTTCAGACCAACAATCAAATTCAAAAAAATACCACATTATCACCCATATGCCTAAAATGACCATAGAACAAGCACAATCTTTGAAAACATCAAAATTGAAATCATTTTTAATCGATAAAATATAGTTCTAACAGCTTTACTGCTTATCATGTAAAAACTGGCATGGCAATAACGGTATTTGGCCAAGAATTTATCTGCGAAAAACTTAGTATGAACTCAATATGCTTAAAAACTACTCTTAGTAGATCGAAATGTAAAGTGCACTTCTTGGACAAAAAAAAATCTCACGGAAGAGAGAATGGATACATGCATGGCCATAATGCAATGCATCATCAAATCTGCTACAAACCTGAAGTCTGCTTAAGCAATCCCATGAACTGACGAAACTAATGATCAAAGGTGCAATTCTTTTACGAACAATCAAGGTTATCAAGAACAAGAAAGCAACTTCACTGTCTTTTCACAAACAGATACATGATCATCCTGCATTGATCCTCAATGGAGCTTGAAATTGAACAAGGAATTTCAAAGTATAGAGAAAATCACCTTTCCATACTCACTAAGAGTATCAAATCCTACAATACCGAGATCCAGATCTCCAGATAGCAGCTTCCTTACAATATCTTTTGGTCGCTGAAACCAGACTTCCAAATTTGAAAGCTATCACAACAAAGATAATACTGAGCTTAGGAAACTGGAACTGTGATAAGCCAACAGAAAACTGCACTCATATCCATCAGATATTCAGTGAAAATAATCAAAATTTTACGTATAGAAAGAGAGAATTGTGACAAGGCTCATTAATAGCAGAAGACACCAAAAGGCAGTGTCAGATACAGATATTAAAATTGCAAGAGGACAACAGCAAGTATATGTAGGATTTCCCCCCTTTCACCGTGATTGACGCAGAAAATGGAAGGGATCAATTTCCCAAAGCATAACAATATGAGCAGTTTGTTCTCGAAGCAAAAACAAAAAGGGGAGTATGACAAGTGAGAAGTTGAAACCCACTTCCAAGATCAGTAAAGGATATAGTAGATTACTAATTAGTAGTTTCTCTGTCCCGCAAAGCCTTTCTCATTTCTTCCAGGCAGAAGTATTAAGGAAATTTTATTTTGGTGGACCTTTGCTGAGTAAATATAAATAAATTTTATGTAAGTAGCTTTTCAAAATAATGGTGAAGAGAGAAAGAAATGATGAAAAAATTCAATGAAAGGAAAGGACAGTATTATTTCAATTGGTGGACCCTGGTCCATAAACAAGCAATGTAAAGGCTTTGGGGGATTGAGGGATTACTTAAGATCAGAAAAATCTGATTCTCTCTAAGAACTACTACTTTTGTCCAGTACAAATATTTCCCAAATGTTCCCACTTACTTTTCTAAAATGTCTCACCTAACATTCTTAAGCACCAATTAACGTTAGAATTCTCTATTGTTTTGCCTACAATGACTTTCTTTTAAAATAACAGAACCTCAAAATCCACGTATTTTTATAGGAGTATATATATTGGACAGCTTCAATTGATAGGAATAATTAATGTTAGAAGTCTCTACTTTTTTGTCAAATCAACTTCATTTGATAGGAAAAATATACATTGGACAGAGGGAGTACAATATGCTTTGCGTACACCGCATATGCCGGATATTCTCAAGGCAGAAACAGTTGAACTTATCCACTCATTACTGTCTTCCTAGAGAGTATATAAGTTCCATCTTTTGGTAAAAACATTAATCAAGAAAGGGTCTTAAACATTTTCCTAAGATGATGTGCCAGACAAATGCAAGGCAATGTCAGTGTGGCACACTGACAATGGCAAGGCATCTTTTTGGTAGTGACGGTTAATTACTCAAGCAGATAGTAGTGGCTTGTGAAATTTTTATAATGCATAAAATTGTTGTGTTGTTTTAGCTACATGTGCCAGATGGACATATTTCCTCGTCAGGACAGGTAACTGAGTGATTAAATAAGAATGTATTTATATGATTTTCAGTTTTCAGTTTTATGCTTTGCGGAAACTGCAACTGATTTCCGCTTTTGAAAACTGAAAGCTGATATCAGATTTTCTTTTCAGTTTATCCAGAACTACTACAAAAGTCCTAGTCTAAATCTGTTGTGTCTAAAGGTTCATAGTATCAATTGGACTTCAAAAATTCAGCAATTGATTGTTCTTTTTGGAAATTAGAATTCTGAAATTCTTTAATTCCACATGGTAATCAACATTCTAATTTAGAGGAGTATCTACAACGAAATTGATCTTACAATGCAAAACCCTAATTCATAGAAGCCGACAACAGCGACAAGCAAAGACACCAAAAGAACATATGTTCAATTTCAAACAGCTGCAGGCGCACCCCTAAACCTTCAAAAACTGAACATTCAGTCTCCAGTCAAAACACCAACGAGAACTGATCAAGCTACAGCAACACCAACACTAGCACTGAACCTTCAGTAATTTGCTAAATAACCCGAGCACATAGTGAAACTTACTGGTAATTGCCAATTATAAAAGCATCTGCATTAGAATAGCACACCTTAACAAAGCAAGCACCCGATAGAGGTCACAGCCACCAGCACAACCCAAAATGAAAAGACAGTAACACAATCCAGCAAACAGCAAACTAAGGGCCCGTTTGGTATTACTGTGGTTTTCTGTTTTTTGGTTTTTTGATTTTCAAAGTCATATGATATACGTCCTATAATGAATAACAAATTAGTCAAATTTATTGGGAACATGATTTTGAAAACTGACAACTAAAAAGTGAACCACTTTTTCTGGTTTCATGTTTTTGGTTTTTAGTTTTCAAAAAAACTGAAAACTGAAAACAAAAAACGATAACGAACGGGCCCTAAATGATATCCAGAGATTTACATGAGGATATAAGAACCCTCAGTCCTAATGCTGTTAGTAGGGATCAAAGACCCAATAAATATCGATGGAGGAACAAAAATCACCATTGTATCAGCAACACGGCTCAAAACCCACTGCACAAATATACTGCCTCACTGATAGCAGCACCAAAGCAATATCAACAAAAGGCACAGTGGCTACCGTAAAGCTAATATCTGCTGGTGGCATTGGCATTAGGTTAAAAACACCCTCCAAAAGAGAGGTTGATGATTTTTCACTCAAGAGAACAAGAACACTCACACAAACACTCAAAATCACTCGAAACAATGGTTAGAACCAAAACTCAAGAACTAACTCAAAGTTTTGGGGTTTTAGGCCACAAGTAAGACCCACTCAACCTCTCCTAAGCTTATTACTCAATAGCACACTTAAAGTAATAACGGAACCCTTGAACTTGAGATACTCTCAAAGTTTAAGTGCTTAAGACACTCGGGTTTTTTTATCAATCACACCGAAACTGATTTCTCTTCTCATTGGCTCTCCTTTATATAGTGAATAGGAGCAACAAGAATAGCAAAAAATACAAGACAAATCTCTCCAAGAAACCGTCCAAAGTGAATAGCCAAGGAGCTCATAAGCCTCCTTTATTCACTCCCCCTCATTACTCCAAATCAATGGACAGTTACAAACATCCAAATGATGAACTAAACACACTCCTAATCATGCTCTAACAGCCGGCCTTGAGTGAGTAACTTTAAGAGTAAGCTCAAGGCTTTATTACAAGCATAATAAAACAACAAAAGCAAAAAAACTAAGTGTTGCCCAAAACAGAACTTTGGGCTTGCTCATCCACACCACCTTGTGGTTGTTGCTTGAATTTAGGCTTCAATCATCAACCCACGTAATGCATGTTACAAATCCAGGTTTATAAGCAAATGGTGAGAATCCAAGAGCCTCTAAAATGAGTGCAACTAGTTCATGAACTAGAGAGACTTAGTGGACTTGACTTTGGATAATTTCCTCCTTTTGAAGAGTTTGACCTCAAACTTGAATCACCCAAGTATGGTCACAAATCCGCTACATTGAAAGTAGCACTAACACCAATCAACTCATCTGGAAGCTCAAATTTGTAAGCACTATCATCCACCCTCTCAAGCACTCTATATGAACCACCATAATGTGGAATGAGTTTGTTTTTGAGAAGCTAAGCGAAATTGTCCTTCCTCATGTAATTAAACCATATCCCTAGGTGAAAGATGGGTTTTTTGCAATTCTTGTTTGCTCTCTTGGTATTTCTTATTCATCAATTGCTCACAATTTTTTTTTAAGGTTTCCACCCTCTTTTTAGCATCGTTCTCAACGACAATAGGCATAAATGGATTCACTCCATAAACCACTTCAAATGAAGAGCAAAAAGTAGTTAGGGAATGAGCTCTATTGTAAGCAAGGTCCCCATGGGCTAGTTTCATGTCCCAATCTTTTTGCGTTTTGCTTAGAAAGTCCACGCAACAATGTACCCAAAGTTCTATTTGTCACCTCGATTTCCCCCATCAGTTTGGGGATGATGAGAGGTGCTAAATAGCAACTTGGTACCAAGAAGCTTCAACAAAGTCCTCCAAAAGTGACTAAGAAACTTGAGTCCCTATTAGTAACTATACTTCGAGGAATACCATGAAATTTGACAACTTACTTGAAGTATAGCTCGGCTACTTTAACGGCATCATCCGTCTTATTACCATCTATGAAGTCAGCTATTTTAGAGAATCTATCTACAACAACCATAATGTTATCTCTTTCCCTTTCAGTTCTTGGTAACCCCATAATGAAATACATGCTAACACTCTCCCATGGAGCATTCGAAACTGACCACGGATTGTAAAGACCCTTTGTGAAGGAACCCTTGGCCTTTAGAGTATGTTGGATCACAAAATGACCCGCTAAACCTCCTCTATGCACTTCTCTCACTAACTCCCTAACACCACTCTTAGAAACACACAACTTGTTACCCTTGAAAAGGTAACCATATTGCTGCACATATTGTTTTGTGGGACTCTCAAACTCACTAGCAAAGCCAGTATCATCTTTGTAAACTCTTTGAGTTGTTCAAAACCTAAATCTTAGCATGCACCATAGAGCAAGTAGTTTCGCAAGACAAAAATCAGCCACCATATTACTCTTCCCATCTTTGTACTTTGAACTAAAGGTAAACAATTGAAGGAACTCCACCCATTTTGCATACCTTTTGTTTTGACCATGCATAAATTTAAGCGCCTCACTATCTCAATGAAGGACAAAGGACTTTGGTCTTAAGCAACAAGACTAATGATCACGTGTTCTCACAATTGCATAGAACTCACAGTCATAAGTGGAATAGTTTAGTTTAACCCGTTTAGCTTCACACTAAAATAACTCACGGGCATTCTCTCTTGGATAAAAACAACACCTATCGCAATCCCGCTTGCATCACACTCCACTTCAAACACCTTATTGAAATCAGGTAGCAAAAGTATGGGAGCATTGCAAAGCATATCCTTAGCTTCTCAAAGGCCCTTTGAGCATTTTCACCCCACTCAAACTCAAACTCACCTTTTACTAGGACACACACTAGCAATATGACCCCTACCATGACTTGAAAGCATTTTCTCCTAGTTGCATGCTCACTAAGTGAAACCAAGGCCTTTTCCTTCCCTTTATCATACTTAGAACCATATTAAAAGGCTTCGCTTTGAAAGTTACCCCCCTTAGAGTAGGAAGGAGTAAGTTTTGAAGTGCCTTCGTAAGAAGAAGAAGTTTTGGGCTTCTCCTTCTCCTTTTCTTCCTTAGCTTGAGCCTCATACTCAAGGCAAGCTTACACACAGCATTAAAAGTGACATAATGAGTCACTTCCACTTTCTTACTTATTTCTTTGACAAACCTTTAACAAAACGAGGAATTTTGGAGGTTTCTTTCTCTTAGAAATCATAAATCAAACATAGTTTCTCAAACTCTATCATGTACTCTTCCACACTCAAGTCATTCTCTTGCGAAAGGTGGGTAAATTTTAAGTAGTGCTCCCGCTCAAACTCCTTACGAACCAGTTTATCCCTCATTTTCTTTTTCAATCGAGCCAATGAGTTAATTTTATCTTTCTCATATCTCCTTCTATTTGATTTGAGGTTTTCATACCACAAAGCAGCAAGTTTAGAGAGTTTTAGGACAAGTTTTCATAACTTTTATAATAAAAAAATGGTTTCTATTTGCCTCATCCAATATAGAAAATCCTCACTATCATGCCCCCATCAATTTCAAGTAGCTCAATTTTTAAACCCCCCATCTTCATCAAATTGTCCAAGTGGAATCACATCATCCTCTTCATTCTCAAGGAAATTCAGTTTTCTATTGGTTTGCAACAATATATCAGCCAAAGCATCATATCTAGTTTTTTGTTGAACCTTTTCGGTCTCCCTCTCTTCTGAATTTTTCTTCAAGTTCTCTAATTTTTGAGTGATAACTTGTAACATTCTAGCAAGTTCCCCATCAGCCATGTTTTCCACTATTTTGCTAGACTATTACAATTACAAATGATGAAAACTGACGAGACTTCAAGCAACTGAACAAAACTGTAACAGGCCTTCAGACTCTCAAAGGCTTACGGATTATGAGAATTCAAGAAAATGTTAAGCAAAATCAATAAAAGAAACTCCTTAAAAGCTTTCTAGATGAAGGAGATATCTTCATTTGTAGTTTACGTGCTGGATTGGCTTCTTTCTGTAGCAATTCAGTTTAATATCTCAAAAAATTCACAAAAATATGAAAAACATTCCGAGTATTCTACACATAAAAATATCCAGATTCAAAAAAAAAAAGAGTCAACCAATTTGGACACTTGAAGGCTTAGAAATCACCCTCCAAAGTCAACTGAAAAACTTATCGAATTCCAGCAGTTTTGTTTCTCCGCCAAAATGCGACTTTTCCTCCAAAAGATAGGTTCATGATTTTAACTATAGAGAAGAAGAACACTCACCCATGTTATAAATTCATTATATAAGCAAATGGTGAGGATCCAAGAGCTTCTATAACAAGTGGAACTAGTTCATGAATTAAAAAGCCTTTAAGGGGGCGTTTGGTTTGGAACTTGATACCTAATACCATGTGTTTGGTTTTATTTGGGATTTAAACTTTTCTTTTATTTAATACCTAAAGGAGTTGGTATAAGCCAAACCCACCTCTCCCCCCTTGGTTTTTTAAACCCCATATCTTATGGGTTTGAGGTATGGGTTTGAAATCTATCAAATTATAAAACAAACACTAGGTATGGGTTTTGCTCATTCTAAACCCATACATGATACCATGATCATATGAACCAAATGCTCCGTAAGTGGGCTTGACTTTGGATCAGGCATGAACGTAAGAGATGCCTGTGATGGTGCGACCGTAGAGTAGGAGAGCTACACCAAGTGAAAATTTTGGCAACAGCAGGCCCCTAAAACGAGGAAAGAGACGGGGTGAGAAACTAAAAGAGGTGATAGGCACTTTGAGGATCAAGGGATTATGTTTCAAGATTGCGATATATTAGTGGAATATTAGAACTTGGGAGGCATCAAGCTAGTGGGAAGACTCGAGGAGAGAAACTGAAAGAGGTGATAGGCACTTTTCCTTAAATAACTAAATATGCAATGCCTACACTACCCCTCCCAAATAGGCTAGTTCATTACCGTAAGTGTTTAATCTTGCAAATTACTAAAGTTAATCTAGCAAATCAAGAAGGTTGGAGAACCAGAGAGCACAAGTGGGGAGGATTGCTTATGGGGGATTCGGTGTCGGTGTGCTTCCGAGAATGATAAAATATATAACTAAAAGTGGACATCTTCAAGTCATATGATATAGGTTGTATATGTTAGTTAAACTCAAATCTATGACATGGTTTTATAAATTCATATGAGAATAAAATTGAATTGATTAAGGGAACTTAATATTAGTTATAAGAGAAATTATCTAGATGACCCCGACATTATCCCATTTTCCCACATAACCCTAACTTTTACACATCTATCTGTGATAACCCTTAACTTGTGTTTTCTCATTGTAGATGATTTTTTTTAGGTAATTACTATAAGTTGGATGGAGTATTTGATAGTTTTGGGGTCTATTTGTAATACAGAGATGTAATTTGCAAACAAAGAGATGTGGTTTAAAGGTAGAATGATGCCAACACAAGAAATAACAGAAATGATGGCAACTATAATTAGATACAATTTGTTCTTAGATTCCTATAAGCTTCACTAGCTTATGTTCACCTAAGGGTTCTAAACCAAGCTAAAGGTTTCAGTCACCTAAATCTAATTAATCTAACTCTCTCGTAAATTAAGCTTCACTCACTTTACACAAGGATTTAAGTTTAAGTTCACTCCTTAAACACAAGAAGAAATATGGACAAGTACTTCAAATTTCAAAGAAGCTCAATGCTCAATTCAACAAAGTATGGTTTTGCAAGTAGCTTACATGAGCTTACATAGGGAGTGCTTACATAGTTACATCATAGAAGAAATAAGGAGAGAAGGAGAAATATAAAGCTAAGTCACAAAGAATTCTCGATGGACACACATCTCCAAAAATGGAGGCCTTCTTGCAATAGATTGCTTCCAAAGCCACTTGCAACTAGTTTCCCACACACGAAGATTGCTCCAACCAATGCAAAATCTTTGCAATTGGCTCAAGGAAAGGTGCTTTCCTAGAAGTAAAGAAACTTGACTCGCCATTTCTAGTGACACCAATGAGGAGGTTTCCTCCTAGAGTGAGTAACCTCCAAAAGCTAAAGCACACACCATATAGGTGTCTACCCCCTTGCGTCACCTGCTTACCAACATAAAATCTTAGCACTAATTAAGCTCTTTCAGCTTACAAAATTTAATTACAAGTGAATTATGGCTAAACAGAATAAAACCGAGTTAACTAAACTATCTAATCTAAGAGTTTAAGCTTAAGTTAATTTATACATCATAAATGAAACTAATCCTCTTAATAAACTTAAAAAAATTAAGATTACGCTAGTAAAGAAAACGAGCCAAAAACCAAAATGAGATGTGAATCCAATACACATCACAATCCCTAACAACTACATAAATCTGAATATGGCACATTAGTGAGAAACATTCCTTACGGTTCCAACAAATATAAAAATGATAGATTCAACCTATTCATTATATAAGCAATGCATAAAAGTCATATGAACACTGCAAATTCCAGAAGTCGGTTCCTTGCTATCAAGCATCAAGATCACCTAATGGTCACTGTCGTCTGATTTGTCACATATATTTTCTCGGGGTAGATAAATTATGTAGAAGTAAACTTTTATGAGGCTCCAGCTTGTTGAGTTTAATCAACTCTCTCATGAAGCAAATGATGTGGCATGCCAAACTTTTTCTCCTGTGCCAATCGATAGTTGCATGAAACCATTCATATTACTTTGAGCATGTAATAGAGAGCCTAGCGAATAAATTGTCAATACTCTGTCCCGAATTCATCTAAATGTTCCTCTGTCTTACTCTGTCGTTCTCCACTTATAGGTTCTTAGAAGTACATCCTTATTGGTGCATAGTAGGCTTTAAGTTTGTAGAAGCTTCAGTTTCAAAAGACTTGGAACACTTTTCGGGGATTTACAAAGATGGTGATGACATTGTTCTCTATTCGAAAATGGGCAAAATATTTGTCAAACAAAATATTTCCAATTATAAAAAACTTTGATAGATTGCAACAATCCGAACATTTTTTTGACAAACATTTTCTCCCATTTGCTAACACAGAACAATGATATCACCACCTTTGAAAAGCCTAAGAACGAGTTATGAGTCTTTTGACAATGAAGAATCTTTTGTAAGTGAAACTTCTCGAGACTCAAAGCCTAGGGATGCACCAATAAGGATGTACTTCAGAGACCCTATAAGTGAAAAACGACAAAGAAAGGCAAAGGAACATTTAGATGAAATCGGGACACAATATTCACAATTTGTTCATTAGGCTTTATTCATGTAGAAGATAACATGAATACTTACAAGCAACTTTTGCGATCGGCAAAGGAGAAAAAGTTGGCATGCCACATCTTCTGCTTCATGAAAAAGTTGATAAAGCTCTATAAGCTGGAGCCTCATAAGAGTTTGCTTCCACATAATTTATCTACTCCAGAAAATATGTGACAAATAGCCAAGTGATGGCCATTGGGTGATCTTGATGCCCGGTAGCACAAAACCGACTTGTGGAACTTGCATTGTTCATATCACTTTTATGCATTGCTTATTGATCCATCATTTTTTCTTTGTTGGAACTGTAAGGAAGTTTCTCACTAATCTACCAAATTTAGATTTATGTAATTGTTAGGGATTGTGATGCGTATTGGATTTGCATCTCATTTTGGTTTTTGGCTCATTTTTTTACTAGCTTAATCTTAATTTTGTTAAGTTTATGAAGAGGAATAGATTCATTTAATAAAATAATTAGCACTAATCTCCATTATGTATAAATTAACTTCACCTTAAACTCTTAGATTAGTTAGTTCAGTTAACTGGCTCTTTTTCCTCTTTAAGCATAGTTCACTTTAATCCAATTTTTGTAAGCTAAAAGACCTTAATTAGTGCTAAAGATTATGTAGGTAAGTCGATGATGCAAGGGGGGTAGAAGCCTATATGCTTGACAGCTGTTGTGGAGTTCCACCGGAATGGGCGAGTTAGCGGCTTTCCTGGAGCCAATTGCAGCGTTTTTGCATTGGTCGGAGCAAGCTCCATGTGTGGGAAACCCTCCTAATAGTTGAGAGTGGCTTTAGAAGCAACTAAAGGCAAGAAAGCCTTCAATTTTGGAGATGTGTGTCTCGAGGCGTTTCTTTCTGATTTAGTTGTATATTTCTTTTGTTCTCTTTATTTCCTCTACGAATTAACTATGTAAGCATTCTCTATATAAGCTCTTAAAAGCCACTTGTAAAACCAGACTTTGTTGAGTTAGCTTTTAGCTTGTTTATAATTTATATTATTTGTTTATATTCCTTCTTGTGTTTAAGGATTGCATTTAAACTCAAAACCCTTTAAGTGAGTGAAGCTTAATTTACGAGAGAGTTATATTAATTAGTTTTAAGTGACTAAAGCCCTTAACTTGGTTTGGATACCTTAGGTGGACATAAGCATGTGAAGCTTATAGGAATTCAAGAGCAAAGTGTATCCGATTATGGTTCAGATAGAAAACAAACTAAAATTGTGTGTTACTTCTTTTGTTGCCATCATTCTACCACCAAATCACATCTCTTCATTAATCATTACAAATAGACCTCAAATCTATCAAATACTCCATCCAACTTTATAGTAGATAACTTAGCAAAAGCCATATATTAACACAAAACACATGCTAAAGGTTATATAACAGGTGTAAAAGGGTTGTTTGGGAAAATGAGCTAAAGTCAGGGTTATTTGCAAAAATGGGCTAAAGTTATGGTCATTTGGATAATTTCCCTAATAACTAGTATTATTTTCACTTAATCAATTAAATTTTTACTCTCATATCAATGCATAAAACCATGTCATTCCACATCAAAGGGAATCCTATCCATCTCCTACTAAGTCTAGAGCATAATCTCCTTATTCATATTTTACACTTTTCCAAAGCACTCGTTTACCAATAATATAGTTAATTATGTAATAATAAATTATAAGAAGATTAATATTTTAGAAATATACTTAAAAGGAATCTCATAAAATCCAAGAAGAAAATATTTAATATACATATATCACTAAATGTGATCAAATTTTTTAAAAAATTGACTTCACAAATAATAAATGGAAAGATCTTTAAAGCATAAATGGAAAGATTTATAGAGCACAGAGTAATTACTAAATTAAAAACCAAATAAATTGTTTTAGTAAAATGAAGATCTTAGAGAAGATTACAAGTGGATTCTCTTCACCTTTAAAAACATGAGTTTCAAGCCTAATAAGTTATAACATCTTAGAAAATAAACTTCAATAAGAATTCATGTGAATAGAATGCACCTTATATTAAAAAGAGGTAAAATGACACTAAAATTAATTTATCACACTAGACATATAACACAATTTCGATCATGTGAAAGTAATTGTGAGATTTATTATTAGAACATACTCCGTGTGTATCTTTTTATCTTTATCACTTGGAATCTTTGACATTATTCACACTAGCCTTACATGTATGCAATATGTGCGAAAGCAAATAGAATGGTTTTTGTAGGCTTTGGACGTCTTTAATTCTCAACCCATCCCGTCCTTTCTTGTTAAATAGCTTATATTTTCTTTTCATCCATTGAAAAACTAAAATTACCGATTTTAGCACAATTATTATAACTCATTCATATCATTTCACCTAATTATGTAGTGATTTATTTGCAATTTTCAAAAGATTCTACTTCATTTCATAGTTTGATTGTGACGTATCATATCATGATCTTGGTGGGACTTGTTATTGAGTTTGTTTCACAATTTCGATTTATTCTTGTTTATTTGTTTTTTGGTGAAAATTTGGTTTCTATGATGCGAAAAAATTGATTTTTGGTGACAATTTGATTTATGTTATGCAAAAATTTGGTCAAAGGGACGCGTCTTCATTATGCAAAGTGGCAGGAGTGTCGGAGTGTCGGAGTGTCGGAGTGTTGGAGTGTCCAACGGGCACCTTTTAACTAGTCAGAACACATTAGGAAGTTGGGTCATTCCAATATCCTAACAGCCTATAGCTTATCAAACAAGAGAAAGGAAAAGTGGATCCACACAGTTAGTACACACAACCAACATGGCAGCAGTGGCTGTGTGCCAGAACTGCTGCGGTGCCAGCCTGGAAGAGCAACTGGTGCCAGCTGTTACTCTATGGCTCCTCGCAGCATATGTGCATTACGCGCTGGCCACTTCCCTCATCAAACAAGCAAAAGGAAAAGTGGATCCACATATTTGTACGTAGCTAACCTTTGTACGGTTGGGGTAGGGAGCGTTGGGTTTACTCTGCTACCAGTCCAACGGTGCAGGAGTTCATAATTTTACCCCCCCCCCCCAAGGGAGTCTTAGTTGGTGGATCAAACCTCGGTCTCAGTTTATCTTTTCCTCTTCCAGTTCCGCTTCGAATAACCACCATTTTTGTTCTTATAAGAGAGGGAAAGAACTGGTCTAAATGTAATCCGCATTATTAGTGCGCCAAATGTTGTGCTCTAATACGTGCAAGTCCATAGGTTTAATAGTCACAATGAAAACATAGGGTTAAGTCCATAGGTTCCGGAATTACCATAGGTGCAAGTCAATAGGCTAAGTAGTATGACCATAGGCTTAGGTCCATAGGTTTCGGAATTACCCCCATAGGTTTAAGACCATAGGCTAAGATACTACCCCTTAGGTTCAGGTCCATATCTATATCTAGTTCATAAACATTTGCATTAATTGTTTTAATAGGCATTTGATTTCAAATAATTAGTTTATGATTCCAATTTATTTTGAATTCATTGTACCTATTTTAGGAGTTTGAATTCCTTTTTACAAAAATCAGAAGTTTATTTTGAAATATTTATTTAATTATTTGTTTATTTTTTCCATGTTCTTTTAACGTAGTTATTAATATCCCAAAATCATAATTCTTTGTACTCTAATCTTAGGAGCATCAAAGTATAACATCTACCAGAATCTCATCCATCCCCTCATATCTTTTTTATTCAGAACTTTTCCGATTATCAATCTACTGAATTTTCTGATCCACAAAGTTTATCATAACTCCCTTGTCATTAAAACCCTTTGTTCATTGATTCAAAGAATTCTGTGTTTTTTACAAAGTTGATCGACAAGAAAAGTATAATGGCCAATAAAAAGCAACTACATAAGTTAGTCAATTTCTTTGGACCACCGTAAAGATAACTCAGCAGTTTACTACTCTTCAAAGTTTCAAACGCCAAGGAAAGACACAACCTTTCCAGAAATCGTCTACCCATTGTTCCAAGTGAATGCAATAATTCCTCGCCAACTAAACAAGTGACAAAAGACCATAATGCGATAACATACGCAAGAGAAAGAAGCCTGAGACCAAACATGGGACACCGAAAGGTTACTAAAAAGCTTGTCCGAGTCCTCCTTGAATAAGTTGTGGTCCTACTGAATGGCTTCGTCCTGATGCCAGTGATAGCCAACATCACAATGAGATGACTGGTGTTAAAATCCATGTGAACAGGAACTCGAAATTATTTCCCGTAAATTTTTTACAGCATATACTAACTTCATTTTCTGACTCCCATGCCTGCATTTATTTGTTGTTTTGGGAGATTTTCAAAACACTCCAAAGATAATCTCTAGAACAAGCAAAGAAGTGTATTCCCATAGAAGCACCTTTCCACATACAGCAAATACTAAGAATAGATCCAGTTCTTGCCCTTATTGTCCCAGCTTTATACGACATATTTGGATTGTTCGCTTTTTGCAACCTTAGATCCCATAAACAAGCTAGCGAGAACCCTTCTAACAGATGGATTTCTTATTCAAAGATATGTGCTCCACTAAGTCCTTCCATGTTTTTGTTTTGCTAGCATGAGTATCAACCAAAATCCAAACACCATGCATAGGAATGTACTCCTCTAACTCCCACCTTGGTTTTCCTTTATGAGCGAAGAAGCCAAAAAAAAAAAAAAACATTCCCACAGATACCAAAAGTACAGTACTTTTGTTCCAGCAGCTCAACATCATCAACTCAATAAAGTAAACACTTCATCGAAATTCCAAACACAATGCTAGCTACTAGCTAGTACCTCAAAGTAAAAGCAATCAGTAGTTACAATGGCACTTCCAATGAAAGTTCAGCAGTTTAACCAGTGTTTCTTAATTCAATAATTCTGAAGAAAGGCACAGTAAAAGAATCCCAATAGTGAAACAGCCATTTGGTACAAGGTATGCAGAAGCTTTCAATTTTATCAATCTTTCTTTTGTTCGAAAAAGAGCACATTTATGCTTTAGTAGTCTCTTATTCCTTTAAATATAATATTTACGGTAGATTAAACAAAGGAAGCACTAAGAAACAGAACACCCTAAATACAGAAAAAGGCAGGTGCACACACACACACACCTGAGGAATTTGAGCAACGTATTGCCGTGGATTCGCTTGCTTCACCGACAACTGACAATCCTGAAAATCAGACACCAAACTCAGAATTAACATTACAAAATCAAGGATATAAAAAAAAATGAAAACAAATCAGAGCAAAAATTGAAGACCTTAAGCAGGTCAAGCGTGTCGGATGCCATGCGACCTTTACTAGGAAGTCCAAAGCGAATTTCAGCGCGCTCAATAGCGCTAAAATCAGCGTTTCCATTTACCACATTCATTGGAGAAGGAGATGTCTGAATACATGCATACACTCTTAATTTCACAGACAAACGAGAATATGAAGAAGACGACAAGGAGATTGATGGTGAAGAAAGCGAGGAATGCGGAAATGCGGAGAGAGACGAACATTGATGAAGAAAAGGTGATAATTGTAGCATCGTCGCCATTTTTGAGCTGCGGAGTTTTCTCTGTTAGTGTTTGTTGTTACAGTGAGAATAAGGGGGTGGCTTGAGAGAGTCTGGAAAGAGATGGATTGTAAACTATATTTGTCACCAAGTAACTCCCTGTGAATTCGAAGGGCCAATTGGAATATGCTTTTGGTGATTTAGTCAAATAAAAAAGTAGGTGTAAGGCACCCTTACACTTTTTTTGGACGAAAACTAGTTATTAGGCCCGGGCTATGCCCCAGGTAAGAAAAAATTTCATTTATTAATATAATACTTTACGATAATAACAATAAATACAACTTAGCCTAGTGGTTAAGACTTTAGTATATGTACTTGAGGTCTTGGGATCAAACCCTATACTACATAATTTCTAAATTTTTTAATTGTACATAGATTACATGAACTAAAACCATGCATACATAATTAATTTTAATGAACATGCAAATTTATTTATTTTTAAAGATGCAATGGATATGTTTAATAGCATTAACTAATTACAACACATATTTTTAATTTTGTGGAAACATGGATCACTAAGAGATGTTAGATGAGATGGTGATTATTTGAAAACCCTACATAAGGTCAGGGGTTCGAGCCTAGGCTCCAGCATATTTATTTTTTAAATAATGACCACTTGACTTTGTTGGTTAACAGACACGTGGCGAAATTATGGTGGCAGGGGGAGGAGAGTACCACGTGGCGCATCAACGTTGTTACGCACGCCTATTAATATATATGTATAGATATACTCATTTGCTAAACGACGCCTACAATTTCCTACTAACGCCCTAAATACAGTATTTTTATACTGTATTTGTATACTTCCCTAAACACTCCTCCAATTTCAAAAGTTCACTCCCCGCTACACCACCACCACCACCTTCTTCTCCACGGCACCACCAACATCACCACCACCACACCTTCTTTTACACGGCACCACCACCACCACCATCTTCTTTTCCATGGCACCACCATAGTCATACCCCGACACACCACCCCCTTGTTTTCTTCTCTGTTTTTTCGTTTAAAAAAAATCAGAAAATAAGGGTGTGCCCACCAAGGACGCCCCACCACCGGTGGAGGCGTCCTTGGCAGGCGCTCCACCACATGGTGAGGCGCCTGCCAAGGACGCCTCCACCGGTGGTGGGGCGTCCTTGGTGGACGTCTCCCTTTTTTATAAAAAAAAATCAGAAAAAAGGGAGAAAAAACATAGAGAAGAAGGTTGCCTATTGCGCGACGTAAGTCTCTATCTTATGAGCCACATGGAAACCTTGATTGAATGTGCACTTTAAAAGAAAAAATAAGTCGGCAAGTCCATCTTAGTTAGATTTTTCTAGATTAGGTAAAAGCATGTATATACCCTATCTGAAGTGTCTTGCTGGCTCCAGTGATCTTGCTATGAACAGACATGGCTAGTTCAGGATTGAGATGATATTTAAGGACATAAATATTAATAAGATGGAACGTGGTCTGTCGGGGGTAAGATGGTGGAGGTGGTCTGTCAGTGGTGGTGGTGGTGCTGCTGCTGCTGCTGGTGGTGGTGGTGGTGGTGTGGCGGGAAGTAAACTTTTGAAATTGGAGGAGGGGTTAGGGAAGTGAGTTAAGGGGAGGAGAGAGAAAAGAAATGCAAAGTATGTAAATACAGTAGAAAAATACTGTATTTAGGGCGTTAGTAGGAAATTATAGGGCGTCGTTTAGAGAGACATTTGGTTTTTACTTTTTAGTTGTCAGTTTTCCAAATCATCATGTTTCTAATATATAAATTTAACTATTTTTTATTTATTATAGGACAAATATCATATGATTTTGATAATAAAAAAAACAAAAAACTGAAAACCACAATAATACCGAACTAGCCCTAGGTTGTTTGTTTCAGAATAACTATGGGAAATCCTAGTAAGCAGATGAAAACTCATTTTAGAAGACTTATATCGAATAATTGTTTGATAGCTTACGAGATCCTCAATTAGGTCAAAAAGAGAAAGAAAGGCACTCTTTTATACAAGAATCAAAAAAGTTGACTTAAGTAAAACCTACGGTAGAATCAGATGGGATTTTATGGAAACCTTACTAGCTAAAATGCAATTTAAAGGTACTTGGATAAAGTGGGTTATGGCTTGTATTTTCACTATCTCCTACTCCATTCTAATCAACGCGAGACTACTACCTTCTTCAACCCTTTAGCTAGATTGAGGCACGGAGATCCTCTTTCCTCCTACATCTTCATCTTATGTATGAAAGTGTTATTCATTAACGACCTTGCAGCCCATAGTAGCAAATTCATCCATGGTCACCTTCTCTCTCCTATCTCTTTCTTGCTGATGATGTATTATTCTTTTTCAAGGGTATCCCAAGAGTTTGCTGGAATCTTAAGGGAATTCTTGATGATATATTCAAGAAATCGGGTGAAGCTATCAATTTTGAAAAACCTCATATTTTATTTATCCCGAATACTCCCAGAAGATTTATACAATCATGAGAAGGCCTCTAGGAATGAAGAGCACTCTCAAAAGTCCAATGCAAAATCCTCTCTTGGAAGTTTATTCACTTTCCCCCCACCGCTAGACTTATCCTCATTAATTCAGTCATTTGCTCTCTAGCCTTGCACATCCTCTCCATTTCCTTTTACCAAAGAAAGTGGTAAAAAAAATTCCATCAATTTGAAGTGCTGCTGGACCTACTTCTCTTCAAAGCAGACGATTAATTAGAGGAAACGAAGCCTCTTGGAGCTTCACAAAAAAGATGGAGGTTTGGTTTTAAAGAACATGATGAGCAGGAACAAAGCTCTATCTTTTAAGACAGGCATGGAAAATTCACAATTCCAATTCTTCTCTTATTAAAAGACTCTTCATAGCTAAATATAAAAGAGACCCACTCTCAGCTTGTTATACATGGCAAAATCTCGAAGCTTCGTTTGCATACAAGAGCCTTTATAAAGCCTCTTTGTCTCTTAGAGTTAAAACATTCTATAGGGGATGGAAGGATACCCAGATTACTAATGATTGGTGAGTAGGAGACAAAAGAATTAGCCTACACCCAAGACATATTAGTTCAGCTACTGAAATCTCTAAGGTATATGAACTTATTTATAATGGAGCTTGGAACTCTTCTCTTATTTGGAAGCTTTTTAAGAGAAAGGACGTGAAGGCTATTCAGTCTACTCATTTCCCTCTAGTCCAAAAACAAGATTCCTACTTTTGGAGCCATAATAAAAGGGATTCTTACAGGGTTAAATTTGGGTATTGGGCGCTTCAAAGAATTAACAATGGTCACACCATATGCTCTGACACATTATGGGGTTACATTACTTTGCAAGATGGATATTTTCCTAAAATGTAAGATCTTCTTGTCGAAGATTTTGAATAGAGTGTTGCCTGTTATCAATAACTTAAAAAAGAAATATTCAGGTTGATAATAACTGCATCTTTTGTCAAGATGATAGACAAAAAATGGAGCATCTCTTCCGAGATTATAATTTCTCAACTAGAATTTGGATGACTACAATGGGTACCCGACCAAATATTGGCAACAACATTCCCCTTGGACATTGGATAAAGAACTTCCTAAACCTTCTTCGTACAAAAAAGAGAGACATTGATCTCCCTCATAACAAGACTGAAATCGATACATTCCCTTCTACACTTTGGCCCATCTGGCTTCATCAAAATGAAATTGTCTTCAAGAATACTATGTCAAGCCCTTTACGAGTTATGGCCATTTTTGAAGATCATATGAGAAGACAAATAAACACGCGTAATGCCAAGCACAAATCTACAGACACTTATCATTATCCATATCAGGCTACTGAGCTCCTAGAGACAACAGACAAAATAAATCAAAATCTAGCTTGGAGAAAAGGTAATATACAAGGACATTTCCTATGTAGTATTCAAGTGGATGGTTTATGGAAGCAAGTTAAATTACTTGGAAGCAGTTTTTTGCTTGCCTGAATGACAGAGATAACAATCATTGGGAATCAAACAAAGTTTTCGCCACCTCCCCCGGCCCTTGAGTTTTCAAAAAAATTCACGTGGTACCCTTCAACTTTTCAAAATACACGGGGTACCCCTAAGTTTAATAATAATTCACTTGTGTACCCTCTAATACCCTTAATGACTAACGGTATTAATCGTCATTAGTCATCTAATCCTAATTTTCTATTTAAATCCTAATTAACCCCTACCTCTAACCTTAACCCACCACCCTACCACCCCCCCCCCACCCATGCCATCCCCCCCACCCCAGGAACCTCCCCCTCCCATCCACCCCAGCCATCCCCCTCTTCCCCACCCTCCCACCACCCTTGTCATCCCCCACCCTAGCAACCTCCTTGTAATCCACCGTAATTTTATGGATTTTATAAATATATTTTAGTATTTATATATTCATATTTAAGCATAATTTAGTTTTAAATTAATTATTTAAAGAAGGTTGACTATTTAAAGAAGGGGGGTGGGGAGGGGGAGGTTGCTGGGATGGGGGATTGCAAGGGTGGTGGAAGGGTGGGGGAGGGGCTGCAAGGGTGGTGGGTTAGGGTTGGGGTTTGGGTTTGGGTTAGAGGTAGGGGTTAGGGTTACAGGGTTAATTAGGATTTAAAATAGAAAATTAGGGTTAATGACTTACGACGGTTAATGTTGTTAGTCATTAAGGGTATTTGAGGGTACCACGTGAATTATTATTTAACTTAGGGGTACCCCGTGCATTTGAAAAGTTGGGGGGTACCATGTGAATTTTTTGAAAACTCGGGGGTACTTGGTGAAAAAAATCATTTATTTTATCTTTTACGTTTTTGATTTTCTTTGCCAATAAATAACTCATTTCTTTGAATGACTTTTCACAAGGATTTCCTACGACTTCTAGACATACTCTCCTATGCTCAAACTCACATTCAAACTCATTTAAATACATTCAAACACAATCATACCTTCAGATTTCCTATTTCAAGCTTCAAGATTGCTCATCCTGAAGATTGTTGCATGAGACCCAGGCGATAAAGGTATACTTTTTGAAGGTCAATTACAATTTAATTCCTTTTATTAACAATTTACTTGTCACGATGCAGATCTTGAAGGAATTAGCACTATACTATAAATCTTTCTCTAAATCTTCCTTTTTTACATTGCATTGATATTATTCATATGCATGATGTATGATTTAATTCTTTCATCACCTCACATGATTATTATATTGCTAATCAAAGACCTAAAGAACTGTTTTAACATTAAAGTCAAATACTTAGATGTTAGGTTCTTTGGAATTTGATTGCGTAATAACATGTATGTCACCAAAAAAATTAGTCTTTTGTTTGTTTAATGGACATACATAGATTAATCATAGATTGTATTAAGATATTATGTGGTTGTTTATTTGCATAAAACATGACATGAATCGATATTAAGTAGAGGTCATGAATGTAACGCCCCCACTCCTAAACATCATTATTAGGTTAATTAATTACATGGATAAGTAGCAGAAGACCTTCCTAGTTTAGTCGGTGCGTCATTGCCATACTTTATGTTCGAGAAAGTACAAGGCAAATATTCTTTCATGAAACTAAACCTTTTTATAATAATTATAATAATTCTAGAAACACATAGTTAACTTAAGCATAACTAAATTGGCGTAATTTAAAGTCCATAAATTTGGATTACGTAACTAACATACTCACATGAATTAAAGTAAATTATTCCTCACTGCTACGCCATCCCATCTTCATATACATAACTAAAACAGAAAAAACAAAACGTCATGAGCCGAGGCTCGGTAACATACTACACTAACAACGTAAATTCATTTCAATTCATTTTTTTGCAAACAAGGAGAAAAGAATATAGTAAAACCATTTCATAAACCTACACTACGAATCAGGAATTTAAAAGTCATTCTTTAATATAATCTTAGCTATTACATTTTATAATCAGAAAACTTTCTTTGGTTACTTAACAAGTACAACAGAAGGCATAGCTACCGAGGACATATGTCCCCCATCATAAGGTGACATATAATGCCATATATGGTAATAGAAGGCAAAGCCACCGAAGATAGTCATCCCCCATCAAAAGGTGGCATATAATGCCATAATGCGGGTGCGACCGAGGACATTGACCCCCATCGGAAGGTGGTGTTGCCGTCAGATAACAGATCGACATGTGCATGGCCCAGAGAACATATCATTGCCATTTACCATCTTTCACTTTCCTTTATCACGTTTCGTGTCTTTTAAGTACTTTTTAGAAATCATATATGAGTCATTGCATAATCGTTATATCAAATCATTCACATAATCATACATCTTATAAACATCATTTGCATAGTAAAACATTTCATATCCCGCATACCATAAATAGCATAGTATAAACATTGTATAAAAGCATAATAAAATATAGTTGGAAGGGGAGTGCGGGTTTTATCTGTAGACGTTACCTGAAATCCTGATTAACAACCTTGATAGTCATGGGAGCTTGTAATATCTCTTCCTTTTTAATCTAATCAATTCATGGATTAATAAAAGACTTATCAATATTATATTCTAAATTTTGAATTTATTGATTTGTTATCTCCCACAATTTTATGAATTTTATAAATATATTTTAATATATACTTGTATATATTTTTAGTATTTAAATAATTAAGTTCTTAAAGTGTTGACTATTTCAAAGTCAAAGGGGTTATTTAATATTTTAAGTAATCAAATATTTTCTTTAGTGATACTTTGAAAGTTATTTTATATTTAATTAGTTGAGTGGAAGTACAAAAGATTTTAATTATTGAGAAGAGGAGCCCAAAACTTTTATTATATTTTCATGAGTATCTTCATTAAACCAACCCATCAAATCCCAAACCACTATTGGACCCCTAACGGGGGAACCTATAAATATCCCTTCATTAAACAATTTTGCCACACTAAAAACACACCCTGATTTTCTATTCTCTCTCTCCCCCACGCCTCTCCTCTTTCTCTTTCCCTCTCAATTTTCTCTCTCTCCTCCTCGGGTGTTCTCTCGGCTGACCACCACTACACAACCATGGACGACAGCTGTAGCCCCCGTTGGCAGCCGTCCTCCTCCCACGTGCTATGTGTCTTCCTCCCTCTCTTCTTCCTCTATTTTATTTAATATTATGTTTATGTTATAAAGATTGATTTAATGTTTTCATGATTAATGTTTGTAGCTTTGATGATTTAAATATAAATTTCAGATTATATAATTTGTATAGTAATGTAATTAAATTTTAGATTTATTAATTTTTTTAAGTAAATGTTTGAAGCATTCAAGCATGGATTTTTAGGCTTTTATGAGTTGGAAATTGTAGTACTATATTATAGTTTATGAAATTCAAGTACTCTAATATTTATAATTATGTTTAAGTATGTTTTAAAGGGGTTTAAACATATTATAAGTTGCTGAAATTTTCATTAGTATGCTTATGATGGAGTTTTAATTGTCGACGTACATATTTTTGAGGGTTTTTAATGACTAGTATGGTAGTACTATACTAGGAGACATTAATAGTTGAAGTTATAATGATTAAAAAGGATTTTAAACACTTTTAAAGAGGGTTTAACATAAATTAAAGTTGCTGGAATTTTATTTGAGTATTGATTAGTGGTTGTATTGATATTTGGTAGGCGGAGAATTCTCCTTAGGCGATTTCTAATGTTGATAAAGTGGCCTTTCATATTGCTTACACAAGGTACGTGCATACCTATGTGTTGATAGACTAGTATCATATCTTAAGATTAGGATTGATGTAGTATCATGTATAGGAAACTATTTATAGTTCATATGTGATTTATGTTCAAATAGAGTTACATATTTATGCCATTGTGTGAAGCATGTCGCCTATGTGGTTGTATTATGTTTGTATGGATGAGTGATAGCATATATGATTGGGAAATTTATTTTATTAATTCACATGAGGGATTAATAATTATGTTGTTATTGGATCATGTTGTCCCCTTTTATATTATTGGTTTATTTACTTTATGAGGACCGAAGGCCTTATTTGGTAAATTGGTTATTCATCTATGAAAGGTTGGTTGATTGTGGACTTAGATCAACAAACAAATAATGGTTATGAGACTAATAATGGATTATGTTTGGATTGTTGAGTTGTTGATTTCCTTATCTAATCCTAAGATAAAAATGGAAGTTTCATGTATCCTTGATGATTATGTTGGTTGTCTTACTTTGTGAGTCACAACAAGTAAATAATTTATTAGTCACTTAAAGTGGAAAGTGAATAGCAATAAGTTTTAGACTTGTGCACGTCTGAAGTGTTGGACTAGAATGAGTTGTAGTACATGGGTGGTAGCCCATGGATTTTCTTGGGACCGTACTGATAATCGTGTCCTATTTTATTTAAATTAGTACCTCTAAATCGTTGGTCATGGGAGTACGAAGATGTCCCGGTACTTCGTCTTCTAAATTGAAGACTAGTTTGGTTTGGACAATTCTTTCCATTGCCTATTTAATCTAAAGTTTAATTAACTTTTGTTGTGGAGTCAAGTTCAGTATAGTTAGTCTGTCATGTTATTATATTATTATTTAACTCTACTTTAACGCTTACTAATATCATGTTAGGATATTTAATTGTTGATTATGTAGTACTCAGTTTTTATGATTACATGCTTTTGTGTGTATATCGATCATGTTTGTGCGTGTCTTATTGATTCTGTGATGACCCATTTGGTGAGTTGTCTCTCAGGATCGATAGTGCATCGACCATTCCGGGTTTAAAGATGATGTATCATGGGTTCGGGATTCGTGGAGAGCTTGTGTTTAGCTTAAGACTTTTATAGTTGACTTTTAATTATGGTTTGATTATTTGACTTTTAAGTTGCTTTGACTTTTGGTTTGGTTTTTAGTTGACTAGCTTTATCGTTGACTAAGTTAGTTATGTTTTCAAAGTTACTTATTATTTGCGCTGCAAAAATTCTGAACAAGTCGATAATTTATCACATGGGCGATAGTGCTTTGATAATTCTCTAAGTTTTATATTAAAAAGGTATTTTAGAAATTAGAAAATTGTCGGTGTGTTACAAAGTGGTATTAAAGCTTAGGTTTTTATTGGCCTTTCGTGCCAACATTAAATTATTAGGCGCCTAGTTACTTAAAATGAATTTCATAGAAAACGAGCTCCTACTTATTCGTTGTGCTTAGACCATTTTTTTCGAAACATGTTCCAATTTCAAAAAGGGTTCAAAAAAATTTTACGTTCAAAAGATGTTAATAAGTTCGAATTTTTTTTTAAGGGTCCAAAATTATTATGTTTTTAACGGTTTTTTCACCATATACCCTTGATAATTGTTTTTGTACCATATACCCTTTCGAGTTTCCAAATTCACCATATACCCCCGACGTTTTAAAAAATACATCAAACTACCCTTATGACTAACGGTGTTAGACTTCCGTTAGTCATTAATCCCTAATCCCACCTTCTAACCCTCATTAACTACCCTAAATCCTAACCCATACACTAGTACCCTAATCCTAACCAGTCAACCACCATCACTCCCTCACCCCACCCTTGCAGCCAAACCCCTTCCCCCACCCACCCCTGCATTCCTACCCCTTCCCCCACCCCTGCAGCCCCCACCCCACACCCCCAACACCCCCAGCTAGGGTTGTTCAGAGTGCGGTATGGACCGCAAACCAAACCATTTTTTTGCGGTTTGGGTTGGTTTGTGATTTCGAAATTGCGGTTTGGGTTACGATTTCAAGCAAACTGCGATTTGCGGTTTGGGTTTGGGTTTGAATTTTTGTAAACCAAAACTACACCGTAAATTGTATTTTTATATGATTTTACTTTAATTTTTTTATTTATTTTGATTTTTGTAAAAAAATACACTTGTTGACAATACTAATACGCTATTAGGTATTTAGGTTAATGTCTTTGCCTCTTTGCAGTTGCAAACTTGCAGTCATCTACTCATCTGTCATCTCATTCTCATCTTTTCCTCTACTGCTCCTCTTAACCCTCTTTGCAAATCTCCTGCGAGTATGCGACTACAACATTTGCTGCTCTAAGATCTCCACTCACCTCACCAGTTTGCAAACATCTGTTATGCGAGTCTGCCCCAAGAAGTTTGCAATCCCCTGCGAGGCTGCGACTACACATCTGTGGCTAGGATTTTACGAACTTTCTCTTAGGTCACCTCTCACCTTCTTTCTCACTTCCTTGAATTATGATATATAATTTTTCACACTTGATTGTTTATCTTAATTTATTTTATCAATTCCTTGAATTATGAATTTATGATTCTTGCTGTTAAATGTCTTAATTGCATCCTACTCAAAACCATCTTTTTTTTCCGTTTTTCCACTTTTTAATATTTCAGTTCAAGCTAGATTTCAAGTCCCCCTTTGTCTTCCACAACGGAGTCAAGTGCTAGGTCTTGTAATGTAATTATCTAGTATTTGATTTTCTATTACCCTTCAATTTATTTTCTTCAAATTGTTGTGGCATTAATTTGTTTAATAATCTAACTTGTTATAATATGAAAATTTTAGATGGACAGTACTTCATAGGATACCCCAAAAACGGTCGGAACTTCCCTTGATGGAGATGAAAATGAGGAGATACAAGGATTTATTGATAAAGTAGAAAGGGAGAACAAATATTGCACAAAAAAGGAAGTCCACTAAAGAACGATCAGATATGGGATCATTTCACCAAATTCATTGCAAAAGGTCGAGGAAAGTGTAAGTGTAACAACTGTGGTATGTCATACAAGTGTGCTCCTAGAGTAAATGGCACTTTCACTTATAGGAAACACTTGTATAAATGCTCAAAATTTCCCCTGATTAGATGTAAACAACCAGAGCCTAATCAAACTCAACTAAGCTTTCAGTCTTTTGTAAATGAAGATGGGGAGCAAGAAGGTAGTGTGAAATTTTTTATTTTTAATTATGACAAGTGTATGAAAGGTTTAGCATACATGGTCATAGTAGATGAGCTTCCATTTAGGTTTGTTGAAGGGCAAGGATTTAGACACTTTTTCTCACTAATGACTAATAAATTTTACGTCCCTTTTCGAATTACTGTTGCTAGAGATTGTTATGAGATATTTATGGAATAAAGAGTGAAATTAAAGACCTTTTCAAAGACTAATTGTAGAAAAGTATGCCTCACAACAGACACATGGACATCGATACAAAAGATTTATTATATGTGTGTTACTACTCATTTTATCAATAATGATTGGAAATCAAACAAGAGAATATTGAATTTTTGTCATATACCAAGTCATAAAGGTGAAGCTATTGGAAAGGCAATTGAGAAAAGCTTTCTTGGGGTATTGAGAATGTTATGAATGTTATGGTTGATAATGCAAGTTCAAATGATACCGGCATACCGCTATTGTTTATTTGAAAAAAAGACTCAACAATTGGGGGACAAGTGTTGTGAAAGGAGAGTTTTTGCATGTAAGATGTATTGCTCATATCATGAACTTAGTTGTCACTAATGGTTTGAAACTAGTTAATGATTCAGTTCATAGAGTTCAAAATGTTGTAAAATTTGTTAGGTCATCCTCCAACAGCTGAGAATTTCAAAAGATGTGCTGTTGCAGAGAAAATTTCAATTCAAAGCATGTTGTGTCTTGATGTTCCAACTCGATGGAACTCAACTTACTTGATGTTGAACATAACTGTAAAATTTATAAATGCTATTGAAAGATTTGATGGTGAAGACAATCATCATCATGATGATGTTTGGGATGTCAATGGTTATGGGAATGGGTTAGGGAAGCCTGTACATGAGGACTGGGATCATGTGAAGAACTTGATAATATCATTGGAGGCTTTCTATAGTTTGACTTTGCGTGTATTAGGTTCATCGTATGTTACTTCTGACACTTATTTTCATGAGGTTACAAATGTTGATTGTCTATTGAAGCAATGGTGTGACAGCTCCAATGAAGATTTCAAAAGTATGGCTCTTAAAATGAAAGAAAATTGTGATAAGTATTGGGGGAATCCTACAAACTTTAATGTTACTTGATCCACAATACAAATGGGAGTGCGTGGAGTATGGGATCTGTTAAATGTATAAAACGGATATAGGCTTTAGTTGTTTGCACTCGAGTGAAATAGGCTTTTAAGGACATTTTTGATGAGTATAGCCATAAGGACTCACAAGGAGCTAATCACCTAACTTGTAATCAAAGTGGGAGGATACCTTATTCTAGTGGAGTAGGTGTTGAAACAAGTAAAGAGAACAAGGGAATTATAATGGCTAGATATAAGAAACTTAAAGCCACCAAAGAGGACATGGATTCCAAATCAAAGATAGAAAGTATTTAGATAAGGAAACTGTAGAAGATGTCGATGATTTTTGATATATTGAATGGTGGAAAACCAATACATCACGATTTCCTACTCTTTTACTCATAGCTCGTGATGTTTTGGTTATTCCTGTTTCGACTGTCGCATCTGAGAGTGCTTTTAGCACCGGAGGTCGAGTTCTCGATCTATTTTAGGAGTTCATTAACTCCTAAAATAGTCGAAGCACTCATTTGTGGTCAAGATTGGCTTCGAACATCCCTCATTGATGTTGAAGAGAAAATGGAGGAGATTGAAAAACTAGAGAGTGGTATGTGATCTTTTCCCGCTTTTAACTTTGGTTCAGTTACAGGTTACTTATTCTTTCTTCTTACTATTTATTTGCAATCCTTAGTTTTTTGTGTAGATATCTCGAAGAGTAGTTTAGCACTTTCTCTCATTGATATCGATTGAACTTACACTTTTGAACTTGAACAGTTGATGTTGTTCTACTGCTGTTGTTCTCATGGCAATAGTGTTGTTTTGCTGCTAACCTGCTCACATGGCAGTAGTGTGTGGTTCTGCTGGTTAGGCTGCGTGCCTTTTTTTCCCCTTTTTTTGTTGTAAGATTTGGACTTAATGTTTATTGTTTGCCATAAGATTTCCCCATCTTCTAGATCGAGTTTACCATAAGCACCAATTGAACAGATTTAGAAATTCTTGCATTATTAATATTCGAATTTCCAAGGTTTTTTTCTTTTTTATTTTTTTTCTTTTTGCAATAATCTTAGAAATATAAAATAAGTCAACTTCAAAAAAAATTTAATCTTAGATTACAAAAATAATGTCGCGGAAAAAAATGGTTAAAACCGCACTTCAAAATAAAATGTTTATTGTTTCGCGCGGTTCGGTTTGGGCAAAAGTGCAGTGCAATTTAGGTTGGAAAATTGTCAAACCGTATATTTGTGATTTGGGTTGGATTACATCCCAAATGGCACCAACCCAAACCGCAAACACCCCTTCCCCCAACATCCCCTTTCCCTCACCCACGCCCACACAAACCCCCTCCCACTACCTCCACTCACGTAAACCCCCTCCCACCACCCCCACCCCCCAACCCCCATCCCCCATCCCCCATCCCCCACGCCCTTCGAATCTCGCAACCCCTCCCCCTACCCCCTTTAAATCCCGCAACCCTCCCCACCCTTCGGATCTGCACATGACTTATAGGAGTGTTCATTTCGGATACTCGATCCGATCCTAAATTTCGGATCGACAAAAAAGCGTCTGATCCCAAAAATTTCGAATCGTATCAGATCGGATATCCGGAATTTTTGGATCGGATCATCAAATATCTGAAAACTAAAAAAATTTAAAATTTTCAAAGGAAAAATTCATAAATCAAGTTCGGATCGGATCAGATCATCGGATATTTTGGATATTCGGTCTTGAAAACGGATATTTCGTATGAGATATTCGAAAAAATCCGAAAATCTTCCATGTTTCGAATATTTTCGGGTATCCGAAAACAGAAAATTTCGATCTGAATTTTTTTGGGATATCCGATCCAAAATAAACGAAAACTAAAAAAGCGGATCGAATATCCGAAAAATCGGATCGTATCGATTGGATTATTGATCGGATCGACCGGGTCGGATACTTATGAACAACCCTAATGACTTATACTATTCTCCAAATTTTTCATTTTCCCAATTCAAAACTAAAAAAAAAATTCAGCAAAACTGCCACAAACTTGCCCACTTAATTAAGCAATTTTCCCACAATTTTGTATCAACAAATTCAATTTAACAAAATCCGAGAATAAAATTACAAATTCACAACTTTACCAAGTATATTACAAAAGAAATGGAGATGTGGAGCTGGTCTGATGGAGATGTGGTGGTGGTCTGATGGAGATGCGATAGTTGTTTGATGGAACTTGTGGTGTCATGGTTGGTGAGAGACAAGTTGGCGAGCCGCGCATAGAGAGAGAAAGTCAGGTGGGTGCAAGTCAACTATTGTTGATGCGCGCTCATCGTTACTAGGCTGAGGTGGGGGGAAGGGGGATGCGAGATTTGAAAGGATGGTGGGGAGGGGGGCTGCGAGGGGTTGGGAAAGGGGGGCTGCGGGGTGGTGGGGAGGGGGCTGTAGAGGGTGGTGTGGCGATGGGGGCGGAAGGGTGGGGGTGGAGGAGAGGTGGTAATTAGGTGGTTAGGGTTAATTAGGGGTTAAGGTTAGACGGAGTTAGTGATTTAATTAGAGTTAAATGGGATTAATTAGGGTTAGGGAGGATTAGGGGTTAATGATTAACGGACGTTAACACCGTTAGTCATTAAGGACAAGTGGATGTATTTTGAAAAGTGGAGGGTGTATGGTGAATTTTGAAACTCGAAAGGGTATATGATGCAAAAAAATGTGTCAGGGGTATATGATGAAAAAACTGTACAATTATTTTCTTTATTCAATTTTTTTCGATTCCTTCTTAGAGTTTTTTGTAATTATATATTCAGTTATTTTCGATTCCTTCTGAGAAATGGGTAGTATAAAGGGCATATAGGATACAAATATTATATGTTTGCGTTTAAATATTTAGTTCAACATGTTCATTTTTTTTCTTCCCTGCTTAATTGTTTAATGTTATTCCTAACTTTAAATTATTTTTTGTTCTTCCTTATTGTTTATTGTTGGGAATATACGCTAAGTGAGGGTATTATTTATTTATAGGTGTCGTTTTCATCAGTTAATGAAACCCTAGATATGAGTGATAGAGAAGCTATCCAAGTAGGAAGCTTTTACAACCCAATTGTGTTGAGTAATGATGAGTATGAGGGAGAGCCCGATAGTGGGAGCTACACTTGCCTAAAGGTTGTAATGCATCGTGTGTTAAAAGTAGGCATCCCTGATAGCGACAATGAGGTCATTTAGGAGTTTGATCATGCTAGAGGACAAACCCGAAAGGACATCTACAATGCTATTATGAGAATTGATCTAGTTGGTGATAGTGATTATGAGTCTGAAGAGGATGAGCCTCAACCTAAGAAGATTCGAATATCTACTAGAACTAGAAATTAGATTGCTTCTACTATGACATAAGGACAATGAAGACTTTGAAGATGAGATGTTCATTCCAGAGATGTACAAGGAAAATAAGGATATGACTGATAATGTAACTACATAAACTATTTATGTATGTTTTAAGATTAGTTGTTGAATCAATAAATTGGTTCTCCGCATGGAAAATGTGTTCATGAGTAACATAAGGGGTTCCAAAGTTGGTAAAAGCGTGCACATGTTGTGGCACAAGTATTTTCAAATGGGAGTTTGAGTCAAAAGTTCTGAAATTATGAGGGTTTTCGTGCCAAGCTTCGAGACGAAACTTCTTTTAAGAGTGTTATATTGTAATGCCCCACAATTTTATGAATTTTATAAATACATTTTAATGTATACTTATATATATTTATAATATTTAAATAATTAAGTTCTTAAAGTGTTGACTATTTCAAAGTCAGAGGGATTATTTAATATTTTAAGTAATCAAATATTTTATTTAGTCATACTTTGAAAATTATTTTATATTCAATTAGTTGAGTGGTAGTACAAAAGATTTTAATTATTGGAAAGAGAAGCCTAGAAGTTTTATTATGTTTTCATGAGCATCTTCATTAAACTAACCCATCGAAGTCCAAACCAATATTAGACACCTAATGAAAATATCCCTTTTTTAAAGACTTTTGCCACACTAAAAACACACCCTAATTTTCTATTCTCTCTCTCTCCCATGCCTCTCCTCCTTTTCTCTCCCTCTCGATTTTCTCTCTATCCTCTTCAGGTGACCACCACCTACAGCAACCGACGTCCTCCCTCGTGTCGTGGGTCTTCCTCCCTCTCTTCTTTGGTTTATTTCTCTTCCTCCTCTATTTTATTCAATGTTAAGTTTATGTTTTAAGGATTGATTTAATATTTTCATGATTAAAGTTTGTAACTTTTATGATTTATATATAAAATTCAGATTATATAATTTTTATAGAGAAGTAATTAAATTTCATATTTATTAATTTTATTTAAGTAAATATTTTAAGCATTAAAGCATGAATTTTTATGGTTTTATGAGTTGAAAATTGTAGTACTACACTATATTTTATGTAAATTAAGTACTCTAATGTTTATAATTATGTTTAAGTATGTTTTAAAGGGTTTTAAACATATTAGAAGTTGCTGAAATTTTTATTAGTATACTTATGAAGGAATTTCAATTGTCAAAGTATGGATTTTTGAGGGTTTTTAATGACTAGTATGGTAGTACGATACTATGAGATATTAATAGTTGACGTTTTAACGATTAGAAAGGATTTTAAATACTTTTAAGGAGGGTTTAAATTATTTTAAAGTTGCTGGAATTTTATTTGAGTATTATTAGTAGTTGTATTGATATTTGATAGGCGGAGAATTCTCTTTAGGCGACTTTTATGGTTGATAAAGTGACCTCTCATATTGACTACACAAGGTACATATATACCTATGTGATGGTAGACTAGTACTCCCTCTGTTTTTTTTTCTTTCTCACTTTCCTATGCACATCTTCCAATGCACATTTTTGAACTTAAATATTTTTCATTATATATTAGTAAAAAGTATAACGATTGAATATTAATGATGTACTAATTGAGATGAATCAAATAAGACCCCACATGACTATATTTTTTTCTTATAAATTGAAAAAAATTGAGAAGATTATCTCTAACTATGAATAGTGTCAAGATTCTAAATGAGAATGATAAAAAAAAAGAGGGAGTATCATGTACTAAGATTAGGATTGATGTAGTATCATGTATAAGGAACTATAAACATATATGATTTACGTTATCGCTATTTGCAGTCCATATTTACTAAAAATAACCCATATTTTTTTTATATTCCCTCCTTGCCCCTCCCATTTCACTCTCACTTCTCATCCATTCTTCCACTCTCACTTCTCATCTACTCTCACTCACTTACTTTGTCACTTGCCCGACCACCACCACCATCGCACCAACTTGAGCACCATCACAAACTTAAGCAGCACCACCATTTCCTGGGCGTACTTGAACACCACCACCACCACCGGGGGCCAACTTGAGCACCACCACTGGGAGCCAACTTCATCATAACCGAAGCCACCACTACAGCGGCTAACCACCACTGTGACAATGTCCAACGAAGTACCATCAACACCACCATCATCATCCGGACAAAATGTGGTTAGTTTTTGGTTTTTTTTCCGGCCACCACGCTTGATAATGTTTTAAAGTGGAGGAAACGAAACTTTTTTGGTTTCCTCCATGGAGGAAACGAATTTTTTTTGGTTTTCTCCATGGAGGAAACGAAAAAGCACTTCGTTACCATGGTCACAAAGTGCTTTTTCGTTTCCTCCATGGAGGGAAAGAAATTATGTTTCGTTTCCTCCATGGAGGAAACAAAAAAGATCTTCGTTTCCTCCATGGAGGAAACGAAAAAACACTTCGTTACCATAGTAACAAAGTGTTTTTCCGTTTCCTTTTTTTGATACTTGTAAATTTCGAATGTTATGCGACGAATTATTACGTGTCTTTTTTATATTTTTGAATTTTGTTATGTGTTTTTTTTATCACTTCGAATGTTTTCTGATATTAACTTGGTAATTAGTATAATTTGTAACATAATAAATTGTAATTATATTCATTAAATGTAGTATGTTAATAAAAGTGTTTATGAATATTGTTGTCAAAATATATTAATGGTGTGTAATTACAAGTTGAAAATGAATATGTTTGCGTACTGTTGGAATTAATCATAATCCTCGTGCAAAAATTTAGTTAATGATCATTATATGTTTGAATGTTATAGGTTTATATGCGGAATTTCGGGGGTGATTATATAGATTATAATCACATGTTTTATAATGAAACAATTTGGGGGTGAGAAAAAGGAAGTACAAGCTTTGGTGAAATCTAGGGCACTTGAAATTGGGTTTGTGATGGTGATTTCGTTAAATCATAGAGTCGAATCTAATGGTCGGGAGCATGTGTATATGGGATGTAACGGGGTCAGAGGCGGATCTTTCAAGGGCCAGGACTGGGCCTGGCCCCTGAAAGATTTTGAGAAAAAAAAACACTATTATTAAGTATTATTTTGTCTAGCCCCGAAAAAAAGCCAAAACATTACGGTATAATACTAGTAGATAGTAGGCGACAGTTTATTGTGAGAGGGATGCAGAAAGAGGAAATGGGGAAGGGGGAGTAGGGGACCCACAAAAAGCTTCACTCACTCTGTCAAATCATGTTGACTTTATTTTCTTTGTCCACTTACTAATGATGCTTAGTATTTCTTCTCTTCTTTTTTTTTTTTTTGCAGTATTTTCTTATCTTTTTTAAGCTCTATTTTATAATTTATTGATTACTATTTTTTGTCTTTATTTTTTTATATACATGTTTAACCTTATGACAATTAAAACTTTAAATTTTTCACGTTCCTATTTCGTCTTTTTGCAAACTTGAAAACTATCTAAAAATTAAATAAATATCATACATCTATACAAAAAAAACTTGTATTGTCTAACTTTAAAATAGTGTCTCCATATCTGTAAATAATTTTTGGCCCCCGATAACTAAAGTTCCAAGATCCGCCACTGACCGGGGTGAAAGATATCAGGGTGAAGGTAGAGATCTTAGCGTAGCAGAACGTGCAGCTACGAAAACAAAAGCATGTGGGTGTAGAGCGAAAATTAAGCTTATGTTTTTGGATTACCCTGATTGAGTGGGATGGGTGATCAAAGCAGATCCAGGGGTAAGTGGCATGCATAATCACGAGTTTATTCATTACCGTGAGGGATACCATCCTGTTAGCGGTCTTAGTCCTGCGGCGAAGATTTTCGCTCGTGATATGATTAAGTCGCATGTTAGGCCTTCTAGTATCATGAAAGCCGTTAATGAGAAGTTTTCCGATGATCATCCTAATATGAGACACTTGTACAACCTGAAGTAAAAGGATAGAAGGGAAGCAATGGATGGTAGAGACATGATGCAGCAATTCCTACACCTTGCTCGAGAGCACAAATACATTTATTGGATACAACAAGACGAGCAGACAAATGTGATGACACAGGCGTTCATGGCGCACCCTCGATCGACAGATATCCTCTGTACTTATCCGCATGTTGTTGGTATGGATGCAACGTACAAAACCAACAAATATAACATACCTTTTTTTGGAGCTCATTGGGATGACACCTTGTAACATGAACTTTATTGTTGGTTATGCTCTGATGGCCAATGAAACAGCAGATAGTTGCAATTGGGTGTTGGACAAATTTAGGTTGCTTATCGGGGTGAATGTTGTCCAAGTTACACTCATAATAGGACTTATGAAAGCGGTACGGGAAGTGTTCCCTAACTCTGCACATTTGTTATGTAGATGGCATATTTGTAAAGATGTGCAGAGTAGAGTGAATGTCATCATGGGCAACCCCGATGCTAGGCCGAGATTCTTGAAGATAAGTTGGTATCCGATAATAAACTCCACCTCCCAGATGGGTTATTTAGCGGTCGTTGAAAACATGAGAGATGTGTACAGACAGTGGACTAAAATCATCTAATATGTTGAAACCACTTGACTTGTGTACAAAGAGAAGTTCGTTCGGACATGGACGAACAATGTTTTTCATATTGGGAATACGTGCACTAGCCGAGTCGAAAGTGCACACTCAGCTCTGCTATCTTGGGTTTTTAGTAGTACAGCTGCATTGGACACCATATTTTATATTGCTCATAGCGAGATAGAAAATCAGGTGAAAAAAGGTAGAGAATGACCTGGAGGAGAGTCGGCGTCGGCGTCGGCATGGGATCTTGTACAGGAATGAGGCTTTGCATATGTTAAATGGTCGAGTTTCGCATTACTGTTTAGAGCTTTTACGACGTGAGGAAACACGTATGCGGGAGTTGGTCGATAAGGTCTAATGTTGTGGTTGCTCGTTGAGAACCACACATGGAATTCCTTGTGCATGCATGATACGCAGACGCTTGGAGGCGAAGCAGGGTCTGTACCTCACAAACTTACATCCTTATTGGACTACTTTGATCCTTGGTGATGGGGTGAATAACCCCAATTTTGTATCTGAGGTAGCACAGGATTCTCAGTACTTCCTAGAGTTAGTCGACCAAGTTCAAAATAGTGATCCTGCCATCTTGCAAAGTGCTACACGGGTTTTAGAGGATCATCTGCGTAATCCCGGTTGTTCAACTTTTGAGCATGATGTCGTTGAGAATTCCAAAGGAAGACCACGAAAGAATCATCCAAGTACGAAGCGCAACAAGAGTGGTTTTGAGTACACATCTTATGGGTCGTTAACGAGAGGTACCAGATCATTAGGTTCAGTTATGAGCATGTCAACTTCTATAGGTAATATGTTTGTTTTTTATATGTATTTGTTATTATAATAGTAATCTTTATGTAATTATAATATTAACAATATAATTTAATTGTTGTAGGTCAGCAAAGCGTGTATAATGATGACGAGTCTAGTGCATTTCCCTTTCACAAGTCTGTTCCAGGGATTATTAGTTAGTACATCGTTAGATGGACGAAGTCTAGGCAGACGATAACTGTGGATTTGGATCTGTTGCAGATGCTTTTTTGAGTGGGGAAAAACATTAAGGTTTTGTCCGCACAAGTATGGAAAATGAGATAGTTGCTCATCCGGAAGTTTACAAAGATGTATACTACAATCAGATTCCTGCATCAATCAAGCGCATTACCTGGAAAGGAGGATCGTGTACAGACGCGCATTGGATGGTATGTGCGCAAGACTTGTTTCCTATTGCTCAGATCTTCAACGCCGTAGTCATTTTCGTTGGATTGGGGGCAGGGGGAAGCCTTTATCCGTGTATCATTGTACTTCCATGGGAATCTCGATCAGCTGCAATTGGTCTGAGAGGGGAGCTAGTGATTGCACATCTTGGCAGTTATCAACATTATATCAGATTGGAGTTGGCACCAGCATCACCCATACCACCAATTCACAACTTATGGCATACCATGCATGATGATAGTGTTGATGGATGGGATAAGTTATATGATGCGAGACGCGGTTTGTGGGACCATTTGCTCACTACTATCTAGTGTATTTTATATTTGTCATATATTATAGTTTGTAACTTTGTAACTTATTTGTTGTAATGATTATTATATTATAATGATATTCATATTTTTAACTTGAACTCAGAAATAACAACTCTAGAATTTTTTGTTATTATTCTATAGCATTATGAAGGTAGGGATTAACATTTTGTTCTTAATCTATAGCATTATGAATAAGATTATTCTATAGCATTCATAACTTAATATTTAGTTGGAGAAATGAGTTTCGCATGATAATTATAACATCAAATCATATAATAAAAACTACATATCATCAAATCGTATCATAACATCAAATCATATCATAAAAACTATATAAAGTCTCGATGTTAGCATAAACAGTACATCAACCAAACAAAGTTATCTAAACTACATCATCAGTACAACTCATCAAAACTACTCATGCGAACCACCATCATCATGATCGTCCCAAGAACGGTTCAACTGCAATGCCCGATCCCAATCATGAGCCATCTGGTCCATCATCTCATAGCACATTGAAGTGTTGGGCCGTTGGTCGTTTTATTGATCCTCCAACAAAGCCCTCGTATAGTCAAAATGTCGGGCCATCCACTGCAAAACTCAAAAATAATAAGTTAGCTATGTTAGGTAACAATAATTATTAAAAAATCACAACATTATATAGAATCGAAATGCATACATAGTGTGTGTTTGTAGTGTTGGGTCGGGCCGGATTAATAATTTCCTGAGCGAGAAGGATCGGATGAGAATATGTAGAATACCAGTCCATGTAGTCCAATGAACAATCTCCTGGACGACCAGCACGTCTCAAATCCGAAACACAGAGAATGTGTAAAGACCGACTGAAATGCTGCCACGTTGACTCAGCTCCTACTGCGTTGAACTCAACTTCATACCACTTTGTGTTTGTCGGTCTGTATGCAATTTTGGGTTGAAGAATCGGACCAGGAATACCCTGGACATAACCCAACTGTCGTACTACCCGGTCTGGGTTGTACGGCTCAACAATGTCTCGGTAGCGTATGCAACCGACACATAACGTTGTTGGCACCGTCCTAGCAGGATCATCGCGGTATGGCATCCAAATGACCTGAAAATTGAAAATATGAATTAATTTGATTAGTTTAATGTACTACTAATATTAGACTACATTAATAAATGAATAAATCTGTTTGGCTCACACTTTTACAGTCTGCATATCGAGTGGAGTCAAACATGATCCTTTATGATGATGTGATAATCCCACTTCGTACAACGATGATCGTGATAAGAAACCGCTAAACTATTTCCCCGACGCCGAAAACATGGGAATTACTCGTATATCCAAGCCTGTAAAAGTGTGAGACATCAAGCAATCTGTTTGGCCGACTGCGTAGTCATCACTCCTAGCTGACGATATAGAAAAGCCAAAGTTGTTGATCCCATGAATAATTATGTACCGAATCAAGATCATCCAACTCTATGATGTTCTGCAGAGTGATCCTGGTACCACTCTTATTAGTGAACGACGTACATCCAAGTGTGATGACTAGAAAAGCGCGGATCTTCACATCAGAGGGACAATCAGCATTCCCGCATCTGTCAAAGATCTCTCTAACAGTAACGCCACCGTTCTTCCAAATAATTGATGGGTCTTGAAGTAGCTCATCACGAGTAACATGGGTCCTGAAGTCAATTTTCAGAAATTAATTGTTCTATATGGTTTCTCAACCAAGTTCCTTTCCTTTGGTCCATTATCTCTTCCAAATTTACTTTCTTTCTATTGTGTAAAAGAACATATAAATATAACCAAAATATTTATTTTAGAGTCCTTTACATATCATGCATGTGGTTGTTGTAGTGGAGGAAGGAGGCTGATAATGGGGACTGAGAGGATTGGCGATGGTGGAAGCGGCAGTAATGGTGGTCCTTTTTGTATCTTGGTGTTGGTGGGTAATGTAATTGGTGGAGGGTGGTAGTTTTGGTTGTTAAGGTGGTTGGCAGGTAGTCGTAGAAAGTCATATAGTGAATTTCAAAATGCGAATGATGGTTCATATTTGTAGAAGTATCTTTACTTTGTATTTATATATACACACAATATTCTCAATTCTATTGAAAACTCCATAACAGAAGGAATGTATCTATATGTTCCCTATACCTATACATTAAGCACCAGAGCCACATTATATTGAAAAGCCAAAGTCGCTGATCCCCATGAATAATTATGTACCGAATCAAGGTCATCCAACTCTAAGATGTTCTGCGGAGCGAGCCTTGAAATGCCTGAATTTGATGGGGGACATGATAGTGAGGCTTTTCTAGATTGGATGAGGCAAATTGAAACTGTTTTTGACTATAAGGGGTATGATGATAGGAAAAGGTTTAAACTTGTTGTCCTAAAACTCACTAAACTTGCTGCATTATGGTATGAAAACCTCAAGTCAAATAGAAGGAAGAAGGAAAAGTAATATTGATTCATGAATCGATTGAAAAAGAAAATGAGGGATAAATGGGTTAGTAAGGAGTATGAACAAGAGAAATACTTAAAATTGACCCACCTTTCACAAAACAATGACATGAGTGTTAAGGAATACATGAAAGAGTTTGAGAAGTGTGTCTAATTTGATTTGCAAGAGAAGAACTTTCAAGATAGCTCGTTTTGTTAAGGGTTGTCTAAAGGGATTAGTAGAAAAGTGGAGGTGACTCACTATGCCACTTTTAGTGATGTTTGTAAGCTTGCCTTGAAATATGAGGCACAAGCTAAGGAGAAAAGGGAGAAAGAGAAGCCCAAAACTTCTTCTTCTTTCAAGGGTACTTTAGAATTTACTCCTTTTCTAAGGAGTACTTTCAAAACCAATCCTCTTCATCATCTTTAAGGGAAAGAGAAAGAAAGGGCCGATGATTTTCCTAGTAACTTGCTACAGAAGAAGTGTTACAAATGTAATGGGAGGGTCATATTGCTAGTGAATGCCTAGTAAAATTGTTTGACCGCCCTCAATGTGCATAATGGATGAAAAGAAAAAATGTATAATTTTGTTTTCATGAGAAGTAGCTTTGAGGATGATGATTATGAGGAGGAAATTCCTCCAGAGGAAGAGATGAACATGATGGTAGTTAGGAGATGTTGTTTAGTGAGCCTCAAGTTGATGAGGCAAAGAAAGACTTGTTCCACACTAGATGCAAGTAGGTGAGAAGACTTGCAATGTGATTATTGATGGATGCCAAGTGGATGTTATTTCATCCGAAGCCGTGACTAAATTGAAGCTACCAACTAGAGACCATGAAAGCCTCATAAGCTTAATTGGTTGAATGATGGTACTAGTGTGAGGGTGAAGAACAAGCCTTGGTGACTTACTCCATTGGAGGTTTGAAGATGAGAGATGGTGTGACATTCTTCCTATGGATGCATGTCGTTTGTTACTTGGGAGGCCATGGCAATTCGACCATGATTCGGAGCATAGAGGCGAAACCAATATATATCTTGTAACTACCAAAGATGGTAGAAGAATAAAATTGCTTCCCCTAAAAGGAAAAAAATAACTATCTTGTAATTTATAATGATTTCTATGATATAGTGGATAAAGGGGAAGGGGTTTGCTTGGGGGTTGATGCAAGAGGTATTTCTTTTGATAACTCATCTTCCTATGAGTTGTGGAAAGAAAAACCAACCATGTTACAAGAACCACGAGTCAAGAATAGCCTTTTGTTTTCACGCGTAAGTGATAAAGTTGTGAGAGGTTGGAAACCCAAAAAGAAGATGCAAAACAAAGAAAGTTTTTAACCCGGGGAATGGGTTTGGTTACAATTGAATAGGAGGTGCCCTAAACTCAAGTCTTTTCCACTTGATGAGGGACCCTTTGAGATATTAGAGAGACTTGATCATGAGAGCTACAAAATAGATTTGGAAGGCTTGAGTGCTACCTTCAAAAGGGGTGAGTTGTCTCTTTACACCGAAGAAGAAAGTTTGGGGCCAAACTTTTTTTTAGAAGAGGAGAATGATCAAAGTCCGTTATTTAACATCAATGGGTCTTCGATCATGGAACCCATAAAGCCTCCTTAAACTAAATACATGGAATACAACAATTGAAGAGCCCAAGTTCTGTTTGGGTTGCAAGCAAGGATGTAAAGGAAGCCCAATTCTTTGGTTCCTATTTATTTTTTTGTTTTATTTCAAGCTTAAATAAAGCCTAGTATTATTATGACACTAAGGCAAGTAGATGTGTGTTTAGTGGTTGATTAGGCGTGTAATTAGGGGTTGTTTAAGGCTCCATAGTTGTCGATTGCCTTCTTTTGTAACAGCCCCATAAATGAGGCTTAATTAGGGCTTGAATCAAGGAGTTTTGTAACTCCTCAAATCCATTCCTCTTAGGACGAATTTTAGGGTGTTTAGGTCCTTCTTGCTGCTCCTTATCTCTATATAAGGAAAGCAAATGATAATAGAAATCAGTTTTGAGTTGGAAGTAAAAACCTTTGTGTTTTCAGTTTTTAGCTTTGAGTTTGTCTCAAGTTTGAAACTAACCCTTATTACTTTGAGTGAGTCTTGAGTGATAAGCCTAGGAGAGATTGAGTGAGTCTTATCTCTGGCCTAGAACCCCAAAACATTGAGTGTGTTCTTGTGTTTTGGTACTATCTCTTGTTTCGAGTGACTTTGTGTTGAATTGTGAGTGTTCTATGTTCCTAAAGTTTAGATTCATCATCCAATCCTTTGGAAGGTGTTTTTAGACTTACATCAGTTATTCGAATGATGGAAGGCATGGTGTAAGCTTATGTATTTAAATCTAAGAGTTCGTGGGAAAGTAAATTAGTATGGACGAAGTTCCTCTATAATAATAGCTACCAATTGAGTATAGCTTCGTATGAAGCTCTATATGGATATAAAGGTCGAATGATGAAATGAGCCTGAAATTCCAATAAGTCATGATCAAGATTATTAGACTAAGAAGTGAGTGTGATAAATACCAAAAAAAGGAGATCGCTCAGGTTATAGGTATTTAACCTTTTGTTTCAATAACTACTATGACCATCTTAATTACCAATACCCAAGAAGTATTTTCATAATTGTAATTATCGTATTTTGGTTATTATTGCCACCATGTAAGTGTTATGAGTTCGATTGTAAGGAAACATGAATTCCGATATATTTTATTTGTATTGCTTCCTTTTTAAGTGACTGAAAGAGAATAAAGTTAAGCCTCGGGGTTTGTTATATTAAATAATTAAGATTCATTAGATAGGTCAATGGATTTGTAATTTATGATTCTCCTCTAGATTACTGGAAAAAAGATGTAAAATATTATTACCCCAAGAAATTTGGTTATATGCTATAAGAGCTTTCAAAACCTAGGGATATGGGTTTGGAGAGTATGAACTTGTGTAATTGAGAATTAGGCAATGTTACATAATGATTCTTGATAAAAGAAAAGTATTATAAGTCCGACAATACCTTAGTCAAGGAACTATGAACCAACAATGGAAGAAAAGGAGCAACCTGTGAGAACAAATATGTGAGATCGGTATCCTCACTTACTCTAATGTACGATATAAGTTTCGGGACGATACTTCTTTAAAGGGGGTAGAATCCAACAACCACAATGTTAAGCCAAGATTATCTTAATAAACATAATTTATCAACGTAATAATTCGTACATAATATGTTGTGTATTCCGATGAAAAATATTGTGTAAGATTATGTGCTCTTTTGGTTGTGAATATGAATATCACATACTATGTGATTAATAGTAAGAATTATAGTTAAGATAAGTTATTTACGAATTACGTTAAGAATGTTGAGTAACGTTATGAAATTCTGAGAATTCGAGTTGTTATCAAATTTGTGTTCGAGATACCTTATAACTGTGATTAAAGGGTTAATTGAGCCAAAATATCTTCACTAAAGCATAAAGATATTTTGGGAGATTTATTTAAGAATAAGTAAGGATTAGGAAGTAATGGAGTAGATAATTTAAGTTTTAAGATCCCCAAAATTCCAGATTGTTCCTAAGCAAGTGAAAAGATGATTTTGCCCCTAATACTAAATCAAAATCACGAATTTGCCATTTTCCGCTCTCTATATTATGTGACAAATTTTCATGATTCATCTCATCAGATTTTATTAAACAAAACACAGCACAATTCACTCACATTCTCTCCTCTTCTTTACGCCAAAAATCGCGAGCTCCATAGTTGCTATTGGCAGCTTGCTTCCTTCGAATCCTTGCACTAGAACTTGCATGCAATTGTTGTCCTAGGATCCGCAAGCTTCTCTTCATACTGTAAAACCATTAGTTATGAGTTATCATATCAGTAGCATCCAAGAAAATCAAGAAAGGTAAGGTGTGAATGACTTTCAGAACTTATGAGGTTTATTAGATTGGAACTTGTTTTTTATGGGTTATTTGCTGAATTTTTCTATTATGGATGTTATACTTAAGGTCTTAAATAATTGATGGAGGAGTGCTAAAAGTGGTTAAGGGAGGTTTAATTCCTAAACACCGAATTAAGATACACAAGATTCCCCCTTAAAACTTTGTTTTTGAGCTATGGTTTCCTGGGTTTAGTTATGGAATTATTTACATGAAAATTTTATGTTCTTCATGTTAATAAAAATTATTTTCATGTAGTTCTTATTATTTATATCTTGTTAAAACTGCTTTTCATGTGAAGTCCCCTAAGATTAATAAACCCTCTTGATAACCAAGTAAGAAAATGACGGGTTACCTTCTTAAATCTTGTTATCGTAATTTTTCAAGAACCAATATCGTCCTGTTCCATTGAGAATTTGGTCCTTGTGTCATTATGGGAAGTTTTAGATCTTGAAAAGTTGATGAAATTAGACCCAAAAATCACTCGATTTGGAATTATACACTAAAAGTTATGCTGCTTAGAAAGTTGTGGCATGCATAACAAGTTTTTTTCTAAACAAAATCCATCAAACCTTGCTATACCCTGATTATACCTTGATTAGTGACTTTGACTCTTGCTGAACTATAATGATACACTTTTGGAACATTCATATATTGATTGTGAAATAAAACTTTGCTTCAGTTTCCTCATCAAACGCCACGCATAACCACAATTCGTTGAGTAAAAGAATACCTAAAACGCGATCTTCATTCAGTTTCTCTCCAACTTGATTAACCCCTATTTCTTTGGTTCTTAAGTACCCTTAAATGTTAGATACCTACTGTATGTATTCACTTAGTTGTGATCCACTCAAACCCTTAGCTAATTATAGAAGTTACGACATAATCTTGCACCTAAACCGTCTTGTTTTGATATAATACCGAAACAATGGAATTCATCTCTTGTTTACTTATGTGGCGTAGTCTTTTTATATATTTAAAAATCTCTTTATGAAGACCTATTCATGTTGCCATATCTTGTTAGCCACCTTATCAACCACTCTGGTTAACCACAATGTTTATTTAGCGAAACCTTGTTAATAAGCCACCCACCTGAAATAGTGGAACTTGACATAGAAAACTTGTTTTACGAAACTTGTTTTGATAAGTTAAAGTTTGTTATGATGGTTGAAATAATGATTATGAATAAGTATTTAAGTAAGTTATTTGAGTATAGTTATGAAAGTATATGTATTTGAGTATAAGTATTTAAGAACAAGTGTTGAGTATAAATATTTTTGTATGATGACAAGTTTTATTTTATAAGGGGAAGTGAACAACATTTGTAGAGTGGGTTTGCTCATTATGTGTTTAGAGAAAGTATTGCTCCGGAGCGGGTATTGCTTTGTTATGTTGGGTAGTGACCTAGAAGTCTTTTCAAGTAGGAAATAAGAAAGGTAGGGAGACATCCCTCAAAAATCTGGAGTTGTGGCTTAGCCCCTCCATTGGTGTTCCTTCCTAGAGTTAAGATATCTTAAGTATGAGTATAAAAATTGTTTAAATGATTATGGAGAATAATATCAAGGAATTTCATTGATAGTTTTCATTGGAAATTACTCGATATACTCATGACATGATTGTTGCTTTCGTAGTGTTTAAGAAAGAAAGGTATCTTTGTGGTTTAATAAAGTGAAATTATTTGACAAACCAGTTATGATTTATGTTCAAATCAATCATATTTTCATCCACATTATTATTTTGGAATTGGCGGGACTTGTATACTAGTGTCAGCTAACCGTTTTGTTCTTTGAACATGCGATGGTGGGGGCATATCCATTTGTTTTGCAGAATTAGAGGAAATGTTCGGGTTATCTCTTGTATGAAAATGTGAAGCCATGGTTAATGTGTTAAATCTTTTGCTATAAGATAACTTATCATATACAAAGCTTTTATCGAGTTAAACATGTAATTCTAGATAAACATTTTGTCACAATACATTGTAAAAATTATTTACTATAATTTATTATTTTTGTATTATGCTCGGATACTATGGGGCTTCGTAACCTTCTATAGCAAGGGAGGTGCGAAAGTCCATTCTAACATTCCCTCTAATTAGCTGTTGTTTGGAGTGATATACACTACTACATTTTGAAGCAATTGCAACAGTCAAATGTAACGCTTAATCATAATGCAACGGTCTATTGCAACGATGTATGCTAATGCAACGGTCTTTAAATCTATTGCAACGGTTTCTTAATAACTGTTGCAATAGGGTATATATCGCGTTGCATAAGAGTATGAAATGAAACCCCTATTTATCTTTTTTTTTCCTCGTGAGATTAAATACCTAAGAAAGCAAACCCTTGTTTCATCCCTTTTATCTCTCATGGTGGCTCTCACCCTCTCCTCGTGTGATTATCTCTCTCGCTTGCGTTGCCACTTCGCCGGAGCCACTTCGCCGGAGCCATCTCGGAGCCACTTCGCCTGCGTTGCTCGTGTTCTGCTTACCGGTCGCCACTACTCTACTGTAATTTTCGAATTTCTCAGTTTTTAGCTTAAATTTTCTTATTTTGTTAGTTTCATTTGGTTTACTTCGATTTAAAAGTTATAAATTTTACATATCTTGTTACTTAATCACATAATTATCGTAATTTTGGTAATTGATTGTGTCAAAATTGCTGCACTTTTCTTAAAATACTTGAATTACATCGTACATTTTGATGTTAGTAATGATTTGAATGGTTGATTGAGATCTAACAAGATAATCTAATGTTTAGAGTTCATTTTTTTACAAGTTAAAACAATAGCAGGCAAATATGTGTTTTGGATAATTTGGTTCTTTGTTGTCATTTTCTGATGTACTGGACTAATGAGGTTTTCATATCCCCTCTTTATGGTTATATAAGTATTCTATTGAATGTTAAAAAAAAGCAATAGCAGGCAAGAAGCTTTCCATTGTTTATTTTTTCCTAATTTTAGTGAGATCTTATTTTTATGAGTTGGTTTTCAGGCTAGATTACTCTCTAATTTGGTTTTGACAAATTATCAAATTGCTTCATTTAGTGTTTCTATCGCCGAGATGCATGCTCCTAGATTGAATGTTATCTTGGACATTGTTCGTTAACTACTGGTAATCTGCTAGCCCTTTTGCATCCAGTGTGCTGTAATTTTGCTGCAAGATTTCAGAAGAAATGTTGAAAAGTAGTTTTGTTGCACTCGTGCTTTTGAGATTTTATTATGTTGCCACATCATACTCATATGGGGTTCCGGAACGGATTCCTTGAAGGCTTCATAATAGTATATTAGATATTAATATATAAATGCCGTTGTTGTGTATTGCTGGTTATCAATGAGTTCATTTTCCCGAAGGTGTTTTTAGCAAACTTGAGCTGCTAAAGAATCTTAGTTATATAGATAAAGTATGTAGCTAATGATTCTCTTCCTATTCTACACATTTCTTAACACTCCTTTTCTAGGATCTCTAGGATATAGCCAGGAGTTCAGAGACTCAAGCGTGTAATGAAGGCTGTATCTAATGCAGGAAATGAACTTCAGCTTATTCTCCTTGATCATATCCAGGTACCCTTTTTCAACTTCCTTGACACTCATTTCATGCATTATATACTTTTCATCACCTGCTTTAACTTTTCAACTCGATTAGAGGTAATGTCGTCAAGTAAATTAGGCAAGGGCGTAAAGTTAACTCTCCCTCTCTCTACTCTTGAGTCTTGAGGTAAACTCAAGTACATATCTATATGTTAAATAGATAATCATTGATTAAAGAAGTCAGCACCAAGCACAAATAGTTTTTTAAACCATCTTAATTTAGTTATATCTATATGTTATATGGTTGACTTTTATGTAGCCTTCTTAATTTAGTCCAACAATTTTTTGTTACTACACTATAAACAGGAAGCACAAACAATTTAGTAAACCATCTTAATTTAGTTAATTATAACCCATAAGCCAAAGGATAGCAAATCTTTGTCTTCGATGGAAATGGGCAGTCATGACTATTTTGCTAACTAATGTGAAAAAATTAACCATGATTACTTCTGCTTTACCAGCCTGCAGCAGAAAATATTGGATTTAGAATGGGAGAACTAAGAGGTCTTTCAAGGTGGCGGGCACGCTATGGGGCATTGGCCTGGATGAGAAACTTATTAATAATGCAACAGAAAAAGTAGGAATGCTGCTTGTACAAGTAGTTCGTTTTGTGCAGATTCTTGCGTCTGTTTCTCAGCAGGTATGCTTCGTAAATTTTGTTTGTTCTTTTTTCTTTTTCAAGTAGAAGTTTGATTAGCTTGTCCTTTGGTTTTGTTTTTCATACATTATTTAGCTAATGCCCTTTGTAGAGATAGGAATGTATTATTGTATCAATTAGTTGTCTCAATTGTCCAATTTATTTTGTCTGTAATCTTTTAAAAAAGCAAATGAAAATCAGGTACTACTAGGAACAATTGTTATTGTTCCAGTTTTCAGTATCACAGTTTAAGAGACATTTTGATATGGCATGTCTATGCAAAGACCATGTGCAAATTAAATGTTTAGTAAGATATTCACATTAGCTCAAAGAATGAATTTACCAAAATTAGCCTTTAGATCTATAGAAGTCTTCCCCTTCATCCCTTAACAGAACTTCACATTATTGTTTGGCAAAGCTAAGGATAGTTGTTAATTGTGGATAGAAAATTTGATAGTAGGATAGAGACTTTGAGAGAGAGAGAGAGAAAGTGTTGGGATGGAGACAACAAAGGGGTTGATGGAGAGAAGCTGAAATGTTTAAATAAGTTATGTAAAGTCTATTATGAGACATCCCAATATGGAAAATTCGAAATTATTACAGGGAAGAAGGGTGTTTGTTTTTTCTCTAGGTGTGACATTGAAACTATAGGATGTTCTCAATCTAGGAAAACTAGTTGGGAATTATATATATAAAAAAAATTTGCTCAGAAACATACTGTGAGATAAAAGGGGGACTTGGAGGATTGTCCTAAAGGGTCTTCATAGATCGTCAGTCCAAAGTTACTTAATCACCGTACTTTACAAGGGTGTGCTCCAAGGGATTCCCCTCAGTGCATATTCTACCACTTGAGAGATTCTCTCACTACTTGATTTTCAAGTTGTGAGAAAATCTCTCAAGTGGTAGAAATTGCTTCAGAGGGGAATTCCTGAGAACACTCAGTCCCTGTACAGACTTTACCTGATTTCGTGGTCCCTTCTCTTCTCTCGTTCCCCCATCCAAATGAAATCATTAATAAGTTTCTCTGAACTCCTGGCTATACCCAGAGATCTAGAAAAGGAGTGGAAGAGAAGGAAGGTCCACTACACTATCTAGTTCTAGTTCTTCAGTAAAAAGGGTAGTGGAATCAAACCTTTACAAAAGAAAGAGGGGGGTGGGGTACGGAAATTGTTTAATATAAGTAATCTGCTCGAGAATTGAAAAATTAATTCCGCTTTCTGTCTCTCTTCCTGTTAGTTATGAACCAACTAGCTACACAATTCTCCAAAATGCAACCCTTCTATGAGCTTCAACTCGATTTGACAAATCCGTAAGCAAATTAAGCATAAAAATGAAATTGTATCACTCCCATGAACAAAAACCCTATGTTACTGGGATCAATAGATGTCTAGCATAGGCTTAACTGGAGATCTATAGTTTTCAATCTATACCCAAGATCTGAAGTTACTTCGATAAATCTAAGTTGTGATTTCAGGCTTTGATGATTTCTTCTCTGTGTTTTCATCCTTTGGCTCGATTGGATCGCTTCTATTCAATGAGCTGGAACAAACAACATGATGTTTTCCATCTTTATTGATGTAGATAAGGTCACGGCTTGGAGAAAAGTTTGATTTATAAGGATTTGATGATCCCGTATATCCCTGTCTTCTTTCATATATTTTGCCTCTGTTAGTGAATTATATGCTTTAGTTTTCTAGCATGATTAAAAAATAACAAACAAACCATTAGATAGAAATTCTTGTTATACTTAAATTTTGGCACCTTTATTCTTAAAGAGCGCTCTATGTGAGACAATCTCCATCTGATTTGGCACCTTTTATGTTGCTTGAAGATTTGATTTTGGTTCTATAATAGGACAACTATGTTTAAAGAAACTTAATCACAAGCGTTTGGTTTTACTAATTTGATTAAATTTAAATTTGCAGGTCCATAAATGAACAAATGGAACGCCACGTCAAGAAAACTAGTTACTTGTAGGAAGGCATGGAAGCACTTTAGATGGAGAGTGATTTATTGGAGCATTTTACATGTAGAAATTCTCTTGAAGAGAATTGAGAAACCATAAATTTATATAGTTTTTTAGTTAATAGACTTTTGTAATAATGTATTTCGTAAATTTGTTCACGAGCTCATGATTATTGTATACATAATTCCTCTTCAGTGTATAAAATTTCAAAATAAATTTATGAATATATAATTTTATGTACATATCAATGTATTATTACTAATCTACTATGGTGTTAGAGTTGCATTAGCTACGGAGGCGTTGCAATAGGTGTCACAATGAGGCATATTATTAGTATTAGAGGCGTTGCAATAGCTATATGATGATATCGCAACATATATAAGGCGTTGCATTAGATGCCAAAATGGGACACAATACGAGTAATATGGCGTTGCAATAGCTATTGGAGGGCGTTGCCATAGGCATAAAGGCGTTGCAATAGGCTCTATAGCTAATGCAAAAGATATTTACACCTATTGCAACAGGTTTGTGGTAGCCGTTGCAATAGGCCTAAAAACCGTTGCACTAGGTCTAATGCAACGGCAGCAACAGCAACGGTTGTTCAACCGTTGCAATAGCTCTATTGCAACGGTTTTGGGCTCTATTGCAACGGTTTTGGGCTCTATTGCAACGGTTTTCAGAGGTTGCATTAGGTCATTTATGTAGTATATGTTATAGATACAAGCATATATAGGATTGAGAACTTTATTTTATTAATTCACACTAGTGTTTAATAATTATGTTGTTACTAGATCATGTTGCCGTTTGAAATATTTTGTTTACTTTATTAGGACTGGAGGCCTTATTTGGTAAGTTGGTTATTAACCTATGAAAGGTTGGTTGATGGTTGACTTAGATCACAAATAAATAATTGTTATGAGACTAATAATGGATTATTTTCGGATTGTTGAGTTGTTGATCATCTTATCTAATCCTAAGATAAAAATAGAAGCTTCATGTATCCTTAATGATTATGTTGGTTATCTTACTTTGTGATTGACAACAAGTAAATAATTTATTACACTTAAAGTGGAAAGTGAAGCAATAAGTTTTGGACTTGTGCACATCTGAAGTGTTGACTAGTATGAGTTGTAGTACATGGTGGTAGCCAATGGTTTTTCTTGGGGTCGTATTGTTAATCGTGAGCTGTTTTATTTGATTATTACCTCGAAATCGTTGGTCATGGGAATACGGAGTCGCCCCCGTATTTCGTCTTCTAAATTGAAGACTAGTTTGGTTTGGACAACTCTTTCCATTGCCTATTGAATCTAAATTTTAATTAACTTTTGTTGTGGAGTCAAGTTCAGTATAGTTAGTCTGTCATGTTATTATACTATTATTTAAGTCTGCTTTAACGTTTACTAGTATCATGTTAGGATTTACAATTGTTGATTAGATAGTACTCAACTTTGCTAATTACGTGCTTTTGTGTGTATATTGATTCTTCTATTTTAAAAAAATAAAAGAAAACCCCAACCTCGTGAAAAACCTCGAGAAACCCCAATCCAAAACCCTCTCTCTTCTCCCTGTGAAACCCCTCAGTTTCTCTCTCTCGTTTGTGCTCTTGCCTCACCGGCACTGCTAAGCTCGCCAGAGTTGTTTTCATATGCTCCGTGTCTCGGCTGTGTGTGTGGTGCTCGTTTTCCCTCTTTATACTCTTTTCTCTTCCTCTACGCTGTTGTGTGAACGGTGTTGCTTGTGTGCTCCGCCACGTCTGAGCAATTATCGCGATGTTGCTGGTGTTGCGGTCACCGCCGGCGTCTTCTCCCATGCCCTTGATCTCTCTCCCATGTTCTTGTGTCGTTGTTGCTGCTACCGTTGTTGTTTGTCGATGCGGTTGTTGTGTCGTTGTTGGAGCCGTCGTGGGATGGTACTAACAGCGCCTTGGTGGTGGTGGTGGTTGTCTAAGGTACTAAACCAACTTGCTTTACCCATTAAGTTCAGTTAATTATCAACCATAAATGTTATTGTGATGTATATGTTGTTTGTTGAGTTTGAATTTTACACATGTTGTAAAGAAATGCGTTAAAGATCCGAATTTTTACTAGTGCTGATAAATTTACATGGAAACTAATGATCTGGACATTGGGTTGAAACTTGATGTTGAACCTTATTGCTTAATTCGAATTTAATTGTTAGTATCAAGTTAGCAAAAATCTGAATATACGCTATTACTATTGTTGTGAATATGATTTGAATTAATTTATAACATTATCATTTAGATTACTATTTTATTACGTAATTTGATTAGAGGATTGAGATAATATTCGTTATTAAAGAATTTATGTAATAGAAGTATAGAACCTTATTCTCAATATGATGGAGACTAAAGTATCTAGTTTAAATAGTTTCATTTGTGAGCAAGTGAGTTTGATTGTTTTCATTCGTATGAGCGAGATTGTTATGGAAGTGAACATGTTAGGTTAGTTAACCACTAACAAAGGATTTCAGTTCAATGACTACAATGGAGCAATATAATAACTTATAATGTTTAATAGAATCACTAGGATAAGTTAATACTTTGTATTACTTAAGTAGAAGTTTGTGGATTACATTAATGTAGCTCAGTTAGATATAAATATGTGGTGGCGTAATCTAATTGGAATAGGGCCGACTCGCTCTATATGACCATGAGTATGGTACGTAATTGGTTTTATTACTGATTATGTTAATAAGAATTCAACTAATGGTATAACTTAGATTATAACTTAGATCATATTTAGTTACATATAACCAACCTTTGATCGATGAAGCTTGGGTTGTTTGTTTAAGTTAATTCTCCTTAGTTAATTATAAGAGAGAGACCTATGGTAATTATTGTTGGTGTTTGTTAACGGTTATTATCATTGTTGAGGTAAATGAAGACTAATAATCATAAAGTTTGTAAAAGAATATAAACTATACATATACACGAGTAGGAGTTAAGTGTGAATGGTTTAGTAACTCTCGTTAGTTAATCCTAATTAAGAGACTTTTGTCATTATGACGAATATGTTGTTGAATATGATTGTGGTTATAAGTTTTATGATTGGAATTGGTTTGAATGTAAATGTATATATATATTAAAGTTAAATTACGTATGGAAGAACTATGACATGTGCTTTATAGTTTTCTAAAGTGAAGTCTTATAATGTGGTTGGATGTTCAAAAAAATGTTAAGAATCATGAATATTGAGTTGTATAAATGATCTGATTAAGTTATGAACGATAATCGAAAGAAATTTGAAAGGGGAAAGTAGCCTCATCTGAGTCGACGGATGAGGCGACATGAACAGTGCCCCATGGACTATGAACCTTGGGGGCCCCATAGGAAAACCTGCCCATTGCTCGGTGGGGCGATAATCGGGCGTTATATCATGTAATGAGAAACCTGAGGATGGCTAATGAAATCAGCGGGAAAATGTACTTCGGACTAGTCGCGGTTATTGGCCAAAAGTAAAGCGAATGGTTGGGTGATGACCCCCATTGTCGGAGTGTAAGCTTTATCTCCTCCGCCGCGTTCTCTTTCCCCCGGTTAATCCCAAACTATGAAATTAAAGTTGAGTCGATATTGGATTCCCGATAAGGAATCATATCAAGTAAGTTATGAATGTTTATTCAATATTTGAATATGATATCGATATTGGTTTCCTGCTAAGGAAGCATATCATGGTAAGTTATACTGATGTTGGATTCCCGATAAGGAATCATATCTTGTTATTAGATTTCTAATAAGAAAATCATATATTGGTAACTGGATTCCCGATAAGGAATCATGTCATGGAGTGTTGTCATGTTATTTAATTCCTGATAAGGAATCGGTTGTAAAGGTATAAGAAAATGATTAATATGGTATTTGAGAAATCTAAGTTGGATTTGTGATAAGAAATCGATTAAAGGGAACAAGTCATACAACCTATATTAGAGTTGGTTAACTTAGATTCCTCATAAGTAATTATGATGTCTTGAAGGCTAAGTAAGTAAATATATATGGAATGTCTCTTATATGATTGCTTGGAAGTTGTTTTCTAGTATTTGTTGTTATGAATGATGGTGTAATATAAATGAAATAATCAGATAAGGATATAACAAGCATGTGGTCAACATGAGTTAATGTGATGCATGTTGTGACAGTGTAACTATGTTGACTGTTGAGTCGTTTTCAAGTAAAAGCCACCAAAGCATGTGTTAAGCTTATTTACGAGTTTAGTACTCAGTTTTGCTGATGTGTGTATGTTGTTTTGTCATTTCTGTGGCCTGTCACTTGGTGGGTGCGTGGCAGTTTTCCTAAATGTTTCAGGTTGAAGCCGTGAGTTAATCTTTTGTAAATTGAAGCTGATACGAGACGATGTAATATTGTAGTTGTTACCAAAGTGAGGACGCTTGACTTTGTAATAGTTATTTATCAATCTTTTGTTTTAATTCTTTATATTTAAGAGTCGTTAGTGCTCCTGATTCTTTGTTGGTTGTTGCTTCGCGAAAGCGTTGAGGCTGATGAGCTTTGGGGATTTATAAATATTTTATTTTTGAAATTATAACAGGTTCATATTACTTCTTGCTTTAGAGTTGTCCTATTTTCAAAGGAAACTCTGTCGGATTTTCTATAGAAATTCATGAGAATAAAGTTTGAGAATCATGGCGTAATTTTAATAGTTAATTAATTTGAATAGAGTTGGGAATTGAGTTCCACACTCTCCGATGTAGTTCGGTGAGTGTGATGGTAATAGTTCGGGTTATCTCGACTAGAGTCTCTTTCCCTGTGCTTAATCCTCTGTAAGCTGGTCGGGAGAATCCGGGGTGTTACATAAACACTTAGTGCCTAAGTCGTAGTTCATCATTTGAGACTGTGGACATCTTATTGTACCCATCTCTAATTTTATAAATTGAACATTACACACATGTTACGACTTTTGTTAACCGTTAATTCAAAGCTTCACTATATTAGTCATAGTGTCCCTTTTTCCATATTCGTCATTTTATAAAACGATGGCCATTAATCTTATGGTTCATGATTCAAGCTTAATATTTTAATATTATTTATTTTACGTTATAATTATTTCATTATTGCAAAAGGATATGTTTGATGCCTCTTAAAAGTCGAATCCCGAGGAGTATAGGTCGAAAGCCTAGACTAGGTCGAGACTTTGGCCTCGGGACGAGGTCTACCCTCCTGGGGCGAGGCTTCGTGAAAATGTTACACGCATTAGAAATCAACAACAAATATACAATCAAAATTCAATATGATAAACTACGTGGGTGTGTGCGTCAAATCGCCGACAAGAGATGCTCCTCTTGAGCTTCACCATCCCATGCTTCAGAGAATCGACTACTCAAAGAATCTAAACAACAGCCTCCCGAGGAACCTGAAAATCAATGCATTAAATGAGTCAAAGCAATCCAAAACAAGTATACAAAAGTTCCTGACTTTCAAGACTTACCAATCGCACATGGGTCGACATGACAAAGACAACATGTTGCTCCGCCTCTTGGGCAACGTCAACAGTCTCCTCAACAAGCCTAGTTTCGTCCACGTACCAGATTCTCATATTTGGAACAAGCGAAACATGAGACCGGGACGCCTCCCGTCAAGAAGAAAAAAATGATTGTTAGTATTTTGATCATGTCAAAGCAAATGCAAGTGGCCAACCGAGGCAGAAGCTCTATAGTGTTGTCCAACCCATGATGAACAAAGGCTCGGTAATTCTCATGAAGCGTTGCCCCATCTTCAATCGCCCACTTGAGAGCATCCACGTCCATCATAGTTAGGGATGGCAATGGGGAGGGTCTGGGTCGGGTCCACCTGGACCCAGACCCAAACCCGTTTATTTTTCACAGACCCAGACCCGCCCCTAATCCGTTGGGTCTAGATTTTTCAGATCCAGACCCGGATCCGCTGGGTCTAGCGGGTCCATGGGTCCTAAATGGGTCCTTCTTAGTTTTATGTTTTCATCACATTTTTGAATATATGTAATTAAAAAATTTCGCCCTAATATATATATGTGCTTGTATCCATGGTAAAAGCATTCTCTAAATAAAATTTTAAGAATTAACTCATAAAATATTAAAATGTTACAACATATAAAGTTACATGTCTTAGTGGAGTTATAACACTAACGAGTTCACAAAATCAAAACTCATAAAATTTTAGACTTTAGGTAAAAAAAAAATTCTAATATGTGGGTCCGTGGGGCGGGTCTGTGTCTAGCATATGTGGACCCAGACCCGGCCCATGCTCTTTGGGACCCAGACCCGACCCGGACCCATTGGGTCTAAAATTTTTGGACCCAGACCCTTATAAATGGGTCGGGTCCTGGCGGGTCTGGGTCGGGTCAAGGACCCATTGCCATCCCTAAATTCATAGTGGCATGTGGGTCATGAGGAATCTGCAAAGGTGAAGTGGTAAACTGGCACATGACACGCTCGCCAAGCTACCACACGGGGAATGCCTCCCCGTAGAAGATGAATCTCTGAGGAGTTAGAGCTCGAGCCTCGAGGGCCCATCCTAGAAACTTTAGGTACAAAAACCAAGAGCAAAAACATATCTGTAGAACAAATAGCGAGTTAACACCTCGTCACATCTTAAGAGAAATGACAAAAGATCGGTTCACCTCAATACCTGATTAGGCTTACCGTGCCTGATGTGGCCCTCCGAGCGGCGTCAATTGAGGCATACCTGCTACTCCCCTGTTGCGCCCAACAAGCTGCAGCAGGGAAGGATCGATGTCCAAAACCCTTTCCCGAGACAGTGTAATACTCCGCATTTTTGGAGTAAATTCTTTATAATTAAGAAATATGAAGAATACAACAGAAAGGTATTTTAGTATTATTTACAAAAAAATAATAACAGAATAATAATAATACAGTTTGAGTACGTTACAACTTTAACGTAATTCTATTAAAGTTCGGTTTAGTTAATTTCAGAATTTAAAAGATTAAACCGAGTCCTACTAACCTAGATATGCCACACTATAAATAGAGAGAATAAGAATAAAAAATCAGAAAAAAAAACCCTAACTCTCTCTCTTTTCTCTCTCAGTCGTTCTTTCTCTCTTCTCTCTCTATTCTTTCTCTCCCAGTCGTCATTCTCTCAAACTCCTTCTCTTAGATTTTCTCTTTCCTCTCGCCGTTTTTCTATCGGAGCCTTCGACCGTCGACGGTCAGGGGCGAGTGTGTTGTGTGTGTGCTGTTGTGCGAGAGGACGAGGGTTGTGCGAGGCTCGCGTTGTGTGATGTGAGTATCAGACGAGGCTGCGAGGTGCGACGCGAGTGTGGTGCGTTGCGGTCAAGCGGTGTGTGTGAAGAGGTTGTTTGTGCGAGGGTGTACATCGTCGTGTGCGAACGTGGGTGAGACGTTTGAGGGTTTGTGCGAGCGCAAGCAGTGTGTGTTGTGCGGTGCTATGTGACGAGTGAATGGTGCGAGCCTTCGACGAGGTCGTGCTGCGTGTGTGGTTCGAGTGAGGGCGTCGCTGCTATCGGGTTGGCATGCGCTTCGGTTGTGCGAGGTGTCGTCGCGCTAGTATGCGACGGTTTTGTATTGTGGCTGGAAGTCGGTCAGAGTTCATTTGCCGGCAAGATTCCGTGGTATAAAACCTAATATGTATAGTATATTATATTAGTTTTAATATGTATTATTCTGTTTTTATAATTAATTTAAGTTGTATAATTAGTTTAAGTTATTAATCTGATTAAGTTGTAAATCTGATTTAAGGTGTTGTAATTAAGTAAGGTGGGAAGTAAAGAAAGTAGATTATTGTTCAATAGTTTGAAGTATAACCTTGCTATTCGAACCTGATTTTAGAGTATTGGACATAAGACTTGATTAGACATATGACTTGAATGGACTTGGTAAAGGTAGTAGATTATTACACTAACTAAAATCAGTTTTGCTCACTAACATCGACTTTTAAAAGATGCTAAGCTCAATAGAATTGAAAAGAAAAAGAAGTTAATAAACAATGAGATTAGTTATCGTTTATACTTCGAATTACTAAGTCGTTATAGTTAGTTACGTTTTAGTTGATAATATTATCAAAGACGTAGCACTGAAGTACTTACTTAATCAGGTCCTAATTTCGTAAGCAGAACTTTGGTTAAGACAGCGAAAATTCTCTGTTACAAGGTACGTACGCGTACCAGTTTAGTTGCAAGTACTAGTATCATGATTAGGTTGTGATTTATTCTATTGGAACCTAGAATCATGATAAGGAACGTTTCAATTGTTGGGATTGTTTGGTAACATGTTTATGATTGGAAATCGATATGTGGCATTGAAATGCGTAATTTTGTCGTATTATGAACATGAGCATTGTATTCGTATTATCTAATCCATGGTGTAACAAGAGTGTTACAAGAGAAAAGATTTGAGTACTGTAACTAAGAGAACATGTTAAATGATTCTATGTTATTGTGATATGAATGGACCGTATTAAGAATGAACTTTGGCAATAAACTTGTAGTTGGACTCCCTACAAGTGATGAACAATGTGGGAAGTGTGGGACTTGTTCTACACTCCTATGCGGGCCTACTATGATGGCTTTATATAATAAACGATTTTTTCACCATATACTCTCAATATTTCAGATATTCACCATATACCCTTGAGTTTTCAAAAACGTTCACCAAATTTCCTTTTCCTAACTGTCGTTAACTCAACATTTGCATTATTTACAATTTTGCCATAATTAACCCCTCCCTCCCCCTAACCACCACCACCACCTCCCCTCTTCCCCACCCAAACCACTTGCCTCTCCCACCACCGCGCGCTGCCACCTCCGAACCACTGCAAGCACCATCTGCATCTTGTCGCCGACGTCCCTCGACCACCAGCGCACCCCGTGTGCCACCCATCCACTTCCCCAGGCACACCTGTGCTCTCACCCCCCCCCCCCTTACTCTCTTTTTCTTTCTCGCGCTACACCCTTCTCTCTCCTCACTTGTTGGTCGCCACAACTGTGTTGTAGGAACTCCCCATACCACATTTGTTTGCCGCGTTGATGCGTCGGTGTTCAAAGGGGACGGGTGGGGGCTGGGGAATTCGAAGGGGATGGGTGTTGGGGCTAGGGAAATGGGGGGGGGGGGGGCGCTGAGGAAATCAATGAGGAAGGGTTGGGGAAATCAACGGGGATGGGGTGGGGGCTGCGGTGGTGGAGTGGAGGGGAAGGGGAGGGGTTGGGAGGCTAGGCTAGGGTGGAGGGGTGGGGCTAGACTGACGGGGTGGCTGGGGTGGATTAGGGTTAGGGGTTAGGGGTTAGGGTTAGGGTTAGGATTAGGGTTTAGGATCAGGGTAAGGGGTTAGGTTTAGGGGTTAATAATGGTAAAATTATAAATAACGCAACCGGCGACTTGACATCTGTTACCAAAAAGGGCATATGGTGAACATTTTTGAAAAGTCAATAGTATATGGTGAATATCTGAAACATTGAGGATCTATGGTGAATTTCGTGATTTATTAGTGGGTATTTGATTAAAAAAACGTATAATAAAGTGATGATACATTAACATAAATATTGCGTATTTAAGTTTATTATGAATATATTAGATTACAACCATGCATCTCACAGGCTCAAATCTAATTTCCCAAACATATAAAAGAGTTCTAATCTATATATATTCTACTATTTCTTGAATTTTTTTCGAAACAGAATCTTGATTTTCTTCATGTATAAGAGTCAAAATTTTAACATTAGACATACGAAGTATAATTGTTTTTAGTTGCAAAATTTGATTGGTTTAGTTTTTGTCACTTAAGTCTCTCACCATTCTTTTTGTTTTTTTTTTTACTTTTCAAAGTTAAATTCTATGAACAAATAGAAATTTTATTGAATTTATTTATGATTTCTAATATTATAATTTTTTAGTTGATTTTTGAATTAAGTACAGTACTTCATAAATTGTAAAGAAAGTGGACACTTTGATTTCAAGTCAATTTTTTCATAGGTTGTAGTTTGTAAGTGAATTTTTAAGTTTTTGTAAAGTTTCCTCATTTTAGTGATTTGCATAACGTAAATTATGCAATTTTATGATTTTAGTTGACTTGTGAGTGATTGTTATAATATATTTTTGTGTTTTTGTTTGAAACCCCTTTGATTTGTAAGTGAATTTGTAATTTAGAATGGGAAGGAGGTAACATAGTCTCTTCATTCGGGGACACCATAGACCCCCTTCCCTTATATAATAGAGATATGTTGTACTTTATTCTTGAATGATATTTTACATAAACCTTTTTACCTTGATAATTAATCGCTATTATATAATAGAAAAAGATAGGTCCATATATATGTAAAAGTTTCATTATATATAGGAAACACTATAAAAAGTAAATAATTTTTTTTCTTGTCTAACTTCTAAATTCTGATTTCACTACAAATACACCTCCATTTTTTATCATGACCCACCATTAATTGTGAGTGTTCTTGAGAATAGTGATTTGTAAGTAAATTTTTGTAAATGTTTTGTATGTATTGACGTTCTAGGTTATTAGTTTTAGTTTGTATGTTAATTTAAGTTTTAATAAAGTTTCCTGATTATTTGAGTTTTTTGCGTGATTTTTATAACGTGATTTTCTCAATTGTATGAGTGATATATAAAGTTTCTTCTTTTAAGTGATTTTTGAGTGAGTGTTGTAAATTAATTTTCGGTAGTTTTTTTTGAGTGTCGATTTTGATTTTGACATTCCTTGTGTAATTTAGAAAGGAAAGAGGGGTAAAATAGACATTTCAAAAGAAGAAACCATTTCTCCCCCTTTCCTTATATATATATATATATATATATATATATATATATATATATATATATATATATATATATATATATATATATATATTATATATAAAGCAAAGTCATATTAGCCTACATGTCAAACTCTTAAACAGTCCGCCAAATGCAGCTTCTAAATTGATACTCCACTTTCAATCGCCACGTGTATAGTAGCATTATTCATGTCCATATTTGTTGATGTGTCGGTTCCATGTAAAAATAGGTGTGTGCCACGCAATCTACATTTCCACAAATCAATCCCCACATAATCCTCAATTGCTTTAAATAGGAATAGTATCTTTGGATTCCCTATCATATCCCACAATTCACGCATTTAAAGTTATATAGTATTTTTGGATTCCCTATCATATCCCATAATTTCATTTACAAAAAATTATGCACGCACGGAAATATATTGATCTTATTGACAAGTTTCTATTTTTCATTGTTGTAATTATGACGGTATGTAAAATGCAATTAAGTATCGGTAATAAAAACCATATTCTAAGATGATTTTTGCCTCCACAAACCCAATTATGTTGGTCAAGTCATGCTATAAATAGCGATTATTTGTTTAAATTTTTGATTTTTTTGGCAGAGGAAGTAAAATTATATACAAAAAAATGAAATGAAAAGTGTCAAAACTAGCAATAGCAACTTGCTAAGAAATTGAGGAAGAGATAACATGAAAAGGTCGGTTGAGATCCAAGAGAACAACCACCAATGCAAGATCACCGATCAATTTGAGTGGGAGGGAGCAACATACACTCGCAAAATTGGGTGACCTTCAGCATTCGATTAACACCAAAGAACATAGCAACGCAAACATAATCTCGAATTTTATTTATGGGGGAACAATAAAATTGCCTTGCTTGTATATTAAAGAAGTCCGATCTAATAAATTCATGTATATTGGAACATTTGATTTATGAAAAATGGGGGCTTCCGTTCCAATCGCTTCACGAAAATAGATGAATTTGATACTATTTTTTTTAATAAAAACTCACAAGTTCCGAATGACAGCTTGAATTTATGCATTTATAATTGACAATTGGAGGAGGATAATTTTTTTGTGAGAAAATTTGAGTTTTTAAGTGAAGAACAATGAAAGATGAGAAATGAGAGGTGAGAAAGATAGAAGGAAAAAGTTGGGTGCTCATGTTGTGTTGGGAGATGAAAGTATGAGTTCTCTTATTCTACTTTCTAGAATAGAGGTTAGAAGAGTATGCATGAGACGATTAAGATAGAGAGAAGATGAAAGTATAAGTTTTTTTTAATGTATTTTGGTAATCTTTGGAATCTCACCAATTTATTCAAAATACTAACACAAATATATTTACAATTTTCTAAAGCCAAGTTTTTATTAAATTATATCAAAAGAATTGTTTTATTCAACTTATTTTCAGTTTTAAAAAGAATATTTTCACATTAGATTCAATTATGTTCATTTGATTTCTATAATGTAAAAATAAGCTAATATAATAATTGACATAATCTACAAAATTATATGTCTACCAAGTTATGCTAAGTTCATATACGATCTAATAATGACTATCAAGGTGTAATAAGTGCGTATAAGTTCAGGTAAGATACAAAAACCAAGAAATAAAATACTCTCTCCGTTTCTTTTTAATTTACTCACTTCACTTTGGGGGAGAACCAAAAAGGAAATACAAAAGTATGAGAGAGAAACTGAAAAGTGAGAGAGAGAAACAAAAAGAATGGGTTAAAATATTAAAATGTGAACGACATGGGTGGAAAAAGAAGAGAAAGTAGATGTGATATATGTTACCAAAAAAAAGAAGAAGCAACAGTGTGTAGATTAAAAAGAATCGGACTAAAAAGGAAAGTGTTTAGATTAAAAAAATGGAGGGAGTAATATCATTCTTATACTTCCTCCATTCAGAAATAAGTGAGACACTACTCTCTTTTATTTAATTTGAGTTTTTTGAGAGAATTGTTTCACTTATTTCCATAACGAGAGAATATATTATAAAAAATCATATTGCTTTTATCCACCATTATAATTGGACCAAAAATACATGTTGGGTAAGATCGTGATTTTGCATCTAGATATAATTAATATTATTCTACTTAATTGATTTTAACGTAATATGAATTTGTTTAGATTTAACTTGGATAACGCTATAACGAATAAGACAGAAATGCATACATTTACATTGGATGTACTGAAAGTAAAAAAAATCACGATCTATTTATTTAATTATTTTAGATAATGTAATCAATGTTTATTAGAGTGGAAGGACTATATGGGTTGGTTAGTGTTGGGAATTTCCGCCAGAAACTAGCACGAGTTTTCACTTTAACATATAGAAAATCTAACATTTTAGCACCATTTAGGGTATAAGTTGGCAAAATATCAATGTTTCTTTTGAATCTTTCTAATATACCAGCAAGTTATTACCTAACTTTTAAAGGATATTTAATATTGGATATGAAAAGTCAATTCATTGTTAATTTTTTTTAGGGATTTTGAATAAATAGGTTAAATGGATTGATACCGGACTCGGTAGTCGTTTAATTAAACCTTAAAAAGTTAGTGGTTGCACGATTGAGTACAGTAGTCGTGCGAATTGTGATTTTATATGAGCCTCTTAATGAAGCAATAAGCAGAATGAAAGCTTTTTCAGTCAATCTTTTTTACCAAAAAAAGTTAGTCACATGTTCCACCATGACATTAGCTACATCAGTCACTGAACGTACAAGTCATAAGTTAGTTTAAACTGTATTCTTAATACATAATATGAATACAAAAAAGTTTAAATCACGAGCTAATATTTCAAACATGACTTTAGGAGAAATATCCCAAAATCTTAATTCATAAAACAAAAATTTCCCGTGCATCTTGATGTGTTTTTTGTTTGATTTATGTATTAAAAAATTTATATATCACAATCATAAGATATTCAAACTTCAAAATGTTGTAACAAATGATTTTTATATATCTTGAAAGTTGAAATATAATATTACATTTTATAATTTTTACGACTTTAAATGCATGAATTCTAATAATTATGGATTCAATAAATTTGAAATAAAAACAACTACTTATAAACAAAACCATTCACGTGTATTATGCACGGGTCTAAATCTTATCCACATAAAACCTCCCGTGCATTTTTGCACGGGTTAAAAGCTAGTATCTATATATATATTTAAAGTAGAATCCTTGAGGCCACGTGTCGTTCAGTTAGGGATTTCAATCCTACGTGGCATGACGTGGCATGCTTCTTTGATCAGTATTTTTTTGAAGCTCAATTAGAGTGTCCACGTGTCACACGAATCAAAGAGTGTGAAATTCCCATAATCACGCATATCCCTTCCCTTAATCACGCATATAATTGATTACGTAATCTATATAATTGACGTCAATCACGGATTTTAATTGATAGGTAATCTATATAATTAAGGAAACAGTTATGTCAATCATGTAATCTATGTAATTGATACACTTAAATTGCCTAATATAATTCTGGCATCATTATCATCAAATTTTTATATACATAATCAATACTAAATCATTGCCAAATTAGATTAATTTGATTGATACGAAAAACGTCACTTATGGAAAGAATTTTAAAATCTCAATCAACCTTTATTTTTGAATTTTTAATTGTCAATCAACCTTATTTTTGGGATTTTAATAAAAATTATGTTATGTACAAAATAACAAGTATAAATAGACATGATATCATAGCTTATAACTACTCACTGCATAACCTTATTCAACCTGATATACCTCACTACATGGGGTCTGCTACTTCTATATGGTTTCAGCTCCCCCGCAATATCCTCTCTTAAAAATAAACATTGATGGCTCTTTCTATTGAAGATAAGAGTTGACATAGTCATCTCTATCTTATTGTTGTACGTTAGTTGCTATTCTTTAGTTAGGTTGTTAATCTTTTCCTTCAAAAAAAAAGGTTGTTAATCTTTTCTTTATTATCTCTTATTGTTAAAATATAGTAGATATACTTTACTATTAGTTATCTCTTCCTATCTTGTAGAAATCTTCTGTAACAATAATTATATCCTAGCTTTAGCCCTGTATTATAAATACTTAGCAATACTAAACGTAAATATAATTCCCAAAAGCATACTTAGCGGTGGTTTGCAGAAATCACCATGTGGTATGGATGGACAGTGTAGGTAAATATACTTTTGCAAATGATGCTATGGAAACTGAGCTCAGGGCCATTCACTTGGGATTATACTGGGTAAACCGAAATAAATGGGAAGGATGTACTATTGTGTCTGATTGCATCAACGCTATTAGAGCAATTAAAAGTGACACAGGTACAAATAACCAATTGTCTAAGTTTATCATTGAGTGCAGGGAGTGGCTCCAAAAGCTACCAGGCGTAGAGTTGAAGCACGAGAAGCGCTACCAGAACACACTTGCTGATGCAGTAGCTAAGGAAGGAAGGAAAGGAAAGATAGTGTTAACACATTATGTATTTTGTATTCCCTTCCCCGGATTGTATGAAGGTTTATATATCAGACAAATATAGCATTATTTCAGATCTAAATGTCTGTAACCATGTTGATCATGAAGATCAAGGTGTAAACTCTATTTTATCTAATAGTTAAACTGCTCTATTTCCACCAAAAAAATATATATATATATGGTTTCAGCTTGGGGAGGCTATGTTTTTATCATCAATTTGATACCTTTGTATGTGTTGGTGCTTTTGATAACGGGTCGATATTCGATGAGGCTCTACATTGCGTACAATTGTATGTATGTGGTGGGAATGTTGTTGGCAATGCAAATTCGGTTTGTTGGATTTCAATAATAATAAATAATAATAATAAGTAGATTAGTATTATAATAATAATAATAATAATAATAATAATAATAATAATAATAATAATAATAATAATAATAATAATAATAATAATAATAATAATAATAATAATAATAAAAGTGGACTTGACTAACATATTCTTAAAGATCATTATAATTTCTTAAAATCATAATTAAAGTACGGTACTTATTGAGGGGAAAAAATAGTTATTGTTTTTGTATTTGAAGTGAGGAAAAAAAAGGACCCAAATTTGTAGACCTATAGACAAGAATTGTAATGTTGTGAATTTTGATTTTTTTTTTTTAAATACTTCTGCAGTGAATTGTGATTTTTTTTTTTTTTTGTATAATTCTGTTGTGAATTGTGAATTGTGAATTTTTTTGTGTATTTGTGTTATAAGCAAGGCACTTTTGTAACTTTTTTAATTTTGGTTTTGTTAATTGTTTGGTTGGTTAAACAAAACATGAAAAGTGAGATTTTCTAGGAAGCAGAAGAGGCCAAAGTGTATTGTTTGGTTGAAAAAAATATGAAACTTAGAACTCTCTGCAAAATGGAGAAATTTACTTATTATTTTGGGAAGTTAAAGATAAGGTTATACACTTTCTAGAAAATACAAGTTCATGTGAAAACTAAAATTTTGGAAAAAAAACTACTTCAGACGTTGGACTAAACAAGCACTTAATTTGTACTTCAATAGTTTATTTTTTTTGTAACGGGTACTATCACAATAAATATTACACTATCCCTCATTCAAATTCCCGGATCCGCCCTTAATCCTCGAGATTTGTAGACCAACTTTTGCACTTTTGGTTTTGAACTTTTGTGGAACAAAGGTCGAGCTATTGTAATTGATATAACAGATAATAAAAGAGAGAAGAGAAAATAGAAACAAGTATCACCAGAGCATTATAGCTATTGTAATTGATAGATCTCAACCATTGATAAGGTTGACTTTAGATTTATCAGACATACAATACTACGATTGATAAATTTTCCAAATTTGAATCAGTATAAACATCAATATCATCTTCTGATCAATAATCAAATCTCTCCCCTAATTTGAAGGACATTAATCATCCATCGCTTGATTTTGTTTGGCAATTATCAATGGAGGTTGAAATGTGATTGTAGGAATCACAATTCACAAAAAGAGAAACTAACTAATACCGGCTTTCTATAGTGATAAGCAAAACAATTTGTAATTAGGTAGATCAAGAGAGAGAAAAAATCGTGGAAATTAGTTATACTGTTGAAGTAAATTAGATCTACAAAAAATTACAATAAAAATGGAAGGTATAAATCTAAGACTTTAAATGGATGGTTGTGCTGTAAAACTTATGATAGTTAGGGCCTGTTCTCCCCAGCTTATTTTCAGTTCAGTTCAGTTCAGCTCCAATCAGTTCAGTTCAGTTCAGTTCAGCTCCATTCTTTTATAACCATTTTGTTAAATATTATTATGTCGGTATAATTTAGTTTACTAATTACTCTTATTATTATTATTATTTATTTTTATATCATTACTATTAAGTATTATTGTTATTATTATTATTATTATTATTATTATTATTATTATTATTATTATTATTATATATTATTTTGTTTATTATAGCTTTACTCATTATTATTAGTATTATTATTAGGAGGAACATGGTTTAGGTCAAAGCGCAAATAAAATTGGGTTAAATCATATTGAGCATTGAATAAAATGTGTGTGTGGAGTGTGGGGGGGGGGGGGGGGGTGTTAATATACTATGACTAAAATTTCGGGTCTAAGTTGCATAATTTGTAAAAGAGGGAGAGCTTAACTTGCCATATGAAAGATTGTCGTTAAATTTGTTTGGTGAAAGTTAACATTATATGATAGCGAAAAAAGGTGGGAATGTAAGTATGCATATTTTTTGTAGGTAAAGGTATAGTTATATGTAATACAATTATTATAATTTTTTCTTATTTTTTGTAGGTAAAGTCCATAGATAACTTATTTTCACTTTCATTATAATCAATCACATTTATAAATATAATAGATTATTGTGTTAACATTTCCTTTATCTACTCATAATTGTGAAAATCATGGTTGTTGGTTGAAATGGATGTTAATTATGACTATCAAAATTTATTAAATTTATACACAACCATTAAATAAAGTATGTATTTAATTTTATTTTTTTGAATTATAATATCTCTATATCTAAAACAAAATCCTTGAAGCCACATGGTATGAAGTTAGAGAATTTTTCAATGAAGCTAAAGAATTGAGTCATCAAACAAAAGGGTAGATATCACTTGGTGAAGGAACACAATAGATTATGAAGATAATTTTAGTCAAAAAAACAAAAAAGATCAAAGAAAAGTTCAGTTGATAACATCATAACATTATGGTTCAGATTTAAGGAATTCTTTAGATCTCAATGAGAAGAAAAATAGGTAACTATTTGATAACTTAAATAAAGTTCGTAGATGATTAGGAGATCTCATTATTTATGCAATTATGATATATTAAAGAAGGAAGAAAGTTAGAAAACTCTTTATATCTCAATAAATATATGTTAAGATTATAACATAATTAAAATTAGTTTCATCATAAGTGGAGCATAATCACCTAGAACTAATGCATAACCAAGATTGAACTAGATATGTTCTATCACATGAAATTTTCAAATGTAAAGAAATGGGTTGGTTATTCTATTGACACTTATTGAATCGTATTAATCATACTATAAGTTTAAATATTGACAAATTCAAATTTGGCGTGTTAAATTTATTTAACACCTATATATTCAGATCATGATTTTTATAGTGGAACTAAACAAATGTCTATAATACCCCTTTGTTCTAGAGATAGGCGATAGGTGAATGTCAAGTATAAATTGAAGTCAATATTTTTGTTCAATTTGAAGTTTATTGTATGATTAGTGGGGTGGCTATGGGAATAAAGTTAAAGGGATGATGGTGGTTTCTATTTAAGGTTGGTTTACATTGAGTAGGGCAAAACAATATGAAAAATAGTATATGCTAAATTCTAATTTTACTAAGGGCCTGTTCTCTTCGGCATAAAACAGCTGAACTGAACTGAACTAAACTGAACTGAATTGAACTGAATTGAACTAAACTGAATTGAACTGAACTGATCTGAACTGAACTGATCTGAACTGAACTGAACTGAATTAAACTGAACTGAAATGAATAGTGATATGTGAGAGTAAAAGTATTGTCAAGAGCTGAACTGAACTGAACTGAATTGGTTTGAATTGAACTGAACTGAACTGAATTGAACTGAACTGAATTGAACTGAACTGAACTGAGCTGAACTGAAAATAAGCTGCGGAAAACAGGCCCTAAGTTGCATAATAGAGGCGTGGTTTAGTGTGCATTTTGGTCGAGTAGGACCACTTTCTATTAGTAAGTTATGATAGTTATGGTAATCATTATTATTTATGTTATTCTCTTATAATTCTTTAAAGAAAAACCATAATTTTGTTTGAGTAAAATTAATGACTTTAATAACATGGATTATACAAATAATGACATCAACGTGATGTATTTATCTCATGCCGTTTGAGTTTTTTTTTATTGCACGGGCTATCTCATCCCGTGCATTTTTATTAAACGTAAATTATGAATTATTTAATTTTCTACAAAACAAGTCCTATTTTCTACCAATGGGTAGCGTATTTCTTCTACCAAATTTGGTTAATTGTGGTACATGAATAATCGAACATTCATCTTCGAGGTCATTGACATGTTCAAGCTAAGGGGCTCCAAATAAAAGGAGATTACACTACAAAAATGAGAATAAAAAAAGATGGAAAACAACCAATCAGGTGGTGGCAAGGACACGGGGTGGCTCAAGGAGCCAGCAACAAGAAAATCAATCACTTTACTTTTTTAGCTGGGGAAAGGGAAATGATCCTATATCAACTATATATATAGTAGAAAACATATATTTGGTATTTCTTAGAGAATCATTTAAAGGGGGTCTGAGTATGTCAAGGAAAGGGGAGTAGTATGGTATTTATACCCTGTATGACACTCATTCTGTCAAATGGAACAAAATTTCCCTTGAATTGTGTTTTGCAATGATTATAAATAAAAGTCAAAGATATCCCTATCACATATGGGTTTGTATCTCCCAAGTTCGGTTTTCAGTCATAACCAATTTTATGTGGTCATTTCTAAAGTCACGGGTAGAAAGTGTATAATAATACTAATTTGTGAGAAAGAACATGATATGTCTAATATTACAGCTAATGACATATATAAATAAGTCTTCTACAACCTAAGAGTGTCATGTATTTGCAAAACAACTTCATAATTAACATAAAGGAGCATTTTTTGTCTTTCTATGTAAAGTGCATCATTGATGCTTTCTTTTTGGTTAAATATGTATAGGATTATTCTGTATTTCAATACATCGTTCAAAGTTTATCAATTTAATATAGTATAGAGGTTAAACTCATTTGAGTTTCAAGTAGTACATAAGCATATATTAAATCGAGTGAACGTAGAGAATCTTTTATATGCTTTTACTGTAGTTGGTATATAAACATGTTTATTAAACAAAAAAGTTCCCGTGCATTTTTGCACGGGTCCAAAAACTAGTATACTATATAGAGCTAGAGCTATTAAAAAATGACCTGATCTGATAACCCGACTTGAACCTGTAATGACATGTAGCTGACTTGCACCTAAAATTTTGGCAAAACAGGTCACCTGTAACCTGACATGTACCCGACCTGATAATAACTGATACCCGCTCTTGACTCGATACTCTATGACCTGAACCTGAACCGATACCTGTCCGAAAAAGACCGATAACTGAAATGATCTGACCTGACAACGATCTGAACCTGATTCGACACCTGACTTGATTATGACTTAAAACTGATTATAACTCGATGTAACTTGTCATTCACCCGACCTGTTACGACCCGATACCTGATTTTACTTAACCTATTACGACCCGTTACATTATTTTACTTGACTTGTTGATTGTTGATAACTCAACTTGTCAATTATTTCACCACATAGTAACATAAATCATAAACTAACACTACTCTAAAAAGGCATATAACTAGATGAACTATTCAAGCATTGATTTTCAATGAAATCTTAAATAATGATACAAATTTGAAGCAACGCCACACTAAATTCATGACATGTTCCATGCTCGAAGCGACCCGAAAGTGACCTGAAATCAAGTATGGTACAACCCGATAACTACTAACCTGGACCCGACTCGAAATTGACCCAAACCGCTATTGTCATAGCCTGATAAGTATCCGACCTACGCATGACCTGAAACTGAAAGCACCCGCTACAAAACCTGTAATAAACCCGACATGACACCATTTGATCACGAAAGATGATCTGTTCCGAAATTGACCGCGCCGAAACCCGACCGAACTTGAAAGAAGAAATGAACCGAGACCGACCTGACCGAATTATGACTGTTCCTGACCTGTACCTGACTTGTTTGATTTAATAATATGACAAGACCTGACCAAATATGACCTGAAACCTGAGATGACACGACTTGAACCCGACTTGAGTAACTGAATTGAAAGCTCTCGAGAGCCAAGAGTTGCACTAAAACAAGTTTCTTTTCCCCCACTATTATCGTAGGCGACTCGAAACCCCTGCAAAACCGAAAACCCTGCAAAACCGCAAAACCGTAAACCCTGCAAAACCGTAAACCCCAGCTACGGTTTCAAGCTACAAGAAAAGCTTTGCTCTAATTCCTCTTCAATGGCGACGCTCACAAGCCGTCTCCGCCGCGCTCTTTCTCTCTCCTCCTTTTTACTGACCTCACACTCCTACACACTCCTCCCTTCCACCGCCGCTACTACGAATTCTCTCTCATCACTCCACACAAAACTTGTTTCTCCCCCTTCTCTTCAACTCCCTTTCTCCTATCGTTTCTTCCACTCCACCCGTCTCTCTCTTTCCGCTTCGAGGTCGTTCAACGATGTGGATAAGATTGACCCCGATACTATTCTCTTCGAGGGTTGTGATTACAAACACTGGCTTATTGTCATGGACTTTGGTAAGGATCCTCAACAACGCCCCCCTCCTGAGCAGATGGTTGATACTTATGTTAATACTTTAGCCAAAGTCGTTGGAAGGTATTTATTCTTTGCTCTCTGCTTTCTTTATTATTCAATGTGGAAATTTTCATAGTAGAGTTGGTATTGAAGGTAGTCTACTTGTATGTCAAGGGAAATAAGATTATGTATAGCAGTAGATATATATGCACGCGATGAGGGAGTAGCATTTCTATGATTTACATTCTTTTTCTTTTCAGCATTTGTACGATATACAACATTTGAATTATATATTAAACATCTGTAAATGTTCTGAACGAAAATTGTTTAGAACGTTTTGGAATTAGGCACGGCTCATGAGAATATGAGAGTAAACTTGAAAGAATTTGAAGTTGGCAAGTAAGAGGGGTGGTTCAGGTAACCATAAAATGAGGGGATAAGTCTGGTGGCATTAGTGTGGTTTTGTCGAGGTTGTGGATAGGAGTGTCGATGGTATTAGGGAGGTGCAGGAGATGGAGAGCCGGTGGAAGTAGGTATTACTTGGTTGTCATGTCTGGTGGTGGAGGCTGTTAGGGATTTTGAAAGGGGTGATGGTAAATTTGGTGGCGGCAAAGGCTCTAGAAGGGGGAGAGGAGCTATCTATACTTGAAAGAGAGAGAGGTAGTAGTGGTTGGTGTTGGGGAGTTGGATATGGGAAGATTTGATGGTGCTGATTGGTGGCTATAGTAAGGCGGTAGAAGCTTGATGGTGGTTGGAGTGTGGTGTGGCTACAGGGTGTTTGTTGTTGTGACTTGTGGATGGGTATGGTTCCTTAATAAGGGAGGGTAAGGGGAGAAGGGGGGGAGATGGTGATCACTCACAGCATAGGTTGTTAGTTAGTGACGGCTAATAGCTTGCACACGCACACACACACCCCTTGGTGGCGGCAAAGGTTCTAGAAGGGGGAGATGAGCTATCTATACTTGAAAGAGAGATAGGTAAGTAGTGGTCGGTGTTAGGGAGTTGGATATGGGAAGATCTGATGGCGCTGATTGGTGGCTATAGTAAGGCGGTAGAAGCTTGAAGGTGGTTGGAGTGTGGTGTGGCTACAGGGTATTTGTTGTTGTGACTTGCGGTTGTAGACTTGTGGATGGGTATGGTTCCTAATAAGGGAGGGTAAGGTGAGAAGAGGGGGGGGGGGGGGAGATGGTGATCGCTCACAGCATTAGGTTGTTAGTTAGTGACGGCTAATAGCTTGCACCCCCCCCCCTCGGTTTTGGTATTTAAAGCCATGTTGAGTTTATTTACTTTTGGTATATAAAGCCAAGTTAGAGTGTATTTACTGATTTCCGGGAGTCGCAAGAAAATTAAATGTAAGCTTCCCGATTCTAGTCAAGTCTCATCTTTGCTCTTAAAAGGACGATAGCTTTTGTCATTTCGAATACCAATTGAGCAAATCCCCTTTATTTTGTTTGTATGTTCCTAAGAATAAGATACACTATCTCATTCTCCTTCACTTGTACATTTGTATATTCGATTTATTAGTAAGATGAAAGAATCTTCCGTTTTTTAAAGATTGCACTACCTTGATTTTTCTTAATACTCTTTTTTTCCCGATTGCATTATATGTAATTTCATGCTTGCTGATGTACATGTATGATTTATGACCACTACTATCTCTAATTCTATATAGTAGAAAAATTTAAAAGTTGACATTGTGAAAATATACATTGTGATGAACCCAATGATGTCTTAATTAATAATTTTGTTCTTATATATTAGTCAAAAAATTCCGTCAAAGCTAGTAGATGAATAATGTAAAATTATAAATGATCAAATAGGAAAAATAGGAAAATTCTAAAATGATACATAATGCATTTCTATTCCCCCCCCCCAAATTAAGCCCCTTTCTATTTTTTATATATATAAGGGCCCATTTTTGATAATTGAACAGACCACTAATATTTAGAGACGGGAATGTTGTTAGTACTTAGTAGTAATGATATTTTGGCTATTAATATCGTAATCCTAAGAGTACCATGAGAATTTCCATTATTAGATGGTTGTTTTGGTTGATTTGCAATTTTTAGTGTTTGGAGGTTTACTTGAGGCATCAAAGAAATCTATTACATTTACCATACTATTCGTGTCAAATAATATTATTATTTTAAAAAATTAGCCTTTGATAAGGAATATGATACCACGAGAAGTATAACAGCGACAACAACGTCAAACCTTAATACCAATAATGTTCGCATCAGTTGCATGAGTGAAGACTTATTTCGTTGTTTACATAGATTCTGTACATTTCTTCTTTTGTGTGAAGGGTTATATGCTCCCATAAACCTTATTTGTAGTGCCCTCTATTGGCCTCCCTTACTTCTTGTAAATATTCCACTATCCCAACTATCTACTGATGTAACTGGTTCATCATCTAATGAGCATTTTACATGCCCAAACCACTGGCCGTTTTTCTCGTCTTATCCTAATATATGCGAATCCTTTCTTCTTCCAAATATCTTCATTTCAAATTTTATCTGTTACGGTGTGCCTACGCTTTCGCAACTTGTGCATATCTATTAACCCTATATTCCAAACACCCAACTCTGATACGCTATGCTACTTAGACACGGATTGAGTGTCTACTCGGATACGGGTGTCCAAGTGTTCGACTCGGCTATTTTGTAGAAAAAAGTCAAGTTTTTAGTTTAAAATGAAGTATCCAAGTAAAGCGTTGTGTCGGACACGACACCACGTTTTTGTGGTAAATGAAGGTGTTGGAGTAACATTGCTGATACGTATAAACGTGGGCTAACATTTGTTCAATAGAATAATCCATTTAAGCGGAGGTAGACTTATCACAAAAAATATTAGTTGCTCCTCTCATTTGAGCCACCATGATTATATTCTCTGAGTCACATCTTTCTCTAACATGTCCATTCTTTTGTAAAATCGACCAAAGGTTTATGGAACATGTAAAAGGAAAAACTCATTTCTATCCGATGTTGCTACTTTTTTGGTTGACATCCTCTCATTACTAAAATAGTACTCAATGTATTCTATTTCACTTTGACTAGGCCTAAACTCTTGATATAAAAATGTGTGCGTCCATCGCTCCACTCTAGCATTAACCCTATCTCTAATCTCGTCTTTATTCACAAACATCTTACACCACAATATCTCATCCTAATTAGCCGTATCATCTCATCTGTCATTACCATAACGAGGAAAAACCTAAATGGATTTTAATAGGAACATTCTTTGATACTCTTCCATAGATGTCAGTGTTTGCTCGATACGTGTCCTTAACGATGTCAGATATGCCCTTCTCGACATTTCCTACCAAAGCAAAAAATTAGGGACCTTATCATATGTTTTCTCTTGTTCAACAATAATCATTTGCAAGTCCTTGATCCTTTTTCCTTTTGTAATATCTGTCATCTGTCTCATAAGATGAATAACCTTTATGGTGGACTGTCTCGACATAAACCCAAATTGGTTCTCCATATGCTCGTACATTTCCTTAATCGATACTCTATTGCTCTCTCCTAAAATTTTTACATGGCATGACTCATAATTTATCCCTTGATGATGTGAGAGCATCTCCTTTGGTTTAGTAATGTGGTACCAAGGTGCTTTTCCTCCAATGTTCCGGTATTCTATTTGTCAAAATTTTATTAAAGTATGCTAACCAATCAATGGCAACATCTAGGCATTCCAGACCTCAATCGAAATATCCTCGGTATTCTATTTGTTCCAAATCTTGTTGGATAACGCCAACCAATCAATACAAACATTTACTGGGAATCTTCTAAGACTACAAATTAGGTCTGATTTCCAAATGGCTGAGGGAATGCAATCGGTTTACCACTGGCAGGTCATCTTTGCTTGTCAACTTTTTTGAAGAAAATAAGGACAAGAAGAAATGAAAAGAAACTTGAAGAAGATAACCAAAGAGCCATTATGTTTTTGTTCTTTGATTTTCTTTACAAATCAGTCCTTTTGTTTTTTGCCTCTTCCTACTGCAGTCTCACATCTTCAGATCTGCTCACCATCACTGATCATCCCCCCTCCCCCATTTTGGGAATTGGCTTTCTAGATTGATCATATTCCTTTGTTAATATTGCTTTTGGTGACAGCTCTCGAGTACTTTTGACTTTTTGACTGTTATTGACAACTTTGACATACCCTTCTTTCCAGCACATATTAGTAATTATTAGCCCTCTGGCCCTTATTTTTTTTATATCTTTGCTCTTGCAAGTGGCTGAAGAGATTGAAGTATTTTGTAGTTTGTGTACACATTTGAACACAAGCAAAAATTACCAATAAAAACAACATAATGGAAAACGCTTATTTCCCCTATTTCTAGTAGCATTTGAAAACTGTTTTAAGTTGATTTGTTTTCTTTTAAAAATATTCAGTTATCTTTTTCCTGCTCCCATATTTTTCAAGTACTTGTTTGAGTTGTTTCTAAGTACAACGTGCCTGATACACCATAGATTGCACCCTGTTTATTTGTCCCCCTACCAGTTATCAAATTGATTACCATGTGATGTTGGATAGAAGGAAAGGTAGCAGATAATTTAGTGGAAATACTATGTTGCGATAATGACAAGTGGCATGCATTAGTGCAATTGATTTTTTTGTTGCCCTTAGTGCATTGAATTTTGTTCCAATGCTATTATTAGTTTTCCAAGAGTTGGTTTTGAGGGGTAACCAAAATGAGCACGAAAAATAAGGACATGTTTGTTTCTGGAAACACATTACTTTTGGATATTCTTACAATATTTATATATCCTTTATTGTATTGCTTTTCCAGTTCATTTATGACCTTAAACCTATGTTACTCCGAACCCTGTTAGACATCGAGTGTCGCGTGTCTACTTGACACAAAGCTCGACCCGTGTTGGAATTGGTGTTGATTCGCGTATCCGCAATTCGCAAAGTGTCATCAATTAGGGTCCGAGATTCACAAAGGAGAAAAGAAAAAGAGAATAACAAGGTTCAAATTCCGGCAATCATTCAATATGAAAATTTACATCTAGGGTTCAAATGGTAAACCCTAGATCTGGAAATTGGAGGTATAATTCATTAAATCAGGAGTTCAATTGTTGGGGTTTTAATTAAGGAGGGTGAGTCGAGTCAGTTGGCGTGAGCGCTGAGAGTTGGGCTGCTGGCATTCTTCTCTGGCGAGAGCAGCAGCATCGCTGGTCCTCCGTCTTTTCTACTCCGAAATTTCTGTTTCTCACGTGAGCGCGTGGGTGAACTTGTTTTATGTTTTGAAGAGTTAGTGGATGAAATTTTAATCAAATAAAATTCCTTTTTTCAACTTTCTCTTTCTGGCTTTTTTTTGACTTCTGGTCCTTAACTTTTTGCCAATAAGTTGTTTGCTGATTTCCAAGAAAGTGAATGTTTACAGTGTTGGTCAAGACATTCTCTTGACTGTGTCGGAGTATCGGTCAAGTTTTTGGAGTGTCAGATCCTCTTATCCCTACTTGGATACGACCCTCATATCCGAGTCGGAGTAACATAGCCTTTAACTCAGTTGTTAAAAAGTTGCTTCTTTGTTATAGCATACTGATTTATTAGTGTAAGGCGAAGGAAGTGTTGGAAAGTTCACTTCTACTTTTCTTGCTTTGCTTGTGAATCTTTCATTCTTTTTATTGTGGGACATTTATGATGAGGATGCCATTACTTTCTGAATTTGCATTGCCTAGTGAGAGATCGAATTCACTTCCATAGTGTATATCTAATGTCCTAGTGAATCTATTTATCATTTATTATTAGGTCTAGAAGCTACTCCCTCCGTCTCTTGTTAGTTTACCCATTTTCCTTTTTGGGGGTCTCTTATTAGTTTACCCACTGGTTTTATATTGTTATAATGTTATCTTTTACATAAAACATCATTCTTTTATTTGTTGCTATCCTTCTCTCTCTTGGCCCACAATACATTAATACTTTCTCTTTCTCTTTAGGATCCACATACTATTTCTCCTAAAACTCTGTGATTAAAGAAGTGGGTAAACTAATAAGAGAGGGAGGGAGTATATGCTTTGAGTTAGCTGCTTGCTCTCTTGGGACGGCCTATCTGCATTGAGGAGATTTCTGATTGGTTTTGTTTGTTAATAATATACACAGTATTAGAGCCTTTTATCTGAATTTGCTTTCAATGGACATCTTAGCTTGCACATTCTCAATCTTGCCTGTTTTACCAAGGCTCTAGAGTGTTATGTTTCAAACTCTCAACTCTTGCCTTAATATAGTTGTTTTTCTGATGATATCAGTGTTGAAGAGGCAAAGAAGAAAATGTATGCATGTAGCACCACCACTTACACTGGTTTTCAAGCTGAGGTTGACGAAGACACAGCACAAAAGTTTGAGGGTAATTTTGTGCCAAAATAAATGATAAAATTACAATTACTGAAATAAAAATTGTTTTTATGATTGATATACTTTTATGCAGGCATGCCTGGAGTTATATTTGTATTGCCAGATTCGTACATAGACCCAGTGAATAAGGAATATGGAGGTAAGAGCATTTTTGAATTGTTTACGTGGTCGCTTCCTTGCAAGTTAAAGCTAGTGATAATTTTTGTTCATCTAGTCACTTAAATTAATTGTGTTCTTCCTGGCTGTTGTTTCTATTTTTTGATTTTCATATCACTAAAATGAATTGCAACTGTCTTTGAAGCTAGTGGTTTGCTATTATTTATTCTGATTGATGCTTTCTTTTGACTCTGCGTGCACAACGGACAGGAGATAAGTATATCAATGGAACTATCATACCAAGACCGCCTCCAGTTCAGTATGGCAGAGTAAAGAGAGGTAGACAGAATGATCAAAGGCCAATGCCTAATCAACAAGGAAATCGTCCCTATAATCAGCATGGATCAATATCAGGAGAAGGAAGAAGCCATATGCCACAGAGTGGTTTTCCAGAGTCTAATAATTTTGCACCTAATAGTAATTATGGTCCACCTGGTATGCCTAATAGGACAAATTATTCTGGGGAAGTAAGGCAAGGTTATCAGGGTGGTAATTCTGTGCCTTCTCATCAGGGGAACTACAACCATGGCTATACCCATCAACACCAGATGCAAAATCTCCCTGGTGACCGTGGTAGTTATGCCCCCCAGGGACAGATCAATAATGGGCCTGGAGAACATGGCTATAATCATCCCCAAGAACAAATGAGGAATTTCCCTGGAAACCATGGTGGGTACACACCCCAAGGACAGATGCAATATCCTAATAATAGTAGGAACTATGGTCCTCCACCTCCAGCAAGAGGATCTGATGGGCAAACTCGGGTTGGATCTTTTGAACAAAGTCCTGGACAATATGGTCAGGGACCCAGTGAGTCTTATGGCCATGGAGCAAATACAGGCTATGGTTCTGGACAATATGGCCAGGGACCCAACAAGCCTTATGGCCATGGAGCAAATACAGGCTATGGTCCTGGACAATATGGTCAGGGACCCAGCGAGCCTTATGGCCATGGAGCAAGTGCATCTCAAATGGATAAAAGGTTTTCACAGGTGCCAGATGAACAGAACTCTATGTCAACAGAACATAGCAGCTATTCACCTGCAGCACAAACTGCAATGAATCAAGTAAGTCATGTTTTCTTCTAGTATCTGAGACTTTTGCCAACTTAGGGGAGACATAAATTGGGATAAGGATAGCTTTTTAATCTGGAGACCTTATCTGCCATGTCTCATTGCTTCTGTTACCTTTTGTGATTCTTTTTGCGTTCTGCTTTTGGTCCCATTTCTCCTGAAATTTACACTCCCCATTGAGTATGATTGGTTAGAGAATCTGTTGTGAAGATAGTCCTCTTCACACCAACCCTGCAAAAAGAATATTAAAAAAGGAAGAAATCCAAAACTACTCTAAAACTTCAGTTGGAAAAAGGATGAAATTGACTGTATCTTGATCTATCAAGTTAGTCAGTTGAAGTGGGGGTTGGGTCACCTTCAAGTTTGAATTATTACTAGACTTGTGATCCGTATCATACATAGGTTGTATATATTTATTTTAAGGGAAAAGCTATATGCAGCCCTAAGGGCTGTATATAAGAAGCTAAAAATGGAAATAAGTTGCATTAATTGATCATTTATTACATCGGTTGATGAAAAAAAAAATTCACAACTTATTTCCATTTTAAGTAGTGTATTTATGTCTTATATGCAACCTTAAGGGCTGCATATAGCATAACCCTTATTTTAAAAATACATTCTCTTTGTGAATGATACTATATTTAAAAAAAATTGTAAAAAGTAATTATATGATACAATACTTGATGGAAATTATAATTTAAGGAAATACTTTCCGTGTTATTTGAACATTCCTATTGAGTATGCTATTATGGAAGATTATATATGGTCATCAAATATTCTGCATATATGCACTACCTATAGTTTGTTCTGTTAAAAATTTAGAGGCACTTGGCATGAAAAATAAGAGCCCACTATCGATTTCTCAGTAAATGTATTCGACTATATATATATATAGTTATAGTTAAAAAATGTATGGTGAGTTTTGGACTCGGAGTGAGAAGTCCTCAACCTGACCCTAAACTCTGGGTCTAGGTAACCCAATAAGTGAGAAGTTTTTTTTTTTTTTTTTTTTTTTTTGTGTTCTTCTACTCTTACATCTTAATGCTTATAATGAGTTGAGATTTATTGCTTCTTTTTGCATGTTACTTGTATTGATTAATAACCGTACCCGTGCAAAGCTAATAGACCATTGAAATGAACCAAACATATCAAAATTGACCATTGTAAGACTAATTAGACTCTACACATTATAGGTTCTGTGTATGCTAAAATATAGCTAGTGAAAGAGCCTTTTAGGCCGGATTCATGGGTGAGTAAACAAGCAACAAAAAAAATCTCTCTTTGCAGTTGGGGTTATGGTAGACAAAGATGTTAATTGGAAAGACTAAGGGTCATATGATTGAAGATATGAAATGGGAGGGGAATGGACACAGATAAAGGAGGGTAATGGTAATAAAGATGGTTGTCTTCATTGAGAGTTTGGTTCAAGATAAGGAATACAAATAAATGGTAATTATTGCCACCATGTAATGGATTTTGTTACTTGAGGGAGAGGAGAAGATAACAAATTAGGGGAGTCCATTACCATCAAGTAATGAGGGGTTGAACCTAACGAGAAGAAAGAGAACTGATAATTGATTATGTTTCTTGGACCAAAAATAGTGAACCAAACTACTCCTAAGAGGGAAAGAGTTCATCCCTCTCTGTCTACTTTATCTCTCCTCTATCCTAGGCTACTTGATACATAAAAATTGGAAGATATTAAATGTAACCCTTAGGACTATGTTTAAGCCTTTGAATATATTTTCCTAAGTAAAAAGACTACATTTCATAATACTGAATGACGCTTGACTTTGTCATGAGTTGAAGAGCTATGTTTAACAAACTCATATAATATTGTAAGTTTTTTAATAGCTGAATCAATACTTATCTTCAGAAAAATGAAACTGCAAAGCTTTTACTGTCGAAAAATGGTGGCTATTTTTTTTTTTTTTTTTGTGATAAGAAGAATGGTGGCTAAATATATAAAAACAAGAGGAGAATGGTGACAGACTGCAAGTCTTTAATGTTATATGTTATCATGGGGTTAGAAAAAGTAGTAGTTGGTCTTGGAATTTTTTTGTTTGCATAATGCAAGTATTCTTTTATTCTATGTGGATTTTATGTCAAATGAATCCAAACCCTCATAGTATAAGTGAAGGGGTTGTTTAGTTCAAGATGTGATATGGAAAGGGAATGGATACAAATAGAAGAGGGATATAGAAAAAATTGAGAGTTTGATTCAAGCCAAGTAATGAAAATGAATGGTAATCAATACCACCAAGTAATAGATTTTGTTATTGTAAGGGAGGAGAAGGTAACAAATTGGAGGAATTCATTACCATCAAGTAATGGTATTTGACTGATGAGGGATATAAAAACAATTGAGAGTTTGGTTCAAGCCAAGTAATGAAAATGAAAATGAATAGTAACTAATACCACCAAGTAATGGATTTTGTTATTGTAAGGGAGGGGAGCGTAACAAAATGAAGTAATGGTGTTGGTTTGTTGGACTGATGAGAGGCAAATAAGAAGAAAGTAAATTACTAATTGATTCCGTTTCTTGGTGTCTAAAAATACTGGACCAAACCACCCATAAGAATATATTGTATTTGTAATAGAATCTCTAGCCTCTGTTTATGACTCATTTTGAGTGGTACAACTAATTTTTAGGCCCAGGCGACGCCTTAGGTAATCATATTTTTCATTTATTAATATTTTACTTTAAAATTTATAACACCAAATATAACTTGGTTTAGTGGTTATGATTTTAGTATATATGTTTGAGGTCATGGGATCAAATCTTATAACATGCACTTTTCAATTTTTTATTGTATGTGTATTTACATGAAGTAAACACTCTAAGAGATAGCACATATGACACAGTTTCTTGTATAGGAAAGCTTTTTACTATATTAGTATAGATTTTAATATCGTTCTCTTTTTTAAAATCCTTTTTTGAAGTATTTTTCTTTTATATTATGTGCCCATGAATAGAGTGTTGATTTTCTCCCTTCTTTTGCAGAGAAGATATTGACTGGATATTCCGCAGTTTAAGAAGGGATGAGGCAGTAGGTAATGTGTGGATTGTGATATGGTGAATAGGTTTTTAATTAGTTGAATATAATGAGTAAACATCAAACTGAGTTTTTGGAGTATTTCATAGGAGTACAATCGAAGGTAGTGCGACTTGTAACTATGATAATCTTGTGCGTCAAGTACATTGCCAACAGATATTGTTTTCGTTTCTCGCATCTCTATCCAGAGGCTATAATAACTTCCATGTGGAGATGACTTCTTGATGCATATTTGTAGGCTTCTTTGTTGAATTACGTGGATGGGTTGATTCATATGTTTAACGAACGCCTCTTATTCTTAGAGGCAAGCAACAACCATGGGCTAAGGCGGATACAAAGACCTAGCAACTACGAGTTGAACCTAATTGGAAGAGGTGATTCCAACAACGATTTTATGATTGGATTGAATTACAAATGGGAAGGATATTAAAGAATTGATTGTTAACCATTTTATTAATTTCTTCTCTACAAATCATTCCTTTTCTAATAATAGAGAGAGGTTATGCAATCAAATAGGACTAAATAGGCTAGTTGTTAACCTAATAAATGAGTGTTGTTCTAAGGAGGAAATCTGGGCTGCAGCTAATGTGATGCATCCTATCAAATGTCCAGCACCTGATGGAATTCAACCAATTTCTTTTCAAAAGTTTTGGACAACGGTTGGTTCTTCCATTACTGAGCTCATTGGGAAGTGTTATGATACAACTGTTTAACCTGATGTTATTAACGAGTCCTATATCTCTTTAATTCCTAAGGTTGGTTGATAATCCCTCTACCATTAAAGATTTTAGACCAATTGGACTTTGCAACACAATTTATAAAATCTTAACAAAAACCATGCCAACAAGATATAGCCTTTTCTTAATGATATTATAAATCATGTGCAATCTAGTTTCGTTACTGGACGTAATATTTTAGATAATGTGCTTGTTATCAAAGAAGTTGCCAACGTTTTTAAAAAAAGCAAAGACAAAAAACTCACATCCTAAAGCGTGAAGCCTTTGGAATAAAGAAAATTCAGGTGGAAATGGATGCTTCGTTAATTCATAAGATCTTAAAGGAGGTAGAGGACTATGGTCTGCATCAATTGGGTTTGATTGTTCAGGAGTTTGTTGAGTATGTGAGAAATAACCTTGAAGCACAATTCCTTCATGTCAAGCGTGAAGCCAACATGGTTGCACACAAGATGGCTAAATTTGGTATGGAGATGCAAGAGGAAACCAAGACTCACATCCTAGTCCCGGGCTAGGTGAAGGAGGATATGAAGAGAGATATGTTGGGTGTTACGATTCTTGAAAATTAATCTATGACGATGTTGTTTACTTCTTTGATGTAGTTTGGTGTTTAAAAACAATTAGTTTTTGTGGTTTAGCAGGAAGCTAAATCAGTGTTGTAAGGATGTTTAAGTTTTAATATATTTCCTATTTTGCTAAAAAAAATATTCCAACAACGATTTTACTTTGAGCTATTTAAGAATTGAAAATGTCTTGACATGACCCAAATAAAGAAAATGCAACTTTTATTTTCATGAGTTAGGATGCGTTCTTTTCACCTTAAAAAATTAAGTTTCAGGTCCAATTAGTTCTGTTCGGATAAGTTTCATTTAGGTTCAATCATGGCCAAATAAGTATTAATCAAGTCTAATAAGTTCCAATCATGTCCAATAAGTCCCAATCAAGTCCAAATAGTCAATGATCAATAAATTTAATTTTAATTTTAATTAAATTACCACTATGATTATTATATTATACTATTTTCTAATCTTTATTATTCATATTACTATTAACTAATTATGTTATTATTAAAAAATTCAATTAACGTACTACTATGATGATATAGTATTAAATTTGCATTATTATCTATTATTTTATTATTCATATTACTATTAGCTGGTTGTCTTATTATTAAAAAATATTATAAACATGGTCAAATAAAGTTAATGATAATTATCATCATAATTATGATATTTTGTGATTCGTCTTTAAATAACTAGAGATAACATGTTTTCGTTACTAATAACAATGAAATCAAAGCATGACTTTTTGATAAATTAATTGATTTCCTATTAGTGCCTTATGAAATCAGAGCATGACTTTTAGATAAATTAGTGGAGAAAGCTCTGTATAAGCAAGCATATAAATTTTTTTTTGTTTGTTAAAGTGTTAATCATAAGTGATAATTAATAATTACTATTTTATCGAAGGAATTTTTTTGATAATTATTATGTCATAACAAATTTTTAGGGATAATATTTATGTCAGAGGTAATATTTATGTTATTACTCATCATATTTTTGTCAAATAACATCAAATAAGTTCCAACCAGGTCCAATAAGGTCTAGTAAGTTAGTTTTAATCGGGTCTAATAAGTTTCAATCAGGTCTGATAAGTTCCAATCAGGTTCAATTAGGTCCAATACTAAGTTGAATCAGGTCCAAGAAGTTCAGTTTAGATAAGTTTCGTTCAGTTCAGGGCTTTTCAGGTGAAGAGAACACATCCTTAGTTGACTACATACACAGATATGCTTCGGCTACAGTAGATCCAAAATAATCCTTTGAAACCGGATGGACCTAGCGTCAGGAATCAATTTGAATATAGTTAGGATTTTAAGCGAGTAACAAGGAAAGAATATAAAGGCCCAAAGTTTTTACCAACAACTCATTTTTGAAGAGATTGTTTGGGTAGACAAATCGTATCTTTCCATATTAACACCCAATGAGACATATTGTCGTCCTACTTGGTCCAGATTGAACAAAAGCAATTAAAAAGCCTTTTTAAAACCCTTTTGAGCCAAAAATATGTTTGAACGCTCATTTAATAGAAAACCCAATTACAACCCAACTAATTATTTATAATAATTAATTAATTTTTTAAAAATATATCTTTTATTAAATTATCTTCATAAAATAGGATTTTATGATTTGAATCTGTTTCGTAGTGCTTGAATAATAAATATACTATTATTCCTCAACATGTTCTTGAATGGAGACTTGTGTAAGGATGTCCTGGTCAAATAATCACGAACCTGCAAAAAAGAGGACCACCCTAGGGGTTGGGTAGTGGCTCTCCCTCCAAAGCTTAAGTCAGGTATCAAGTTTATTAAGGGAAAGTAAAGTTTTAGAGAGAGAAAGTAGAGAGAGAGTTTTCACAGAGTAATAGTACACACTGCTCAGGAAAAAGGTACATTTCTCCTGATTTCAAGGACTATTTATAGTATTTGCGGTTTGATTGTTATACCTTGAGGTCACCCTAATTTAAGGGATTGGCTAAGCAATTGGAGTATGACACGTGGCAGGTAATGATTGGGAAGTACACATCATCCAATCATATGCAGACATTTTTTTAGGATTGGGGCCTGAATGCATGCCAAGCCTAAAGTTGGGGGCTGGTATTTTTCCTGAATGGGAATTTGTACTTCAACCATTTCCCTTTTTGCCTCGTACTTCTATTTGCAGATAGGAGACACGTGGATGCTCCAGATGGTTCCACGTGTTCCTTGGGGAGCCGTTTATTTCCATGTTACAACATTCACCCCTAAAAGGGGTTTTTACTGTTTGGCGCCAAGAAGGTTAAACCCCCTTTTACTTCAAGAAAACTACCTTGCTTTTCATAAATTGGTAAAGGGCGCCACTTTGCCAGTTTAACCATTCACTTATTAATAACCTTTTGATTCCAACGGTTATTTCTACAGGAGTGGCAGGTTTTTCACCTCTTTATAAATATGAACTTTTGTACTTTCTTAGACCATTTCACACCTTGAAAGAATTTTCTTAGAGAGAGAGAGACTCTACCTTTTTTTCGAATTTCTAGAGAAAGAGTGTGCTCATCCAGCTTTCGTTAACTTCACCGATCATCCGAGTAGCTTGTCAGGTATCCCCCTTCTTCTTGTTTGTTCTCAATTCTTTATTTTTTCTTTTAGAAAATCAATAAAAAGGAATTCCTCTTCTTCGTCGAATAATCCCGGCCATCTAAGAATTGGTCGTGACACTAGAACTGATAGCCTTTCTTCTTTGGCACATTATAGAGTTAGGCATTTTCTGGCCAGTAATGCATTTTATATTTATGGATATGGACGACAAAATCAGACGACCCAGTCTTTTCCTAGGCAGGCTAATCTGGCGCGTGTCAAGCAAACTGCCCGTCTTAGACGCGAAATAACTCTCCCGGCCTCCAGCTTTGAGATGGAGGCATCAACCGGACGAATCCCCGATGATGGGGAACATGAGATTCAAAGTGCCCGACCGGCACTCGAGCATTCTTCCCTTGGAAGCGTCCAGGAAGATGGGCCCGTCCAAATAACTTTAGAGGTCAGCCCGTCTGGAAAAGACATTGAAATGGAAGAGGGCAATGAAAGAGAAAATGAATCTTGTCCTTCCAATGATTTGGACGACCCCTCCACAACCTCGTCTGAAATTAGAAGACGCTTAGGTCCCCTTTCTAATCCACGATTTATTCTGGCCAATAATGGTTGGCTAGGAAAAGTACGCACTAACTTTAGGCACCTTTTTTCGGCCAAACCTATGCCAGGTTACACCTTCTTCCTGCCAGGTAAGGATGATACGATTCTTAATGCTCCCACCGACCACTTCGTCGTTTATCGGCCTGCCTTAGACGTGGGGTTAAGATTCCTCCTTCATACTTTTATTGGCCGACTACTCCATAATTACTGCATCCGCCACAACCAATTGGCCCCCAACTCTTGGGAAAACATTTTAACATATCTGGCCGTCTATGAGTTGAAAGGCGTTCCTCCTTCCTTGCCGGCCTTTACCCAGATACATTACGTATCTAAGGTCCCTAAAACTGTAGAGAGGGCCTGGTTCAACTTCTGTAACCCTCATGGCTTCCTCATTTCTTGGGATAAAACGTCCAAGATGCATGCATGGAAGGCCGAATTTCTGTTCGTCTGGGTGCCTAACGAGGGTGTGGTAAGGAGATACCGTTATTTTAGTCGATCGCCCACACTGGAAGAATAACATCCTTCTTGGAGCTGGAAAGCAGTTCCGAAGAACATTTGGTAGAATACTAGCTTCAGAATAGCGGAGTATTCTACCCCAAATAATTCCTCTTTCAAGGGATCGTCCAATTGTATACCCTTCAAAGAGATGTTTTACAATGATAACTTCCTGGTTGCTGTTGGCTTACGGTCGGCCGAATATAGAGGTATAACTCAAATTCTCTTAAATGAAACTTCTGGTCTGAGGTCTTAGTCCTACTAACAATTTATTTACATTTTTCCTTACAGACTCTGCCAAAGCTGTTCTGAAGAAATCTTCGACGGGAGACATAAGTATGTCGAAGTTCACCAACTCACTTTTGCTGAGTCACTTTATTGAACGGAGGCCTTGGCGTTATGAGAATGGCCTAAGTGAGACGATTTCTCTCGGCCCGAGGCCTTCGTCCAAAATTTAGGTTCTCTTTTTAGGACGAAGTGCCTTCAAAAGAGGAAGACGACCAATCAGGCCGTCCTCCCTTAAGGAGAGGCCTTTGTCTATCAATTTGACAACGTTTCTGGATAAGGCCCTTTCCCAGAAGAAAGGCGGCCAATGGCTTTTCTGCCAGATTCCTTCTTCGGGTGGCCTTCGTTTGAATAATAAGTTCTGGATGGACAAAGTAAGGCGACCAACTAGGTCGTCTTATCTTTATGAGGATCCTTCATCCAAGGACTAGATTATCCTATTGGACGTGGGTCTGCTCTTTAAGGAAGGCGACCAACTCTTTAGGCCCTCCTTGCCAGTTTTAGCTCTTTAGGTATGAGCCATAAAACCCCTATCAGGCGGGATTTTTCCAGGTCGGCTTCCTTCTCCTGGTTGCCTTCGTCTGGAGAGCAAGATAGGGATGTATGAATCCTTAAAACTACTTTTGTTCTGGCCGACCTCTTTTGGATTTAAGTACCGCTGTCTCTCTGGCCGGCTTGCTTATTCAACCAGGGAACGTCTAAGATTATCATCAGCTAAGTTTTGTTTTCCACATTTTTCTCTAGACGGTTGATTTTCTGACTTGTTGTTTCTATTTTAAGAAAATTGCCCCAACGTCCAAGGCATTGGCGGAGAAGGTGACTACTAAGAAGAGGTCGCCACAACTGGGGATCATCCTCCTCCCAAAAAATCCAAGGGCTTTACGGCCAAGAAGAAGGTCGATCGCCCGTTCGCCCCAAAGGTTGAGAAGCCTTCCAAGACGGACGACGCTACAGCCATCGTCCCCTTTGTCGGGGATGAGGCCTAGTTTCCCTGCACCGCCATAGTAGTCAAGCAGCCGGACGCAGTTTAGCTCATGGAGAGTCCTATATTGGTCGAGGAACTAAAAGAACTGCCGGACGCGACTAATAAGGAGGGCTCGGCCTTCAGTGGCCATGTTGCCAGGGTGGTATCTTAGATGCCCCTAGCTTATAAATCTGCCTCCTTGTCTTCTGGTGAGTTTTACTACTCCAACGTGGTTAGGACACTGTGTGTTGGCGGATGTCCAATGAGTCTGTCCAACATACTAGCAGTAGTCATTCCCGTCAGAGACACTGACTCGTCTCCTCTTTCAGATAAGGGCAAGGATCCTGCTGAAGCTGCTCCTGAAGCTTCTCAAGCATTGTCGAACGACGAGTCCTCGGCTGCTTTTGCCAGGATGACTTCGGCCAACCGCGAGAAGCTCAAACAGGAGCTCTTCAAGTGCTTTGCTGAGCCCTACATCAAAGGCTTGAGTGTTGCTTCTTATGGGCACGTAAGTTACATGTCTCAGCTTGTTGCTGAGGTATATTTCTCCTTGCCGCTTTACTAATTATACTTGTAATATTTCTTCTTTCTCTATTGAATCGTCTTGCTAACTCACTTTATCTTCGTCTTTTCAGCTCTTCGCTTCTAGCATCATAATTGAGGACTGAGCTAAAATGCTCATAAAGGAAAATAAGAAGCTTGTCCACCATGCTACAATGGCCGGAGATAAGGCTATGCACGATATTCAGATGGCGAAAACTTTCCACCGCCAATCTAGGGAGGCATGGGAAAAACGCTCAGCCGAGCTAGAGTTTAGAACAAAAACTATCTCCTTCACATCAACACCCTTTATGAGGAGAAGGATGAGTTGGAGCTCGCCCAGAGACCAGTCTCGGCTGATCTAACAGCCAAGAGAAATACCGCCGTGTTGGTTGTTGTCCAACTGGAAGGGAGAATATTCTCCTAAGGGCCAAAAACCTTCGGCTGAAGGAGGATGCGGCCCAGGCCTTCAATGATGTCAAGGAGGCTCTGAGTGAGGTGATTGATACCTCCAAGTTCTGGGTTGTGAAAGCCTTTGAGATGCTGGTCGAGTCAAACGACGTTCCTCGTTATGAGCGTCATCAGGACTTCTAGGAGTCGTCAGATGATGAGGGGGAGGAAGAGGCAGCAGATGAGGACTCTCCAGTGGACGATGCATCCATCCCCCAACTAAATAGAGTACGTAGGCTTAGGGGTTGTTGTAACTGGGCCGGAGGCCATTTTGTAACTTAGTTTTTTTTTTAATCTAGTTTAGGTTGTAACTTTTGAAGAAATCAATATCTATGCCTGATTTTTCGTCCAATTTTGCCTTTATTGCCATGTACCAAAGCAACGCGTCCCATTATATGTTTATTTCAATATATATGCCTGAAAAAATCAATTTCGTCTGTAATTATGAATTTTATAAATATATTTAAACATAATTTAGTTTGAAATGAGTTATTTATTTAAAGAAGGTTTACCATTTTGAAATTCAAAGAAATTATTTTAAGGATTTAAGGAAGTTAAAATATTTTTTTTAGACATGCTTTGAAAAATGTTTGAAATACTAATTGGATTTGGAAAATAAGTTTAAATGGGCTAGAGAACCCAAATACTAAGTGGATTAGGAAAATGATTTCTATTGATGTTAGGAGTTCTAATTCATCAATCCTATTCATCATTAAACTTTATTTAAACCTAATCTCCTTTTCCTAAGCCCAAAAGGAAAAACCTCTTTATAAATACCTTAATACCCAATTACTTTTACCATACAAAAAAATTATTCTCTCTTTTCACAAGCCCAAAGTTGCCGCCTATTCTCTCTCTATTTCCCTTTCACGTGATTTTTGGTTTTCTTCCAAGTTTTCTTTCTTCTTCTTTTTCAAGTAATGCTTTCTTCTTCGCCAAAAAACGTCGCCATACCTCTTCAACCATCGGTATTCCTTGTGTGCCGCTGCTGCCAGGTGCTGCTGTTCCATTGGCGGTGCTAGCTTGTTCCTTCTTGTTCTTTGATTCGTTGGTTAAATTCTTTTCTTCCTCCTCAAGTTTTAATTAAAGTTCATGTTTTTGTGTTTTATTTTAGTACTAATCATGATTAATAACTTTAATTTATCGTTTTAATGATTAATCTTGGATTATATATGTTAGGTATTAAAAGAATAAAATTTCAGATTTGATTATTATTTTTAAATCGAGTTTTAATTATCAAACGACGTTCCTCGTTATGAGCGTCATCAGGACTTCTAGGAGTCGTCAGATGATGAGGGGGAGGAAGAGGCAGCAGATGAGGACTCTCCAGTGGACGATGCATCCATCCCCCAACTAAATAGAGTACGTAGGCTTAGGGGTTGTTGTAACTGGGCCGGAGGCCATTTTGTAACTTAGTTTTTTTTTTAATCTAGTTTAGGTTGTAACTTTTGAAGAAATCAATATCTATGCCTGATTTTTCGTCCAATTTTGCCTTTATTGCCATGTACCAAAGCAACGCGTCCCATTATATGTTTATTTCAATATATATGCCTGAAAAAATCAATTTCGTCTGTAATTATGAATTTTATAAATATATTTAAACATAATTTAGTTTGAAATGAGTTATTTATTTAAAGAAGGTTTACCATTTTGAAATTCAAAGAAATTATTTTAAGGATTTAAGGAAGTTAAAATATTTTTTTTAGACATGCTTTGAAAATGTTGAATACTAATTGATTTGGAAAATAAGTTTAAATGGGCTAGAGAACCCAAATACTAAGTGGATTAGGAAAATGATTTCTATTGATGTTAGAGTTCTAATTCATCAATCCTATTCATCATTAAATCTTATTTAACCTAATCTCCTTTTCCTAAGCCCAAAAGGAAAAACCTCTTTATAAATACCTTAATACCCAATTACTTTTACCATACAAAAAAATTATTCTCTCTTTTCACAAGCCCAAAGTTGCCGCCTATTCTCTCTCTATTTCCCTTTCACGTGATTTTTGGTTTTCTCCAAGTTTTCTTTCTTCTTCTTTTTCAAGTAATGCTTTCTTCTTCGCCAAAAAACGTCGCCACATACTCTTCAACCATCGGTATTCCTTGTGTGCCGCTGCTGCCAGGTGCTGCTGTTCCATTGGCGGTCTAGCTTGTTCCTTCTTGTTCTTTGATTCGTTGGTTAAATTCTTTTCTTCCTCCTCAAGTTTTTAATTAAAGTTCATGTTTTTTGTGTTTTATTTTAGTAATAATCATGATTAATAACTTTAATTTTATCGTTTTAATGATTAATCTTGGATTATATATGTTAGGTATTAAAAGAATAAAATTTCAGATTTGATTATTATTTTTAAATCGAGTTTTAATTATCAAAACATGGATTTTTAGGGTGTTAAATATTGAAAAATCATAGTAGCATGTTATAAACTATGAGATTGATTTAAATTATGAATTTAAGCATGTTTAAGTATGTTTAAAGAGAGTTTTTATAATTTTATTAGTTGCAGGAATTTTAAAAGGGCTTTAATAATGGAGTTTTATGAATTTTTAATTACTAGTATAGTAGTATTATGCTAGATATTAAAAGTCATTGAAGTTTTAATGGTAAAAAAAGTAACTTTTAAATATTTTAAAAGAGGATTTAAAGTATTTTAAAGTTTCTGAATTTTATATAGAGCATTGACTTTGATTTATATTGGTTATTTTAGGCGGAGATTATTCAGTAGGTGACTTTTGAGTGATTAAAGGTGGCCTATCAGTTTGTTTACACACGGTATGTACATACTTATGTGTTATGTGATATAGTATCATGATTTAAGAAGGAAAAGTTGTAGTATCATATATAGGAACTTTGTAAGTTCATAAGATTGGATTTTACATGTTTTATGCCTGTGTGCAAACATGTTGATTTTGAGATTTGATTATGAGTTTATTTTCATGTTTGTATGGAATATTGATACAAGCATGTTAATTGGTTGGGAACTTTATTATTATTAATTCACATGGGGGGAATTAATATATTTGTTGGGATTGAAGCATGTTGAATCATGAGTTCCTTGATAGTATTATTCTCACTACTTTATAAGGATTGTGGGCCTTATTTGGTAAGTTGATGATTTATGCCTTTGAAAGGTAAGATTGATTGTTGGCTAGGTTCCACGTGGATGCTCCAGATGGTTCCACGTGTTCATTGGGGAGCCGTTGATTTTCATGCTACAACATTTACCCCTAAAAGGGATTTTTATTGTTTGGTGCCAAGACGATTAAAAGCCCTTTTACTTCAACAAAACTACCTTGCTTTTCAAAAAATGGCAATGGGCGTCACTTTGCCGGTTTAACCGGTCACTTGTTAATAACCTTTTGATTCCAAGGGTTATTTTTACCGGAGTAGTAGGTATTTTCACCTCTATATAAGTATGAACTTTTGTCCTTTCTTATACCATTTCACACCTTGAAAGAATTTTCTTAGATATATAGAGAGACTCTGCGTTATTTTTTTTTCGAATTTCTAGAGAAAGAATGTGCTCATCCAGCTTCCGTTAACTTGACTTCACCGATCGTCCGAGTAGCTCGTCAAGTATCCCCCTTCTTCTTCTTTGTTCTCAATTCTTTATTTTGTCTTTTAGGAAATCAATAAAAATGAATTCCTCTTCTTCGTCGAATAATCTCGGCCATCTAAGAATTGGTCTTGACACTAGAACCGATAGCCTTCCTTCTTCGGCACATTCTAGAGTTGGGCATATTCTGGCCGGTAATGCATTTTATATTTATGGATATGGACGACAAAATCAGACGACTCAGTCTTTACCTAGGCAGGGAATCTGGCGCGCGTCAAGCAAACTGCCCGTCTTACACTACTAGAATCCGCTCTTTTACCAACCGTTTTCACCGACCGCCACTTATGCCGTTGTTATTAATCAAAACACCGACCGTTTTTAATCGGGACGTTATTTAGCTTCTGTTTTCTAATCTCACGACAGCTTTTGTGTTGGACGCTAATTACCGTCTGCTTCTAATAGTGGTTGGTGAATACCGATTGTTTAGCGGTCGGTGAAGTCCTACTAGTAATTTCAGAGTTTTAAACTCCCACGTTTTCCTTTTCACTCTGCCAGTAATTAAAAATAACCCTAACATTTGCGGAGAAACCAACGCCTCCCACTCCTCTATCATCATCATCTTCACGCTGCCGTCGCCGGTTTCTACTTCTCCATCATCTTCATCAGGTAAGTTCACCGTCTTGATTTCTCAATTTTGCGACATTCATCTGTTTTTTTTTAATTTTGAATTTCAATTGTAAATCTACACGCACTAGCTTTCACCGTCATCGCGCCGCACTACCTTTCACCGTCGTCGTGCCACTCGCTTTGTATCACCGGCTTCTTCTCCATCATCATCATCAGGTAATTCACTATCTTGATTTCTTAATTTCTCGAAATATACTGCTTCATGGAATATATATTGTTGCATTGATTTAATACTGCTTCATGGAAAAGATTTGGGCTTTAATTATGATATATGGAATCTGAAGCTTGATTTTTGTGCTACTGCTTACTGCCACTGCTTTATTTGGTTCATGTTAGACTAGTTGATTATGTTATGCATGCTTGAGCGTCATCTGTTTGCTGTGCTAAGGTTAACTAATACTTTTTCATTTACTTTTGTATATTTGAAGAAGATGAATGTAATAGGTTCTTGCTTATGAAGAAATTATTTATGCCAATTTTGTACCAAGTACGCAAAAGGAAAAGGGAACCAATCAACGAGATCTTTACACTATGGCAATCAATATTAACGAATAAATGAAATATGTAAAGGAAATAAAACAATAAAAAGACAAACAAATTGTTGACGCGGAAAACCCAAATGACAGGAAAAGCCGCGGGTGATACTCTTGATCACCAATCCACTAATATGCCGACGGCGTCAATACAAGGGTAGTTTATAATATCAAGCTTTCTTGTGCCACTATGGAAAATATTAGAGTAGAGAATAAAGAATATGAATGTGTGCGTGGAGAGAGAGAGAGTAGTAGAAGAGAAACTAGGGTTACATTGAACTACATATATATATAGGCTATGGGATATCCTTCAAAGATGCTGCCCAACTCCCTTGAAGATAGGTAGTGCCTTGTTTATCTCTAACTTCCTCCTATTTTCTCTCCAGAGTTATACCCAAAGTCAATGCCAATCCCATGATTCTTGCTAACTGATATTTAATTCCTTCTTTGCTAATATGAAAATTTTCCGGACCAACAATTGCCCCTAATGATGACACTTGCTCAACCGTCTTGGGAAGTGGCATCAATTACACTCTTCCCTTAATCTTCTCCTTCAAATGGCTTCAAGTTTGTTCATTTCGGACGCCAACGTCGTCATCAGAGAACACTATGTCGTATGCCGCCGTCACTGGTGATGTGATGACTACTGCCGCCGTCATCCTTGATGACGCCAAAATCGTCAAGGGGACGTCAGACGACGTCATGGACGCCAGAAGACAACGTCCATAAACTCCTGGCTGTTTTTAGAACTCTCGACGACCTGCTTCCTGACGGCGTCACTGCCGCTGCTGAGACGGCGACAACTGCTGAATATGCCCCTGTTGCAGAAGACAAAGATGCCATGGAGACAAATTAGTTTTCAGTGTTAGTTTTTGTTTATAAAAGTCGTTGCATATGTTTACCGTGTGTTATCGAAATGTATGTTTGTAAGTATGTATGTACGTATGTATATGACTTTTCCATCGTGACTAGAGGTTTAGTTTTAGAACTAAACGTTGTCATCCAGGATATGTCGTCAAGTGTAGGGCCCTTATGTTTGTATGAATGTGTATACGTATGTGTGTAGGTACCTTTGATGTTTGAAACCACTTGCAGTGTTAATTGTTAAGAAGGGCTAAATTGCCTCTTCTAATTAATTGCGTGTGGTGTTTTGTATGTTGTTTGTATGACTTCTTAAGGTGTGTGTCCCTTTTTGTATAGAAGTCACGTTGTATTCACCTGAACGCCGTCGAACCTTGATGCCCCAGCTTAAAACTGTCGCCGTCATAATAAGGGTCGACGTCAACTGTGATGACGTCGTCGACGCCGACGATGGCGTCATTGACGTTGATGATGGCGTCAGGTGAATGTGAACATTGTGGTGTTCGATTGTGTCAAAGTTGATTGTCAACTAATCCTCGTCCCCAACCTGTCTTCATACAACAAAGGTGAGATGTCCTTGGCTTCCCCCAACGGTCCTACGACGCTCAAGTTAGTATAATATAAAGAAATAATGCTTAAAATATGAAGGAAATATAATATGTTGAGAATAAAATGAAATGAAATAACTCAATTTAACTTGTTGGTTACTTACATGTAGTGGCGTCCCTTTTGTTCTCAACATAATACGATTAAAAGTAATAGAGTTTAGAAGGACGACGTTCCAACTTCAGGGAACGTGCTTACCTCCTTGAGATATGAAATAATTGACGACGTCCACTTGCCAGACGCCGTCGCAATTGTTGACGTCGACGTCACTTTTTGGACGACGTCCAGTTAGGATCATTTTTCCAATCGTTGGCTTGATGAGTCTGACGGACGCTATAAACTTGTTGTGGACGATCATAAGGCTTTGGACGCCACGAACTTTCTTCGTTTGGCGTCGACTTCCTGCTGTCGACGTCATAGAATTCCTTTCTTGACTGCATGTCTTCCTCCAATCGGATCTGGGCCGAGGCTTTGGCTTGAGCGTCCTCGAACGTTGGACAGGGATACTTGGTAAGCTCTTTGTACAAATCTGAGTCTTCATCCAGTCCTCGTCGAAAAGCTTCAATCGCCGTCTGAACGTCGCAATTTGGAATCGACACCTTTTCCCTGTTAAACCTGTGAACAAACTCTTTCAAGGATTCATCAGATTTTTGCACGATTCTATGTAAGTCACTAGCCTGTTTTTCCATCTTACGACTACTAGCAAACTGAAATTAAAAATATTAATCAATTGAGCAAAGGAAGAGATAGTGTCGTTGCCAAGGTGGATGAACCACTGCAGGGCTGGTCCAGTCAACGTCGATCCGAATCCTTTACACATGCATGCCTCGCGCATGCTACGAGGAATTGAGATGGTCATCATCAGTTTTTTTGTATTGGGCGACGTGGTCATTTGGATCTGTAGTGCCGTCGTACATCTTCATGGTTGGGATGGAGAATCGCTTTGGAACCTCGACCATGGCAATAAAATCAGCAAAAGGTGAGTGCGCATAGTTGTCTGGCGTCGCTTTCTCCGTAGGACGAGGGATGCCGGGAATTCTGGCGATCATGTCTTCTAGTCGCTGAAGACGCTGTTCGATGTCGGCGTCATGCTCGATGACGGCGTCGTCTATGTTGCGGCGCTTAGAGCCTTTGGACTTTTGAGCAGATTTCAGGCTTTGATTCTCCATACAGGACGCGACATAACTTTCTTTCAATGTCGCCATCTCCGCCTTGACGCGGTTGAGCTCATCAATGACCTCTTGGGTGGTGACCCATTGTCCTGCCATTGAAAACACGAAATAATGGAAAAGTACGAAAAACTTACGTAGATAAGATGAAACGAAAAAACGTGATTGCCAAAGGATGTATAGAGATCTTGCTGTGGCCCCACGGTGGGCGCCAAATTGTTTATGCCAATTTTGTACCAAGTACGCAAAAGGAAAAGGGAACCAATCAACGAGATCTTTACACTATGGCAATCAATATTAACGAATAAATGAAGGAAATAAAACAATAAAAAGACAAACAAATTGTTGACGCGGAAAACCCAAATGACAGGAAAAGCCGGGGTGATACTCTTGATCACCAATCCACTAATATGCCGACGGCGTCAATACAAGGGTAGTTTATAATATCAAGCTTTCTTGTGCCACTATGGAAAATATTAGAGTAGAGAATAAAGAATATGAATGTGTGCGTGGAGAGAGAGAGAAGTAGTAGAAGAGAAAACTAGGGTTACATTGAACTACATATATATATAGGCTATGGGATATCCTTCAAAGATGCTGCCAAACTCCCTTGAGGATAGGTAGTGCCTTGTTTATCTCTAACTTCCTCCTGATTTTCCTCCAGCAGTTATACCCAAAGTCAATGTCAATCCCATGATTCTTGCTAACTGATATTTAATTCCTTCTTTGCTAATATGAAATTTTCCGGGCCCAACAGAAATCATAGTGGCTAAATAAATAATCTAAGAACTATTTTTTTTGCCTTGATTTTTGGCTGAATAATTTAATCTTTGAATAAAGAATTTAGTATCATCACTGATGTCGTCATGTGCGTCTGTCAATTTTTAGAGATGGTTAGTGGTAATTCTGCCCTAAATATTAGGATTGTTTATTTTTTTTAGATCATTATATAATACTGCGTATGGTAATGCTATGATATATTAAGTCCACGGGGTTTTCATTTTTGGTTGCTTTGTGTAGTTCTGCAATTGTAAATGAAGTTTTAAGTTATTTGGTTGATTTTTTGGATTGTAGTGACTTTTTAGTGTTTTTCTTTTGCTTAATGTGACAAGAACTTACCAGTTAAAAATTTTATATTGTTTACTTCTTATTTCATAAAATCTCTCATATATAAGGGCTCATTTTTCAAAGTTTACCCTTGGCCAAAAAATATTCAGAAACGGCTCTGCATGAATTCTCACTAATATAAGTAAAATTTAATGATGCTTGTTAAATTAGTTATAAAGTGTAACTTTTAGGCATTATACTTTTAAAACAAGGTCAAAACTATTGTTGTTGCCAACAATTGTTGTTTATGTTTGGGCTTGCTAGCAAAAATGATACACAAATGTCACATCTTTCAAGTAGGATCCAAGTGGAGAAGTAATGCTCCATTCTCGTCGGGCCTCTCTTATCATAATAGGAAGAAACATGTTAGTTCAGTTTGCTCTTGTTTTAATGCCTGTCTCTATGGGTGTCGTGGTCAAGTCAGTGATTCTCCAAATCTAACAAGTGGTACTAACATTAGTTGATGAATAGTCCTAAAAAAAGGTGCAATAAAAAATCAGAGAAAATAAATTTACCTTCGATTTCATTTGGAATTTGGACCTAAAAACTAAATTTATGAATAATGTGATTTTACTACTTAGAGATTGGTCCAACTTTTATGGGCTAAGCGCTTTAGGCCTTTAGAGTAGGCTTTTTTTTATTATCTTTTTTTACTTTTTAATTAATAGGTAGTTCCCTTTTCTATTTTTACTCTAATTTTCTCAGAGTTTGTTAGTAATATTGTTTTAATTGAGATGTGTAGAATTGAGGATCATGAAACGAAGAGAGCGTAGTTGGATGTATGATAGGCGTGAGGGACGCTTTCTCAAGACTGAGTTTGTGAATGGAGTTCGAGATTTTATTGAATTCGCACAACAAAATCATAAATTCAAAGACGCTGAGAAAATTAGATGTCCATGCTTTCGGTGTAAAACAAACGATTCTTTGATGTTGACATGTTAGAGAACATCTTTATAAAAAAGGATTTTGTCATGACTATTGTTGATGGTATGTCACGGGGAAACTTTGACGAACCCCATCGGAGACATCAAATCCTTATCGAGACATGATTGTTGATGCTCTTGGACATGATGAAGAAAATCCAAACAATGAGCAAACAAATAATATCGAAGAGGAGCCAAATGACAAAACTAAGAAATTTTTTGAGCTCCTTAAAGTTGCCGATAGCCCGTTGTACGAAGGGAGCAAAGTATCTGTCTTGGAGATGGCATCAAGAATAATATCTTTGAAGTGTGAGTACAATCTACCACACAGGTGTGTTGATGGATTTGCATCTTTATTGAATGAAGTGATTCCAAATAACAACCAAATGAGTAGAACATTCTATGATATCAAGAAAGTTCTTAAAGGCTTACAACTCCCACATGAGAAGATACATGCATGCCGTAACAGTTGTATGCTATTTTGGAAAGGCGACGCACATTTAATCAAGTGTAGTATATGTGAGTGTGATCGCTACAAGAAGACTCCTAAAGGCAAGCTTATTCCAAAAAAGGTCCTAACATATTTTCCTATCACACCTCGATTGCAAAGGCTTTATGCGACGAAGAATATTTCAGAAAAAATGACATGGCATGCCAAAAAGCCTCGGGTTCCGGGTACTATGGAACATCCTAGTGATAGTGAGGCGTGGAAGCATTTTGATACCACTTTTCCTGATTTTGCCTCTGAGACACGTAATGTTCGATTAGGTTTGTGCACTGATGGCTTTTCACCCTTTGGTAAGTTTGGAGGACAATATTCTTGTTGGCCTGTAATTCTTACTCCATATAATTTGCCTCCATCAATGTGTATGAAAAAGCCTTTCATGTTCCTCTTTTTACTAGTTCTGGTCCTAAGAATCCAAAGGGTAATTTAAATGTCTACATGCAACCATTAATTGAAGAACTCAAACAATTGTGGGAGATTGGTGCTATGACTTATGATATTTCACATAAACAAAATTTCATGCTCCGTGCAGCGCTTCTATGGACCGTAAGTGATTTTCCAGCATATGGTATGTTGTCTGGATGGGTATCTGGGAAAAAGGCTTGTCCATATTGTATGGAAGAAACTAAGGCATTTTCGCTTGATTGCCACCGGAAGTTTCTTCCACATGATCACCCTTTTCGTAAAAATAAAACAGCTTTTCGCAAAAAGTGGAAAATTGCATGGCTCCACCTATGATGTCCGGAGATGATATGTGGCAATGTGTGAAAGACTTTGCCTAAAGCCACTAATGGCCCTGAAGCTCTCAAAATCTTCAAGAAAGCAAAAAGGGTTGGTTTAAACAAAGTTCTTTTTGGGAACTTCCTTATTGGAAAGATTTGTTATTCGACACAACCTGAATGTCATACACATTGAGAAAAACTTCTTTGATCAACTTATACACACAGGGATGGATGTGAAAGGCCAAACTTTGGACAATGTTAGTGCAAGAAAAGACTTGAAGTGTCTATGTAAGCGTCGCCAGTTAGAGCTCACCTACGACGAACAAGGAAACGAAATCATGCCAAAAGCCCCTTTTGCACTTGACAAGGCTCAAAGGAAGGTCTTATGTGAATGGGTTCGTGACTTAAAGTTTCCGGATGGATTTGCATCTGACTTGAGTAGATGTGTTGAGTCTTCGAACATCTAGGCTTTTTGGAATAAAAGCCATGATTGTCATGTCTTTATGGAGAGGTTACTACCGGTTGCTTTAAAGAGTTGTACTTCGCATGTTTGGAAAGCAATTACTGAGATCAGTCAATTCTTTCGTGACTTATGTGCATCCACTATCCAAGTCGATGATATGGATGTTTGGATAAAATATAGCTGAAATTTTGTGCAAACTTGAAAAGATATTTCCTCCTGCATTCTTCAACTTGATGGAGCATTTGCCAATTCATTTGGCTTATGAAGCTAAGGTTGGTGGTCCAGTCCAATATAGGTGGATGTATCCCTTTGAAAGGTAACAAAGAAATTTTTACGTAAAAATGCTCTCTTTTAAGAATGAAGTTCTAATATGACGAAGTTTTCACAATCGATATCTATATGTTGATTTATTTGGTAGGTTTCTCAATCACTTGAAGCGTAAGGTTGGAAACAAGGCACATGTAGAGGGTTCTATTGCAATGCATACCTATGTGAGGAAATATCATATTTTTGTTCGAATTACTTCCAACCAGAAGTTGATACTAAAACAAGAGATTTGGGTAAAAAAAGTCACTTCAGTCATTGAGAACCATCATGATCCACATGATCATGAGATGTTTAGGGTGGATTGTGGGCGCACATCTACCAACAGCCGTTTACGCTTCTTACAAGATAAAGTGCATGATCGTGTACACCTTTATGCTCTTGCAAACAGTGGTATATTAAGCAAATATGAAAGGTAAAAATGTTTTTCATGCCAAAATGATGTTAACTAGTTAAAAACATCTCTAATCGTGCTTTCGTCAATAATAATAGGATTTTTGAACAACATATATTAGAGACACATCCACACATATCCTTGGAGGAGATCTGGAGCAAATGTGAAGCTGAGTATCCTAAATGGTTCAAAAACCATGTGAGTTTTTAATTAATAAAATATGAGTCTTAACTAAATGAAAGGTTTTCTAACGCAAATTATGTAAATTTCTATAATATAAAATTAGGTACTACAAGAAGGGACTAATATCGATGTAGTTTATGCTCTTGCAATGGGTCCTGTTAGACAAGTGAAGTCATGGAATCAGTTTTTCGTCAATGGATATAATTTTCAAACACATGAGTATGGCAAAAACAAATCAACTATGAACTATGGAGTGTGTGTTAAAAGTGACGAGGAAGTTGATTATTATGACATTTTGGAGGAAGTAATTGAACTAGTTTACCATGGTCCATCGGAAGTCTACAAGACGATATTGTTTAAGTGCAATTGGATGGATTCTCTGAGTGGTTTAAATGTACATGAACAATACAAACTCATTGAAATAAATCATAGTAAGAAGTACCCAAAATATGATCCATTTGTACTATCATACCAAGCTAGCCAAGTCTATTATGCCCCTTATCCTAGTTTAAATAGGGGCATAGTGCAATGGTGGGCAGTATTTCAAACTAAGGCAAGGTCTTCAATTGAAACTCCAGTGGACTCATTATTCTTTCAAGAGGAGATAAGTGATGTTCCTTCAACTCTTTGTGCTTCAAATGAGATTCCAGACTACGATATTGATGGGGAAGAAGAACAAAACGAGGATATAATGCTTAAGGATAATAGTGATTATGATAATGGCGACGAGGATTATAGTGATGAAGATGATCTACAAGATTATGAGATCTTCGAAGATTTTGATGATGATGGTGATGATGATCATGATGATGATGCGGAAGAAGATTTAGACCCATTTAATTTTATGTAGATTTTGTAGTGTGCTATAAACTTCTAAATTTCGATACATTGTGTTTGATGGATTTAGTAATGATTGGTTTTGTAATTCTTATTTTTTACACTTTATATAATATAATACGATAAGGAGTTTAAATTGATTCTTATTTTATCCTTAAATTTGATATAAAAAACTTTGCATGTTATACTATATTATTCGTTCTACTAATCTGTGTTATTTGGCTAAAGTTATTTTAGATGTCTTCTTCTAGCGGGCGAGGGAGAGCTTCAGGAGGTCAGTCTACGCCAAATCCGGCGAATGATCCTGAGGGCGAGAATCCTGCATCGAATGATGATTGTGTCACCACAGAGGAGCAGGGTGAAGGCGAGCATCAGTTGGATCCTACTATGCTATTGTAGAAAATAATTTTGATCCATTATGTTTCCTATTATAATTTCTATTATTCATCTTAGTGCATGCTAATTATTTATTATTGTTTATAATATTCATTATCTTAAGCAATGACATACACACGTATTCTCTCATAAATGAAAGCAAGTCCTTGGTAGGTCTATTAGTACTGAATAGTGAACAAATGCAAATGCATACATATCTGACGTAATTCAAAATTTAACTTCATTGCTGACTTTTCTCTGATTTGATATAAACTTTGCCATTATATGTAAATATCTCTCCTTTTTATGTAATAAGAAATAGCTCACATAAACATGTTATTCATATTAGTGTTTATAATATTCATCTTAGTGTTTATATTATTCCTCTTAGTGCATGCTAATTCTTTCTTAGTGTTATTCGCTTTTTATTGTAATTATGTTACAAATTTTGTGTTGTATTGTAATTTGTTTTTCTTTCTAAGCTTTAACAATAACAAAGTCACTCGATCTATTACGGAATTTTTGAAAGAGTACTACATTGAGCCATGTAGAAATTGGACTGAAACAAGTCAATCAACAAAAGATCATTGGTTTCATCTTTTCAAGGTTAACACTTTAACTTAATTTTATTCTATCACAAATAAGACTATAAATATTTAGTCAGTTCTTATTTTTGCATGATACACCGTAATACTCTTGGCCTTCAGAGTTGGATTCACAAGTAAGAGAAGGTTTTCAATGCAAAGCAGCTAAAAGACTTAAACACTTGCATCATTGGGTGACATCGAAGAAAAAAAGGTGTAAGACCAATATGGATGCCAGAGGAAGTACACCAACAACTTATGCAAAAAACAAAAGATGATGAGTTTAAGAAAAAAATCAGAACAAGCGAAAAAGAACAAGAGAGGAGGATCAATGAAAGGTGTTGTGGAACCTGGACATTGTCAAGTTTCAATTTCTACGGCCGACTATGCAAGAAGGATGGTGAGTGTATTGATTTTAGTAACCATTCATAAGTTTGATATTTCATACTTATAAAATAATAATGAAATTGATTATATTTTTAACTAGGCTGCAAAAAATGGAGGAGTCTTGCCAAAAGCTGCTGATATTTACTTGGAGACGCATTCAAAGGAACGACAACCAGGCCAAGGCAAGCAACTCATTGGGTCCAAATCAAAACAAATCATGGTTAGTATACTTCATTTGATCAAATAAAAAATTATAAATATATTTGGAACGTTGGTTGGATGACATATGATATTTAAATGGTTTGAATTGTTCTTTGGATGATTGATTGGATGAATAGTTGGTTGAATTATTGGAAAGATTGTTAGATGAAGTATATGAACATTTTGTTTTTTGGTTTTGAGTTATAATGTTGTTGAAGTTATATCATTTGTAAAAAATCATGGGATTGATGTTGATTAGTTATTAGTATAAACTATTAGATGTAATATTGAATTATCTTGCACTTTGCAGGTATATACATATTCAATATTTTGTAGTATCAATTTAAACAAATATTTGTCTATTTTTTTCTAGAAATATTATGTATGTATATTAAACTTATCTATTTGATGTAAGATGATTATAATAAGAAAATGGATGATTATAGAGAGAAGGGAGTCAACAAAGATCCCCATGAAGTTTACTTTGAGATAGTGGGTGGGAGGAAAAAAGGATTGATTCCTGGCTTAGGTACAAGTGGTGATCTTCTTTACAAAAAACCATCAACCCGCACTAGTAGCTCTTCTAGTATCTACACGTCTTCTATGCTTTCTCAGCTTTCAACTACCGTGGAGCAATATCAGCAACAATTAGCGGATCAAATAGCTGAATTTCAGAGGCAAAAAAATGAGTGGGAGACACATCGTCTCCAAACGGAAAAGGAAAGGGAAGAGACAAAGAAATACATGGAGGAGATGAAGACGACAATGGAAGAGTATTCTCAAATGATGACTCAGTGTGGAGGTACTTTCCCTTTCACCCAACCACGTGACCCACGTGATCCTTCTGGTGGTGGATCGGGATTTCCTTGTAGTACTTAGACTTATAGCCTTTTATTAGTATATTATATATTTTGAGAAAAATGATGTATAATTTTGGTTGTTGGAATTACTCTTAGATTTATATTGTGGAGAATATGATGTTTAATATATGTTGTATCAAACCTATTATTTTGATATGGAAAGGAGAATTAGTCTATATTGTGGTAAACATAATGTTTTTTTTTTTAGAAAACAACGGCAAATTACCGACCGCATAACGGTAGGCTTACCCATATAAATACGCTGTCTAACTTAACAAAAGTGGTAGGTAAAATTTATAAAACGGTTGGTAATTACCTACCGTTATCTTTTAATTACGGATCGCCGAAGAATCGGTGGGTGAACACCAAAAAATACGAGGTGATTACCTACCGCTGTTACCAACCGCAAAACAGTAGGTAATTACCTACTGCTTGGAACGGTCGGTAGTTTTCAGAAAACGGTAGGTAATAATTTACCATCCGCTTTGCGGTATAGGCGATCTAAAACTACCAACCAGCCATATACCGACCGTCCATCAGCGATCGTCTAGCGGTCGGTAATTGTTTTACCTACCGTTTTTGCTGTGTTACCGACCGATTTGGACGGTCGGTAAAAACACGGATTCTTGTAGTGATTAAACGCGGAATAACTCTCCCGGCCTCTAGCTTTGAGATGGAGGCATCAACCGGACGAATCCCCGACGATGAGGAACATGAGATTCAAAGTGCCCGACCGGCACTCGAGCATTCTTCCTCTGGAAGCGTCCAGGAAGATGGGCCCGTCCAAATTACTTCAGAGGCTAGCACGTCTGGAAGAGACATTGAAATGGAAGAGGGCAATGAAAGAGAAATATGAATCTGGTCCTTCCGATGACTCGGACGACCGCTCCACAACCTTGTCTGAAATTAGAAGACGCTTAGGTCCCCTTTCTGACCCACGATTTATTCTGGCCAATAATGGCTGGCTAGGAAAACTATGCACTAACTTTAGGCCAAACCTATGCCGGGTTACACCTTCTTCCTGCCAGGTAAGGATGATACGATTCTTAGTGCTCCCACCGGCCACTTCGTCATTTATCAGCTGGCCTTAGAGCGGGAATAAGATTCCCCCTTCATCCTTTTATTGGCCGACTACTCCATAATTACTGCATCGGCCACAACCAATTGGCCCCCAACTCTTGGCAAAACATTTTAACATTTCTGGCCGTCTGTCAGTTGAAGGGCATTCCTCCTTCCTTGTCGGCCTTTACCAAGATACATTACGTATCTAAGGTCCCTAAAACTGTAGAAGGGACCTGGTTCAACTTCTGCAACTGTCATGTCTTCCTCACTTCTCGGGATAAGACGTCCAAGATGCATGCATGGAAGGCCGAATTTCTGTTCGCCCGGGCGCCTAACGAGGGTGTGGTAAGGAGATACCATTATTTTAGTCGATCGCCCACACTGGACGAACAACGTCCTTCTTGGAGCTGGAAAGTAGTTCCGAAGAACAGTTGGTAGAATACTTCAGAATAGCGGAGTATTCTACCCTTAAATAATTCCTCTTTCTAGGGACCGTCCAATTGTATACCCTTCAAAGAGATGTTTTACAATGATAACTTCCTGGTCGCCACTGGTTTGCGGTCGACCAAAGATAGAGGTATAACTCAAATTCTCTTAAGTGAAACTTCTCGTCTGAGGTCTAAGTCCTACTAATAGTTTGTTTTCCCTTACAGACTCTGCCAAAGCTAATCTGAAGAAATCTTCGACGGGAGACATAAGTATGTCGAAGTTCACCAACTCACTTTGGAAGGAATACAACAAGACCGGCTCTGAGAAGAGGACGAAGACCTTGGTTAGTTTTATATATATATATAATATATATATATATATATATATATATATAATATATATATATATATATAATATATTATATATATATATATATATATATATATATATATATTGCCGAGTCACTTTGTTGATGGAGGCCTTGGCGTTATGAGAACGGCCTAAGCGAGACGATTTCTCTAGGCCCGAGGCCTTTGTCCAGAATTTAGGTTCTCTTTATAGGACGAAATGCCTTCAAAAGAGGAAGGCGGCCAATCAGGCCGTCCTCCCTTACGGAGAGGCCTTCGTCTAGTAATTAGATAACGTTTCTGGACGGACCCTTTCTCGGAAGGAACGCGTCTAATGGCTTTTCTGTCGGCTTCCTTCTTCGGGTGGCCTTCGTCTAAATAATAAGTTTTGGCTGGACAAAGGAAGGCGGCCAACTAGGTCGTTTTATCTTTATGAGGATCCTTCGTCCAAGGACTGGATTATCCTATTGGACGAGGGTATTCTCTTTAAGGAAGGCGACCAACTCTTTTGGTTTTCATTGCCAGTTTTAGCTCTTTAGGTATGAGCGATACTACCCCTATCAGGCGGGCTTTTTTCAGGTCGGCTTCCTTCTTCAGGTTGCCTTCGTCCGGAGAGCAAGATGGGGTTGTATGAATCCTCAAAACTATGTTTGCTCTGGCCGACATCTTTTGGATTTAAGTACCGCTGTTCTCTCAACCAGGGAACGTCTAAGATTATCATCGGGTAGGTTTTATTTTCCGCATTTTTCTCTAAACGGTTGATTTTCTGACTTGCTGTTTCTATTTTCAGAAAAAAGACCCCAATGTCCAAGGCATTGACAGAAAACGGGACTACTAAGAAGAGGTCCGCCACAACTGGGAATCATCCTCCGCCCAAAAAATCCAAGGGTTTTACGGCTAAGAAGAAGGTCGATCGCCCGTCCGCCCCGAAGGTTGAGAAGCCTTCCAAGACGGACGACGCTACAACCATCGTCCCCTTTATCGGGGATGAGGCCTAGTTTCCCTCCACCGCCATAGTAGTCAAGCAGGTGGACGCGGTTTAGCTCATGGAGAGTCCCATATTGGCCGAGGAACTAAAAGAACAGCCGGACGCGGCTAATAAGGAGGGCTCGGCCTTTAGTGGTCATGTTGTTAGGGTCTTCTGGTGAGTCTTACTGCTCTAACGTGGTTAGGACACTGTATGTTAGCAGTCGTCCAATGAGTCCGTCCAACAGACTAGCAGTAGTCATTCCCGTCAGAGACATTGACCTCTCTCCTCTTTCAGATAAGGGCAAGGATCCTGCTGAAGCTGCTCCTGAAGCTTCTCAAGCGTTGTCAAACGACGAGTCCTCGACTGCTTTTGCCATGATGACTTCGGCCAACCGTGAGAAGCTCAAACAGGAACTCTTCAAGTGCTTTTCCGATCCCTATATTAAAGGCTTGAGAGGTGCTTCTTATGGGCACGTAAGTTACATGTCTCAGCTTGTTGCCGAGGTATATTTCTCCCTGCCGCTTTAATATTGTACTTGTAATATTTCTTCTTTTTCTATTGAATTATCTTGCTAACTCACTTTATCTTCGTCATTTCAGCTCTTCGCTTACATCATCATATTTGAGGACTGAGCTAAAATGCTCATAAAGGAAAATAAGAAGCTTGTCCACCAGGCTACAACGGTCGGAGACAAGGCTATGCACGATATTCAGATGGCGGAAACTTTTCACCGCCAATTTAGGGAGGCATGGGAAAGACGCTCAGCCGAGCTGGAGTCTTAGAACAAAAACTATCTCCTTCACATCAATACCCTTTGTGAGGAGAAGGATGAGTTGGAGCTTGCCCTGAGAGCAGTCTCTGCCGATCTGACAGCTGAGAGAAATACCGCCCTGTCGGTTGATGTCCAACTGCAAAGGGTGAATATTCTCCTAAGGGCCAGAAACCTTAGGCTGATGGAGGATGCGGCCTCGGCCTTCAACGATGACAATGAGGCTCTGAGCGAGGTGATTGATACCTCCAAGTCCTGGGTTGTTAAAGCCTTTGAGATGCTGGCCGTGTCAGACGACATTCCTCGTTTATGAGCATCATCTGGACTTCCAGGAGAGCCCCCACAGGGCAATGGTGGCCCGCGAAGAGCCTCGTGTTTCCCAGGAGTCGTCAATTGATGAGGGGGAGGAAGAGGCAACAGATAAGGACGCTCCAGTGGACGATGCATCCATCCCCCACTAGGGGAAAAAACATAAAGGGCTGCGCTTTTCGTAAAAGCGCAGCCCTACTAGTGAAGGGCTGCGCTTATTTAAAAAAGCGCAGCCCTACTAAGCAGAAGGGCTGCGCTTTTTAAAAAAAGCGCAGCCCTTCACTAGTAGGGCTGCGCTTTTTTAAATAAGCGCAGCCCTTCTGTAGGTAAGAAGGGCTGCGCTTTTAAAAAAGCGCAGCCCTACTAAGTGAAGGGCTGCGCTTTTTTAAAAAGCGCAGCCCTTCTGCTTAGTAGGGCTGCGCTTTTTTAAAAAAGCGCAGCCCTTCCTGAAAAAATTTGAAATTTCGGAATCGCGGGCTTTGAAATATTGAGCGGGGATTCGTGAAATATATTATCCCTCATTCTCTCTTCTCTCTCACGTCCCTCATTATTTCCTTTCCTCCTCTCTCTCATCCTCTCTTCTCTCTCATCCTCTCTTCTCTCTCAAAAACTCCCATAAACATTTGCGACAAAAACCTTGAAATGATTTGCACTAAACATGGCGACGGAGTCCGATTGCCTATTGTGATACCTTTTCGGAAGCGGAACGAGCAAACGAGTCAAACTCACCGCTATGCTGTGACGTTTAGGCTTTTTAAGCCATCCGAGTTCGTTTAAGCCTCCAAATACCCATTTTAAGTTTTTCCGAATTTTTTTTTTCCTTTAAATTATGTATTTGGGTTTTGTTTTATGTATTTAAACATTATTAGGTTGTAGTTCTTGTATTTTCAGATCTATAATGTTCTTGTATACTTCTCTTTGTTTATATATTTTGATTAATGTTCTTGTATACTTCTCTTTGTTTTGATTAATGTTCTTGTATACTTCTCTTTGTTTATTTTGATTAATGTTATTCTTGTATACTTCTCTTTGTTTATTTTGATTAATGTTCTTGTATACTTCTCTTTGTTTATTTTGATTAATGTTCTTGTATACTTCTCTTTGTATATAATTTCTTGTATTTTCATCTTTGTTTTGATTAATGTTCTTGTATACTTCTTGTATACTTATTGTATACTTCTCTTTGTATATTAGTTTTTGTTCCTTTTTTTCATTTTCGTTTCATTCTTTTTATTGTTTTGGGTTTAGTATTTTCGTTTCGTTTCTCTTCTCTTCTGTTTAATTTCAGAAAATGTGAGATTATGAGTAAAAAAATGACAAAAAAATTTTTTTTTTTTTATTTTTTTTTTTTTGGTAGGAAGGGCTGCGCTAGTTAGGAAAAAGCGCAGCCCTTCTAGCCCAGAAGGGCTGCGCTTTTTCCAAACTAGCGCAGCCCTTCTGGGCTAGAAGGGCTGCGCTTTTTCCTAACTAGCGCAGCCCTTCTAGTTTAAGGGCTGCGCTTTTCTAGCGCAGCCCTACTTAAAAAGTGAAGGGCTGCTACTGAAAGGGATGCTGTCAAAAAGCGCAGCCCTACATGCATTTTTTAGCGCAGCCCTTCTTCATTTTTCCACTAGTGCCCCCAGCTGAATAGAGTATGTAGTCTTAGGCTCCTCTTTTGTTGTAACTGGGACGAAGGCCATTTTGTAACTTAGTTTTTTTTATCTAGTTTAGGTTGTAACTTTTTGAACAAATCAATATATATGCCTGATTTTTCGTCCAATTTGCCTTTATTGCCATGTACCAAAGCAACTCGTCCCATTCTAAGGATGAATCAATATATATGCCTGAAAAAATCAATTTTGTCTGTAAATTAATATTTTAGTATTTATATAATTATATTTAAACATAATTTAGTTTGAAATGAGTTATTTATTTAAAGAAGGTTAGCCATTTTGAAATTCAAAGAAATTATTTTAAGGATTTAAGGAAGTTAAAATATTTTGTTTAGACATGCTTTGAAAAATGTTTGAAATACTAATTGGATTTGGAAAAGAAGTTTAAATGGGCTTGAGGAATCCAAATACTAAGTGGATTAGGGAAAGGATTTCTATTGATGTTAGGAATTCTAATTCATCAATCCTATTCATCATTAAACTTTATTTAAACCCAATCTCCTTTTCCTAAATTAAGCAGAGTATAATAAAACGATTATAGAATTACAACATATAAAATTTACCAACTTAAATTGTGTTAATAACTAAGTGACGATAATTTATATTTTTTTTTTACAATTTCATGAGTTAAACAAGAAGGTTAGTTTTTCTGTTAATACTATTTCACCCACTAGTGGAAAAATGAAGAAGGGCTACGCTGAAAATGGCCTGTAGGGCTGCGCTATTTGGTAGCAGCCCTTCACTTTTTAAGTAGGACTGCGCTTTACAAGCGCAACCCTTCACAACGAAGGGTTGCGCGTTTTACTAAAAAGCGCAGCCCTTCTAAGCTTGAAGGGCTGCGCTTTTTTCAACAAGTTCAGCCCTTCTAAGCTTGAAGGGTTGCAGCCTTCAGGATCCCTCCTACTCTGAAGGGTTGCGCTAGTTGAAAAAGGAAGTCCTTCTAAGCAAGAAGGGCTGCGCTAGTTGAAAAAGCGCAACCATTCTAAGCAAGAAGGGCTGCGCTTTTTGAAAACTAGCGCAGCCCTTCTGTTAAATTTTTTTTTTTTTTTTGAAAATCAATACAGCCCTGCAGCCCTTCCCACCCACAGCCTCTGCCCACCCCCTGCCTCTGCCCACCCCAGCCCACACCCCTACCCACCCCTACACCCACCCAGACCTGCTGCCCACCCCTACCCACCCCCTACCCACCCCCAGCCCACCCCTGCACAGCCCCCAGCCCACCCCTGCCTCTGCCCACCCCAGCCCACACCCCTACCCACCCCCACACCCACCCAAACCTGCTGCCCACCCCTACCCACCCCCCTGCCGACCCCTAGCCCATCCCTGCCCACCCCTGCACAGGTCCCAGCCCACCCCTCTGCCACACCCCAGCCACAGCCCTGCCACCAGCCCTGCACCCCCATCCCCAGCCCACCCAGCAGCCCCCACCCAAAACCTCCCTTGGACAAAAAAAAATGCAAATGCAATAATATATGACAAGTGGAGAAAGGTAATAATTAACTTCAAATATATTTAATAATGTAAAACGTGTACATAGAATTGATAGAAACTAGTACATTCGAGCTAAAATGTATCATATGCAATCATCGGTAATGTGGGACACCAACTTATCCCAAACTTCATCTATTTCTTCTTTGGTGAAGTTCCTAGAACTTGGTGTGGAATTCTCATAAACCTTGCAAAACAACCAAGGAATAAACACATATATAAGAATTCAATCATTTTACCGTAGTTAGTAGTTCTAAAAATGACATATACCTTCCCGAAATTCAATCAAATACAAATGCAAGCCTAAAAGTCTACACACTAGTTATAATATATCTCATATAATCATGTTCAAAGAAAATTTGGCGTTGAATGACTTGATAAGTACATTTTGGGAGCGAAAAGGCAAAAATAGGCCGGAAATGGCCTTTTCGTTCCCGAAATGTAACCAACAACAAATTAAAGCCTAAGAATCTACATACTAGTTATATATTATGCCTCATATAATAATGTTTAAAGAAAATTTGGGGTTAAATCACTTGATAAGTACATTTTAGGAGCGAAAAGGCCAAAATAGGCCGGAAATGGCCTTTTCGTTCCTGAAATGCAACCAACAACAAATTAAAGCCGAAGAATCTACATACTAGTTATATTATGCCTCATATAATCATGTTCAAAGAAAATTTGGGGTTAAATCACTTGATAAGTACATTTTGGGAGCGAAAAAACCAAAATAGGCCGGAAATGGCCTTTTCGTTCCCGAAATGCAACCAACAACAAATTAAAGCCTAAGAATCTACATACTAGATATATTATGCGTCATATAATCATGTTCAAAGAAAATTTGGGTTAAATCACTTGATAAGTACATTTTGGGAGCGAAAAGGCCAAAATAGGCCGGAAATGGCCTTTTCGTTCCCGAAATGCAACCAACAACAAATTAAAGCCTAAGAATCTACACACTAGTTATATTATGCCTCATATAATCATGTTCAAAGAGAATTTGGGGTTAAATGACTCGATAAATACGATATGGGAGCGAAAAGGCCAAAATAGTTACAAATTGGAGAAATTACACAGACCTACGTTTATGTCTCATGATTTATTGAGCTTCCGCCGTTTCTTAGGATCCTCAAGTACATTATCCCTTCCGTGTGATCTACACGCATATAGTTTCCGACATATTCACATCATCTTCCACACTAATTTGAGGATAGGAAAAGGGGGGAGGTCCTCAAATGCATCATATTCTTCCTATTATAACATCACCAATACCGAGGATACTCCTTTTACCAGGTACAACAATTGACCACTTATGATCAGAGGATCAGTTACAAAAAATACTTGCTTGACTTGTGATGCAATTACAAATGGCTCCTCAGTTTCACGTAGACGACTAAGGTCAAGAAGAGTGAATCCGCAAGGATCATCATTTCTTACACAACGTCGATTATCTTCAACCCACTTGCAACACAAGAGGCAAATATTAAAAGTACAGTAGTCCAGCTCCCATATATCTTGTATTCGCCCATGAAGTTGTTTTCAGCATGTACAGGCGACTTATCTTTCGAGCTTGCATATTGTGTAGACGACGCCACAAGTGAAACACCACTATTTTGTTGCGATCTTGACTTCAGATCTTAATGTTCAGTCCAAAACGTATAACCATTAATATCATAACCCTCATAAAGCGTACAGTTTCACGAGGACCAAATGCTAACCACTTGACTGTTTCAGAAACACTTTCATCCAAATCATTCAGTACTCGATTATGAAACCATCAATGAAAGTCTTGTTATGCATTTGCGTCAATGCCCTCACTCCTTTTCCAGGATTGCTAACACTAATTCCTCCATATGTTCACTTAAATAAGATGGACATCTGGTACGTGATGCAATACAAATAGTGAGCTTGTTTACGCTTTTCTACGGAAGGTGTGATCAATTTTGAACCAATTGTACCCTTGCCCTCAAGTCTGCCCTCGTGTCGGGATGTCGGAAGTCCAACAGGATCAACACTAGCAAAATACTCAGCCACAAAATTACTGATCTCTTCACCCACAATCCCTTGAATTATACTACCTTCTGGTTGTGCAGGATTCCGAACTTTATCCTTCAAAGTTCCCATATATCTCTCAAAAGGATAGCACCACCTCAAAAACAATGGACCACACAGCTTAATTTCTCGAACTAGATGGACAATGAGATGGACCATAATGTCAAAGAATGCGGGGGGAGGGGGGATACATCTCAAATTTGCATAGAGTTTCAACTACTCTGGCCTCAAGGAATCGAGGGTCGACGGGTCTAGGACTTTTGCTGCATATTGTATGAAAAAATGAACACAGTTCTGTAATGGTGTGCCTCACATGCTTTGGAAGTATCCCACGAATTGCAATCGGTAAGAATACTTGCATCATGACATGACAATCGTGCGATTTCATACTCGATAACTTCAACTCACCATTTAAGGTAACAAAGCGCTTCATATTCGATGAGTACCCAGTAGGGACCTTAATGCCATACAATGACTCGCAAAAAACCGTTTCTCTGCACGCGACATCGTGTAGCAAGCTGGTGGCAAATAATTCTTCTCCGAATCCTCCAGCGTTTTACTTTTCTGAGTTTGATCATCAACCCTTTCCTCCCCTATTTTCTTCTTCCTTCCTTCCCTTTTCTGAGCCCACAACTCTGGTCGAAGCCCCTCTTTTTCCAAGTAAAGTCGTGACGCCTTAACATCTTTTGTCTTGCCCGGAATATTCATAAGTGTCGCGAGAATAGCTTCACAAACGTTCTTCTCTATATGCATGACATTCAAACAATGTCTGACCTTTAGATCTTTCCAATATGGGAGTTTCCAAAAAATGGACTGTTTTTTCCATAATCCTGTAGGTCGATCAACCTCACTAGCAGGTTTACCAAAGACTTGTTTCAATGCCCTTCACCTGATTATAAACTTCAGTACCAGTTAATGGTCTATGAGCAACTTCTTCTTCAACCGTCCATCGAATGCCTTCTTCTTAAACCGATAGGGATGGTCCGTGCTGAGGAGCCTTCGTGTGCGCATATACACATGTTTGCAGCCCTTAAGGTGTGTAGATTTCATATCATCTAAACAAATCGGGAAAGGTTATTTTCCTTTAGTCTTATACCCAGATAAGTTCCCATAAGCTGGATAATCGTTCATAGTACAAAAAAGCATGGCACGAAGAGTGAACATCTCATTAGCATACGCATCAAATACTAACACTCCTTCGTTCCACATCTTCTGTAAATCTTCAACAAGCGGCTGAAGGTATACATCTATGTCATTTCCAGGTTGTTTGGGCCCCGATATAAGAAGCGAACATCATGTACTTGCGTTTCATGCACAACCAAGGAGGCAAGTTGTAAACCACTAAAACTACTGGCCATGTACTATGCTGCGAACTGAGATTGCCAAAAGGGTTCATGCCATTCGTACATAATCCAAGCCTCAGATTCCTATCCTCATTACCAAATGACTTATGCACCCTGTTGATAGTTTTCCACTCAGGCGAATCAGCCGGATGCTTGAGCAGACCGTCTTTCTTCCTACGATCTGCATGCCACCTCAAATTCTTCGCATCTCCTTTAATTGAGAAAATGCGCTTAAATCTTAGGTATTATGGGTAGATACCACAACACCTTAGCTGGGTGGTCCTTCACTACCTCCAGCTCCTTCACGCTTGTACCTCGACAATCCATAACGTGGACACTCATGTAAATGCTCATATTCATTACGATAAAGCACAAATCGTTAGGACAAGCATGTATCCGCTCGTACTCTAAACCGAAAGGACACATCAGCTTCTTCGCATAATAGTACGACTTTGGCAGTTCATTTCCATCAGGGAGCATCTCAGCTAAAACTTCCAACAACGATGTGAAACTAGAGTCCGTCCAACCAGCGTTCGACTTAATGTTGAACAGTGTTACCACCGCGAAAGTTTGGTGTACTTTGTACAACCTGGATACAACGGCTTTTCAGCAGCCTGAGACATAGACTCAAAAATACGAGGTCGTCTACACGACTGATCTTCAACCTCGTGTATCATCTCGTCTACCCGATCCCTATCGTCATCTCCAAATTCATCATCCAAATTCTCATCCCCTAACTCATCATCATCCTTCTTTTTTTCTTCACATACATCATTCTTTACTCCAGAGCTTCCTATATACCTCCCCTGCTCACCATGCCAAACCCATACGTGGTATTGAGGCCTAAACCCACGGCGAAAGACATGCTCCCTAACCACATGTATACTACTAACCTTGCTCACATTTCTACAATCCAAACAAGGACAATAAAAGTCGACTGCTCCAGAGGATGTTTGATATTCTAATGCACTTGTACAGAATTCCGAGACCCCATTCACAAACTCAATCGATTCACGACTACTATACATCCAAGTACGATCCATCTCATTCAAGAAGACCACCTCTAATAATTAAACACAACATTCATTATAATGCATCAATCATTATTAAAGTACATACACTCACATATTCAAATCACACACGTATACAGCAAGCTAAGATAGTGACATGTTCAATTGTATGCATGCAGTCGAAGGTCCTTATCACTCCAACGTAACCCATCCTTAGACGTCTAATCTCACTAGTGAATATATGCCAACTTTTCAATTCTAAGGAAAATCCGGCAGCATTTCCCTACAGTTCTCCAAGTACACAATGTAGATAATTGCTTATCTACAAATGTACCTAGAAAACAATGTAGAGAAACGATAAGCCAAGATTTTCCTCAGAATTTAAAAGAAGACACACATTCACCACCTAAGTTAGATCAAACGTCCAAGAACAGTCCCAAACCGGGGACTATTCAACACCTACTCCTAATGAGTAAGTCTTGAACGGGTATCTACGCATATGATTATGATTCAAACAACTTGTAGATTTCATATATAGCTAAATCACTTTGCGTTTTCATACAATCTCATATCAATAAATTATAATATACATTATAAAAAATACATATATACATCAATAAATTATCATAACTTAATCAATTTGAAGCACATGACAACTTTGTCTACATGTTAAACTAGTTACCTCTTATCACCAACGACGAGCAATGAAGAGAGAAGAGATAGTTGGTCCTTTAATTGCCTTCCTAAGCCTCTTCTTCCTAGCATTAACAAAACCCACATTGCACATTAATCATTTAATTCAATAATTAAGAAAAAAAAAAAGTAACTTAAAAGCAAAATAATTCATACCTAATTAACCACTCAAATGGTGGAGAAGAGAAGAGAAGAGAAGAGAATGGTCGCGGTTGCACGTGGTGGAGCAATGTGGTGTGCAAGGTGTTGGACAGCAGTGGTGGAGAAATGTGATGCGCAAGGTGGTGGGCAGCAGTGGTGGAGCAATGTGGTCGCGCAAACCAGTGGTGGAGCAGTGGTCGTGGAGCAGTAGTGGTGGGCAGCAGTGGTGGTGGTGGGCAGCAGTGGTGGTGGTGGGCAGCAGTGATGGTGGTGGGCAGCAGTGTTAGGGCTCAAATTTTTTCGTCGAAATTCTCTAAGGGAGGGAAAGAAAGAGGGAAATAGAATTTCTCGTAATTCACTACTGTACATGCGCGCACTAATTCATACAAAAAAAAAATTAACGTAGGGCTGCGCTTGTAACAAAAAGCACAGCCCTACAAAGTAGAAGGGCTACGCTTTTTTCACAAGCGCGGCCTTACTAAGTCAGAAGGGTTGTGCTTTTTTAAAAAGAGCGGCCGGAAATGGTCTTTTCGTTTCCGAAATGCAATCAACAATAAATCAAAGCCTAAGAATCTACATACTAGTTATATTATGCCTCATATAATCATGTTCAAAGAAAATTTGGGGTTAAATCACTTGATAAGTACATTTTGGGAGCGAAAAGGCCAAAATAGGTCGGAAATGGCCTTTTCGTTCCCGAAATGCAACCAACAACAAATTAAAGCCTAAGAAACTACATACTAGTTATATTATCCTCATATAATCATGTTCAAAGAAATTTGGGGTTAAATCACTTGATAAGTACATTTTGGGAGCGAAAAGGCCAAAATAGGCGGAAATGGCCTTTTCGTTCCCGAAATGCAACCAACAACAAATTAAAGCCTAAAATCTACATACTAGTTATATTATTCCTCATATAATCATGTTCAAAGAAAATTTGGGGTTAAATCACTTGATAAGTACATTTTGGGAGCGAAAAGGCCAAAATAGGCCGGAAATGGCCTTTTCGTTCCCGAAATGCAACCAACAACAAATTAAAGCCTAAAATCTACATACTAGTTTATTATCTCATTAATCATTCAAAGAAAATTTGGGGTTAAATCACTTGATAAGTACATTTTGGGAGCGAAAAGGCCAAAATAGACCGGAAATGGCCTTTTCGTTCCCGAAATGCAACCACACAACAATTAAAGCCTAAGAATCTACACACTAGTTATATTATGCTCATATAATCATGTTCAAAGAGAATTTGGGGTTAAATGACTCGATAAGTACGATTTGGGAGCGAAAAGGCCAAAATAGTTACAAATTGGAGAAATTACACAGCCTAGTTTATGTCTCATGATTTATTGAGCTTCCGCCGTTTCTTAGGATCCTCAAGTACATGTATCCCTTCCGTGTGATCTACACGCATATATTCTCCGACATATTCACATCTTTCCACACTAATTTAGGATAGGTAAAAGGGGGGAGGTCCTCAAATGCATCATATTCTTCCTATTACAACATCACCAATACCGAGGATACTCCTTTTACCAGGTACAACAATTGACCACTTATGATCAGCAGGATCAGTTAAAAAAATACTTGCTTGACTTGTGATGCAATTACAAATGGCTCCTCAGTTTCACGTAGACGACTAAAGAGTGAATCCGCAAGGATCATCGTTTCTTACACAACGTCGATTATCGTCAACCCACTTGCAACACAAGAGGCAAATATTAAAAGTACAGTAGTCCAGCTCCCATATTTCTTGTATTCGCCCATAATAGTTGCTTTCAGCATGTACAGCGACTTATCTTTCGAGCTTGCATATTGTGTAGACGACGCCACAAGTGAAACACCACTATTTTGTTGCGATCTTGACTTCAGATCTTGACGTTCAGTCCAAAATGTATACCCATTAATATCATAACCCTCATAAAGCGTACAGTTCACAAGGACCAAATGCTAACCACTTGACTGTTTCAGAACACTTTCATCCAAATCATTGAGTACTCGTTTATGAAACCAATCAATGAAAGTCTTGTTATGCATTTGCGTCAATGCCCTCACTCCTTTTCCAGGATTGCTAACACGTAATTCCTCCATATGTTCACTTAAATAAGGATGGACATCTGGTACGTGATGCAATACAAATAAGTGAGCTTGTTTACGCTTTTCTACGGAAGGTGTGATCAATTTTGAACCAATTGTACCCTTGCCCTCAAGTCTGCCCTCGTGTCGGGATGTCGGAAGTCCAACAGGATCAACACTAGCAAAATACTCAGCCACAAAATTACTGATCTCTTCACCCACAATCCCTTGAATTATACTACCTTCTGGTTGTGCAGGATTCCGAACTTTATCCTTCAAAGTTCCCATATATCTCTCAAAAGGATAGCACCACCTCAAAAACACTGGACCACACAGCTTAATTTCTCGAACTAGATGGACAATGAGATGGACCATAATGTCAAAGAATGCGGGGGGAAATACATCTCAAATTTGCATAGAGTTTCAACTACTCGGCTGCAAGGAATCGAGGGTCGACGGGTCTAGGACTTTGCTGCATATATGAAAAAATGAACACGGTTCTGTAATGGTGTGCCTCACATGCTTTGGAAGTATCCCACGAATTGCAATCGGTAAGAATACTTGCATCATGACATGACAATCGTGCGATTTCATACTCGATAACTTCAACTCACCATTTAAGGTAACAAAGCGCTTCATATTCGATGAGTAGCCAGTAGGGACCTTAATGCCATACAATGACTCGCAAAAAATCCGTTTCTCTGCACGCGACATCGTGTAGCAAGCGGTGGCAAATAATTCTTCTCCGAATCCTCCACCTTTTTACTTTTCTGAGTTTCATCATCAACCCTTTCCTCCCCTTTTCTTCTTCCTTCCGTCCCTTTTCTGAGCCCACAACTCTGGTCGAACCCCTCTTTTTCCAAGTAAAGTCGTGACGCCTTAACATCTTTTGTCTTGCCCGGAATATTCATAAGTGTCGGATAATAGCTTCACAAACATTCTTCTCTATGTGCATGACATCCAAACAATGTCTGACCTTTAGATCTTTCCAATATGGGAGTTTCCAAAAAATGGACTGTTTTTTCCATAATCCTGTAGGTCGAACAACCTCACTAGCAGGTTTACCAAAGACTGTTTCAATGCCCTTCACCTGATTATAAACTTCAGTACCAGTTAATGGTCTATGAGCAACTTCTTCTTCAACCGTCCCATCGAATGCCTTCTTCTTAAACCGATAGGGATGGTCGCGGCTGAGGAGCCTTCGTGTGCGCATATACACATGTTTGCAGCCCTTAAGGTGTGTAGATTTCATGTCATCTAAACAAATCGGGCAAGGTTGTTTTCCTTTAGTCTTATACCCAGATAAGTTCCCATAAGCTGGATAATCGTTCATAGTACAAAAAAGCATGGCACGCAGAGTGAACATCTCATTAGCATACGCATCAAATACTAACACTCCTTCGTTCATTCCAAATCTTCTGTAAATCTTCAACAAGCGGCTGAAGGTATACATCTATGTCATTTCCAGGTTGTTTGGGCCCCGATATAAGAAGCAACAACATCATGTACTTGCGTTTCATGCACAACCAAGGAGGCAAGTTGAAACCACTAAAACTACTGGCCATGTACTATGCTGCGAGCTGAGATTGCCAAAAGGGTTCATGCCATCCGTACATAATCCAAGCCTCAGATTCCTATCCTCATTACCAAATGACTTATGCACCCTGTGATAGTTTTCCACTCAGGCGAATCAGCCGGATGCTTGAGCAGACCGTCTTTCTTCCTACGATCTGCATGCCACCTCAAATTCTTCGCATCTCCTTTAATTGAGAACATGCGCTTAAATCTAGGTATTATGGGTAGATACCACAACACCTTGGCTGGTGGTCCTTCACTACCTCCAGCTCCTTCACGCTTGTACCTCGACAATCCACAACGTGGACACTCATGTAAATGCTCATACTCATTACGATAAAGCACACAATCGTTAGGACAAGCATGTATCCGCTCGTACTCTAAACCCAAAGGACACATCAGCTTCTTCGCATAATAGTACGACTTTGGCAGTTCATTTCCATCAAGGAGCATCTCAGCTAAAACTTCCAACAACGATGTGAAACTAGAGTCCGTCCAACCAGCGTTCGACTTAATGTTGAACAGTGTCACCACCGCGAAAGTTTGGTGTACTTTGTACAACCTGGATACAACGGCTTTTCAGCAGCCTGAGACATAGACTCAAAAATACGAGGTCGTCTACACGACTGATCTTCAACCTCGTGTATCATCTCGTCTACCCGATCCCTATCGTCATCTCCAAATTCATCATCCAAAATCTCATCCCCTAACTCATCATCATCCTTCTTTTTTTTTCCACATACATCATTCTTTACTCCAGAGCTTCCTTTATACCTCCCCTGCTCACCATGCCAAATCCATACGTGGTATTAGGACCTAAACCCACGGCGAAAGATATGCTCCCTAACCACATGTATACCACTAACCTTGCTCACATTTCTACAATCCAAACAAGGACAATAAAAGTCGACTGTCCAGAGGATGTTTGATATTCTAATGCACTTGTACAAAATTCCGAGACCCCATTCACAAACTCAATCGATTCACGACTACCATACATCCAAGTACGATCCATCTCATTCAAGAGGACCACCTCTAATAATTAAACACAACATTCATTATAATGCATCAATCATCATTAAAGTACATATACTCACATATTAAAATCACACACGTATACAGCAAGCTAAGATAGTGACATGTTCAATTTTATGCATGCAGTCGAAGGTCCTTATCACTCCAACCTAACCCATCCTTGGACTTCTAATCTCACTAGTGAATATATGCCAACTTTTCAATTCTAAGGAAAATCCGGCAGCATTTCCCTACAGTTCTCCAAGTACACAATGTAGATAATTGCTTATCTACATGTTTACCAAGAGAACAACGTAGAGAAACGATAAGCCAAGATTTTCCTTAGAATTGAAAAGAAGACACACATTCACCACCTAAGTGAGATCAAACGTCCAAGAACAGTCCCAAACCGGGGACTATTCAAGACTTACTCCTAATGAGTAAGTCTTGAACGGGTATCTAGGCATATGATGATGATTCAAACAACTTCTTGATTTCATATATAGCTAAATCACATTGCGTTTTCATACAATCTCATATCAAGAAATTATAATATACATTATAAAAAATACATATATACATCAATAAATTATCATACGGGTTTTTCACCAAATACCCCCGACAAATCAAAAAATTCACAATATACCCTCAATGTTTCAGAAATGCACCGTATACCCTCGAGTTTTCGAAAACGTGCACCAGATACCCTTTTCCTAACTTCCGTTAACTCACCGTTAGCTCATCGTTAGCTTTATTTACCATTTTGCCATTATTAACCATAAACCCTAATTCTAATCTAACCCTAACTCTAACTCTAACTTTAAGCATAACCCTAACCCTAACTCTAACCCTAACCCTAACCCACCCCTAACCCTAACACCATGGCAGCCCCCACCCCTCCCCTTCCCCTCCACCCCAACCCAGGCCCCACCCCCTCCCCTCCCCTCCACTGTCACTCCCCCACTCCCTCCCCTCCCCTTCACTGCCGCTGCCCCACCCCTCCCCTTCACTGTCGCTCCCCCACCCTCCCCTCCCCTCCACCGCTGTCCCCCACCCCTCCCCTCAACTGTCGTTCCCCTACCCTCTCCCCTCCCCTCCACCGCTGCTCCCCCACCCCTCCCCTCAACTGCCGTTCCCCTACCCTCTCCCCGTCGATTTCCCCAACCATTAATTCTCGTCGATTTCCCGCCGATTTCCCCAGCCACCCTTTGATTTCCCGTCGATTTCCCTAGCCATTAATTCCCGTCGATTTCCCCAGCCATTAATTCTCGTCGATTTTCGCAGCCATTATTCTCGAGCTTCATGGTCGCCGGTGTTCGAAGGAGATGGGTGGGGGTTTGGCGTTCGAGGGGGAGGGGAGGGATGGGGTGGGGAATTTGAAAGGTCGGGCTGGAAAATCGACGAGGAAGGGGTGAGGGGAGGTCGGGCGGTGAACGGACACACGGGGGTGGGAGGTCGGCACGCGCTGCGGCGGTGAGGGGTAGGGGCGGGGAAGAGGTGAGGGGAGGCCGATGGTGGGATGCGCAGGGGTGGGGGGAGGTCGGTGGTGGGGGATGGGGAGGGGTAGGGGTAGGGGCTGGGTGGGGGAGGTCGGTGGTGGGGGAGGGGGAGGGTAGGGGTGGGGTGGGGGCTGCCAAAGAGTTAGGGTTAGGGTAAGGGGAAGGGTTTAGGGGTAGGATTAGAGGAAGGGTTAGGGTTAGATTTGGGTTAGGGTTAGGTTAGATTAGGTTTAAGGTTTAATGATGGCAAAATGGTAAATAATGCTAACGGTGGGCTAACGGAAGTTAGGAAAAGGGTATCTGGTGCATGTTTTCGAAAACTCAAGGGTATACGGTGCATTTCTGAAACATTGAGGGTATATTGTGAATTTTTTGATTTGTCGGGGGTATTTGGTGAAATAACCGATTATCATAACTTAATCAATTTGAAGCACATGACAACTTTGTCTACATGTTAAACTAGTTACCTCTTATCACCAACGACGAGCAATGAAGAGAGAAGAGATAGTTGGTCCATTAATCTGCCTTCCTAAGCCTCTTCTTCCTAGCATTAACAAAACCCCATTGCACATTAATCATTTAATTCAATAATTAAGAAAAAACAAAGTAACTTAAAAACAAAATTAATTCATACCTAATTAACCACTCAAATGGTGGAGAAGAGAAGAGAATGGTCTCGGTTGCACGTGGTGGAGCAATGTGGTGCGCAAGGTGGTGGAGCAGTGTTGGGGTTCAAATTTTTTCGTTGAAATTCTCTAAGGGAGGGAAAGAAAGAGGGAAATAGAATTGCTCGTAATTCTCTACTGTACATGCGCGCACTAATTCATACAAAAAGAAATTAACGTAGGGCTGCGCTTGTAACAAAAAGCGCAGCCCTACAAAGTAGAAGGGCTGCGCTTTTTTCACAAGCGCAGCCCTACTAAGTGAAGGGTTGTGCTTTTCTTTAAAAGCGCAACCCTTCTTGTATGTAGGGGTGCGCTTTTAAAAAAAAGCGCGGCCCTTCACTAGTAGGGCTGCGCTTCTAGAATAATCGCAGCCCTTCCTGCGCAACCCTTCCTTTTTTTCCCTAGTGACCAAAACTTTACTAAGCCACGTTTAGAGTGAAAGTGTGGGGACAATTTCTGATTTTTGGATTATAAAACAAAAAGGGAAAAGAGAAAAAGCTTCCATGGTCAACTATTCCATTAATTTTGCCTTCTTCCTCACTCATCCATGGCACTTGGCAAGCATGCCAAGACACTCCACTCTTTTCCTCTGTCAAACATTCTGTCACTAATTTCTTAGCTTCCTCAAGTCAAAAATCAGATTATTTACTTTAATTTTCTTCCTCCCAACCACTGATTTTGTGTTCTTAATTTCACTATAAATGGCCATGAAAATCTCTCACCAAGAACACCATCAACAACAACTTTCATCCTCTCATCTCTCACCTCACCACCACCTACGAACTGATCAGAATTTTCAGTCAACAACTCGTCGAAAAATGTGACCCAAAAAAACCCAAAAATAAAACTCTAATTTTTCTCTCTCTCTCCTCTGCTTCGGGTTTCAAACACCACCACCACCGGTTAGGGATGGGCTTGGGTCCAGGACGCTTCCTGGACCTTGTTGGACCCAACCCTAATTTAAGGGTCTGTTCCAACTTTTTCAGACCCTAAGGGTCCGGGTTCGGGTCTAGGTCTGGGTCCAAGTGAATTTTTTAGGGTCCGGGTCTTAAAATTTTGGACCCAGACTCGACACTTAGACCCTAAACTTATTTAATATATACATTTTAACTTTCTTTTTTTAAAAAACAAACTGATTTTCTAAAAGACTAAAACGTAAACTAAAACACCAAAACACCCATTTTGAACTCTTATGTAAGTTGTTTTGTTTCTTTTTTTCAGTTTGTATGTTTGTGTTTGTTTCTCTTTTTCTTTCAGTTTATATGTTTATGAATTGTGTTTGTTTCGTTTTTTTTCCAGTTTATAAGTTTGTGTTTGTTTCATTTTTTTCAATTTTTATGTTTGTGTTTGTTTCATGTGAATTCTTGTGTTGTTTCATGTGATTTTTTGTGTTTGTTTCATGCGAATTGCAGATGCTTATTGATATTAATAATGCTAAAAATTTGGCAAAATAAAGAATTTAGGCCTGGACCCTCCAGACCCTAAGTGTAACACCCCGATAATTCTCTCTTTCTAGAAAATATTTTTATAACAAATTAGAGAATTACCCAGGCATTATCGCCCGTGTGATAACGTTTCGGCTTACTCAGAATTTTGCAGCGGAAAACTTACTAAAAAAATCAACTTTATTAAACTTATGAAACCAAATGACAATGTCAAACTAAACACACCAACTTAAACTAATCTGAAAATATAAATCCTAGAAAACAACTTAAATAAACTAATGTCACAAAGCCTCTCCATTCCAGATTCCCCAATGATATGCATCTTCGAACCTGTAATGTCAATGATTCTTGACTCTGCCCCCGAAGGATCACCACAGGATCAATAGGCAAAGCCATGATCACAAACACAGACAAGCACGTAATCAGCAAAGCTGAGTACTACATATCAGACATAATAACCTAAACATGATACTACAAAAAACTAGATAATAATAATGAACATATAACAAACTGCAGATGACTCTTACTGAACTAGACTCTAAACTTTTATTTCTTCTTTAAATGGAATAGTTATGGGACGAGTTGTCTATACTGAAGTAGGAGATATGGGAGCTACCACATATTCCAATTGACCTGCGATATCGAGGAACCTTTGAGCTAAAAGGAAAGGTGATCAATCCAATCCTAGGAAAATACATATCACGGGGGACTATGTATCCCAACCCTTAGTGTCCAACTCTAGACGTGCACCAGTCTAAAGTCTATAACCTATCTCGTTTCACTTTACGTTGCATTCATTTTAATACTTGTGTTGACACCAACCAAGCACATAACACTCACAACTAATAATCACATAAACATCACAAAACTCCTTTTTATCTTAGAATAACAAGTGTTCACAACTTATCATTCAAGACTCTTTAACTTCTTTTATTCTTTACTAACTTGCCTGTTGAACCTAGCCAACAGTAAACTGTACTTTATATAGGTATAACTCATATTTACCAAATAAGATCCACGGTTCTTATAAGATAAAATAATACTCAAGAATCTATGTAACACATGATTCAACTTACTTACATTAATTCACTACATAACTGAACTTATCTGCTTGCATCAAACTTCCATACAAACATCATACTCATAATATTCTAGTTTACATGTAGCACAAGGCAAATACATGTAAACAATATTCAGTAAATCATATATAGAACAACAAGGTCCTATACATGATACTAATAATAAAACATCCCTAAGGCATGTTTCTAAACCATATAGCACGTAGACTATGTACGTACCTTGTGTAAACGAACGGTAGGCCACTTTTACGCTCTAAAAGTCCCCTACTATGAATTCTCCGCCTAGAAATAAAATAATAAAATAAAATACTTGAACTAAAAATTACAGCAACTTTAAAAACGTCCCAAACCCTTTTAAACGTCTTTAAAAATCGTTTTTATGTATAAACTTTCGTTATTTTTAATCCCTAGTATAGTACAACTATTCTAGTGATTAAAAATCATTAAAAACCTTAAAATACATACTTTCTGAAATTCCAGCATTTATAAAATTTATAAACTTCTGAAAATATATTTAATGCATATAAAATCATATTCTAATCAAAACTCATATTTATCTTTAAATATATAGTTTCTAGTGATTTAAAACCCTAAAAACATATCTTTCATAATAAAAACTGAAAATAATAAATCTGAAATTATTATTTTTACATATAGAAACCGAAATAATATTTCATATAAAATAATAATTAAATCATAAACATGCAATAACAATAAAATAATATAAAAATAATACTTTAATGGAATCTTAGAGAAGAAGAAAAGAAAACAACAAAAAGGAGGAAAAGAATCAAAAGGAAAAAGGAAGAAAAAGAGTAATATACCGAATTCGCGAGTGAAATATGGCAGCAGAATTGCGAAACTTGCAGAGGCCATAACTAATAGAATAAGAATCGGAATTGAGTGATTCTTGAGCCTAACTTCAATAACTTTTCGAGATCTACAACTTTCAAGAAGGAAGTTTTGGCTAAAAATTAACGGAACTATGAGAAATCTGGCCAATCAGATTCGGGTGAAAAAAAAAACTAGTGAAGAGAGGAAAAGAAAACCATGAGGAGAGAGAGAATAGAAAGTGGCGTGATTCTGAGAAAATAAGTGTGTATAAATAATTGGGTTTTAGGATATTTACATAAAGGCTAATCCTTTTGGGCTTAGGAAAAGAGATAAGATTTAAAAGATTTGATGACTAATAAGATGATCAACTTAGGACTTTAATCATCAACATGACTCTTTTCCTTTTTATCCTTTTAGGAGTTTCGATTCCATTAAACTTCTTTTTCAAATATACTTTTAATAATATAAACTCTTATTAAACATGCTTAATTAAAACATTTCAATTTTATTAAGCTATGAAAAATATTTTTAGTTGACTTTTAAAATAGTCAACCCTTTTTAAAAGTCAAATCATTTTCCAAACTCATTTGGATTTAAATATAACTACATAAATACTTTAATATTTTATGAAATTCTTTAAAATTGTGGGGGATTACACTAAGGGTCTGGGTCAGGGTTCAATTTTTTCAGACCCTTAGAGTCCGGGTTCGGGTCCGGGTCTGCAAAAAAATTTAGGGTCCGGCTGGACCCGACCTAGACGCAACCCCTGCCCATCCTTACCACCGGTTGCCACCGGTCGCGCGACGCACTCAGTCGCACCCCTCCCCCTGCCTCAGTTGTCTCTCGCCAGGCTCCGTCGGCCACCTGCACCTCGTGTCCTCTCTCTCTTTCGTCGCACTCTCTCTCGCTCCTTTTCTTCGCTCCTTTTCTTCGCACCTGGCCAGAGAGGTAAAAAGCGCAGCCCTTTTAGACCAAAAAAAAATAGAAATAATATAGTTTGATAAAGCAGCAGCAACAACCAAAGGTGATGGATATCATACAACCAAAATAATGTAATATACAACTGAAATTAAATAACAACTGAAATGAAAAAAAAATGACCAATAGAAAAAAAAAGGAACGAAAATAAAAACAGAAGTTAACAAAAATGAACAAAAATGAAAAAAAAAATAACCCTAAAATTGTAGATCTGAAAATGAACTAATTTGAACAAATCTGAACATTAACAAAAAATACCCTAACATGATCTTCTACCACAACTTCATTCTCAACCCCGACATTCGACATATCAATTTCTAATGAATTACTAGTGCCAACATCAACATTAACCCTATCCTGAGTATATTTTCCCTGCTCACCATGCCATAACCAAATATAATACTCAGCCCTAAATCCACGACGGATAAGATGATCCCTTATGGTCCTAATATCAGAAATCATATTCACATTGTAGCAATCAACACATGGACAATAAATCTCAGCCTCGCAAGTAAGCTGTTGATGTTCTACAGCACGTTTACAAAACTCATTCACACCTTCTACGAACTCCAACGTATTCCGCTTTCCATACATCCAACTTCGATCCATTTCTAAAAACCCCAACACATACACATATACAAATTATTATCAATTTAAAATTCACATAACTCCAACACATACAACAAACTAATATTCAATGCATATGCTTCCATTGGGTCCTTATCACTCCAACCTAACCCATCCTTAAACGTCCAATCCCACTAGTGAATGCATGATCATCTTTGATTCTAAGTAAAATTCGGCAGCATTTCCCTACAGTTCTCCAAGTACACGATAAAAGATAATTGTTTATCTTATATGTACCCGGAGAACAAATTAGGGAAATGACTAACCGTATTTCACTTAGAATCAAAAAACACAACATTCACACCTAAGTGAGATGTGACGTTTAAGAACAGTCCCAAAACGGGGACTATTCAAGACTTACTCCTAATGAGTAAGTCTTGAACGGGTATCTAGGCAATATGATGTACATAAAAACAATCGCATTCAAGCGATTCCAAATATTCACCAAACAATAATCGCATTCAAGCGATTTCAAGTTATCATCAAACAACAAATACCAAACCATTCCTTAGATTTCCCTTCCCCTCCCATTGGTAAGTCTATCAATATAAAGGCATTGCATTCATATCAATTTAAACAAAGAATTACAAAACAAATCCCGTATAACATATTAGGGCATACAAAACTAAAGCAAAATTATCACAAAATCAGTTTTTAATACTCAAATCTTATAACTAAGCATATATATACTTTATACTAATCATTTTAAACTACAATTTAAGCCAAAAATTTATTAAAACACTAATTAAGAAAAATTTACAAAAAAACTAACCTAAGATGACAAAACGGCGAGGAACAATGTTGAATGCACCGGAAATTCGGAGGAGAGCGCCGGAGGAGTAGTGCCAGAGAGAGAAGCACCGGAAAACGAAGGGGGGAGTGAATATTTAAGCCAAAAATTTATACCGGAAAACGAAGGGGCTGAAGCAACGAAGGAGAGAGGCGGCGGGGGAGAACTGCAGGACCGAAACGCCGGAAAATGAAAGGGGGACGCCGGAATGTTGTTGCGAAATCGCCGGAAGACCGAACGTGTCGTCGGAGGAGAGAGAGAGAGAGTGAGGGGGTCGAAAGTCTGAGAGAGTACTGTGAGAGAGTTTGAGAGACTGAGAGAGTTTGAGAGTGTGAGGGTACTGTGAGAAACCCGCGTTTTTTTTTTGGATTGCCAGCGAATATTGCTGCGGTTTCCACGTGGCAACCGAAGCAATATATTAAAAAATTATTTTTTAATATATTGCTGCGGTTGCCACGTGGAAACCGCAGCAATATTCGCTGCTAAGGGCCCACATGTTTTCAAAATTTTCCCGTTGACTAATATTGCTGCGGCTTTTGGCGGGAAACCGTAGCAATATTGTAATTTTCATTTTTTTTTTCTTTTTGCGTGTTATATTGCTGCGTACAGGTAATACCGCAGCAATATCAGCGCAGCAAATAGCATTTATTCTACTAGTGAAAGATAAAAAAACCCTAAAATTATTGATCTGAAGTTGAAATCAAAACACTAACAAAGGCCACCGCCAAACTCGTCGGAGGCGACGAACAAAGGCCGAAATAATGACGGCGGCCTTCGTGATAGTCGAATTATAAGCCCTGGCGACTGGTTTCTTCGTGAAAAAAATAACCCTAAAAAAATAAACTAATCTGAAAATGAACAAAAAATGAAAAAAATAAACGAAAATGATAAAAAAAAAAACCCTAAAATTATAGATCTGAAGTTGAAATGATGACCGTAATTCTTCGTGCTCTTTCTCTTTCCTCACAGCTTCATCAAACGGCAAAGGCTCACCGGAAGTTAAAAACCTTAGACGCTCCCGAAGAGGCGGTGACTGGAATCCTTGGCTCCCGACGAGGTGGCACTTCCATTCACGACTTTCACGGCAGCACTTCCATTCACGACTGGTTTCTGATGAAGAAGAACAGTCGAACACCGTTGTGAGAGAGGAGAGAGAGAATGAGATTGTGAGAGACGGAGACGAGAGAGATTGAGAGAATGAGGGAGGGAGGGTTGGAGAAATAAACTACCCTAGCTAGCGGGCTTCTTTATTTTAAGCCCAATCTTCCTTTCAAAATAATATAAAAAAAGCCCATGAAGGGTTGCGCTTGTACCAAAAAACGCAGCCCTTCATTTAAAAGGGCTTCATTTGTAAAGGGCTGCGCTTTTCTATAAAAACGCAGCCCTACAAGAAAGAAGGGTTGCGTTTTATTTAAAAGCGCAGCCCTACTGTATAGAAGGGCTGCGTAATGAAGAAAGCACAGCCCTTCCAGCGCAGCCCTTCCAGCGCAGCCCTTCCTTTTTTTCCCCTAGGGGAATGAATCTGATTATTATGACATTGAGGAAGATATTGATACACCACTAGTGAGTGGTGATGAGGGTGAACAGGAAAGAAGAAGGAGGAGAGCTTTGTTGGTAGGAAAAAGTACTGACTTCTCCACCTTTGTGTGGAAAGTAGCACAAAGATTTGCAAACAAGGAGTGATTTAAACAGGCAGTGGCTAGGTATGCCATTTTCCAAGGTAGGAATGTGAGTGTGGTTTTAAGTAACAAAAACAGAAGGCAAGAGTGTGGAGTGAAGTGTGTGTTAGGGTTTCCCTTTTATCTATATTCATAGTGGCACCCAAACAAAGCTAGTTTCATTGTGAAAAAAGTGGTGAATGAGCATAGGTGTCAGAGAAATATGAAGAAGAACAAACAATTGAAAACCAAATCAGTTGCAGCTGAGATGTTGGAAGTGTTTATGGCGAGGCCACATTGGCCAGCCAAAGAGATTATTGAGACAGTGAGGAGGGTTTATAAGGTTATTATGCATAAGGATTTTGCATATAAAGTTAAGTACCATGCATATCAGATGTTATATGGGTCTATGCAAGATTATTACAGGAAGCTAAGAAGATATATTGCAGCTTTCAAAAAGGAAAGTCCTCAAATTGTCATTGAGTTAGTTGTGGTTGGCAGTCTAGGAACAAACCCTCCACATTCCAGAGGTTATTTAATTGCTTTGAAGGACTAAGGCAAGGTTGGAAGGAAGGATGTAGGAGAATAATATGTGTTGATGCAGCTTTCTTGAAGACTTTTTTAGGGGGTCAGATAATATCAGGTGTTGGTAGGGATGCTAATGAGTAGATGTATCCCATTGCATGGGAAGTGGTGGAGGGAGAGAATTTACTATCATGGGAATGGTTTTTCACACATCTACAATCATGCTTGGAGCTTGGTGATGGAGATGGATATGCAATTGTTTCAGATGAGCATCTGGTAATATTTCATGTTCCTAAACTTTATTCTTTAATTAGCTTATATTGTAATTGCTCAACTAAATTAGCTAACCTAAATGTTACTAACTAGCATATCATAAATAACCTAGCAAACTAAGTACATTAGTTAGTTTAATTTCTACTTTTAACTCATCTAAACTAACCTAGCTTCCTAACTAAATCATTTAGGTTAAGTTCTACTTTTAACTTAGCTTAACTAACCTAGCTAGCTAACTAAAAAAGTGTTCTACTTTTAACTTAGCTTAACTAACATAGTTAGGTTAACTTGTAATTTAAACTTAGCTCAATATAGTAAATCAGTTAACTTAGTTTGCATATCCACTAAAATTAAAGTTCTAATTGGATTTACTACTATTTTGAAGGCCATTTTGAGTGATGTTGCTTAGGTACTACCTAAGGCAGAGCATAGACTGTGCTCGACATGTCTATGCTCATTGGCACAAAACATATAAAAGAGATGAGATGAAACTACTATTCTGGAAGATTTCTAAGGCATACAACATGGCTGATTTTGAAGATGCTTTGAGTGAATTGGAAAAAGAAAATGCAGATGTTGCTTCTGCTTTTAGGGCTTACAAGCCACCTGTTTTTTGTAGAGCATTCATAAGTCCTAGGATTGAATCTGACGCCATCACTAATAACATGGCTGAGACCTTTAATGGTTTACATGATGGAGGATATTAGGGTGGCACTTATGCAAAGGTTATGTAATAAGAGGCAGTCAATGGAGAAGTTAAGTGTCAAGATATGTCCCAGGATCCAAGCTATGCTTGATAAAGAGAAGGATAAGGCTGCTAATCGTGATGTGATGCCCTCCACAGAGCACATTTCTAATGTTAGATATCATCTTGATTAGCTCATTGTAAACTTAGATTCTAGGACTTGTACATGTAGAAAATAAGATCTGCTTGGAGTGCCTTGTTGTCATGCAGTTGCATGTATTTTTACTTTGACTTATTGACTCTGTCAAAAAAAATTCCCTCCACATTTCGTTTCCCCTAACTGTTCATATACCACTCTCTCTATCTCTCTCTCTCTCCTGTTCTTCGTCTCCAAGTCAGGCATTAAAGTTCAAGCAAATCAAAGTTTGAATCTTTGCAACAGAGGTAAGTTCGTATTTTCTTTTATTTTGTTTTTTGCACCAGAATTTTCTGGAATTTTTCCATTTTATTATTCGAAACTCTTGGCTTAATGCATGTGTGTGGTACCTACACAAACACCAACACAAATCAGTTTTCAGTTGAATAAGTTATGCAAGTGTAAAAAAACAACAAAAACCAACTGTAAATTACATTTATACCTGATTTCCTCTTCTGCCCCTGCCTCTTGTATTCAGCCAAGAGTTTCGAATAATAATATATTTTCAAATGGTTATAGGTTATGTATTAATATAACTTTAATGTTTCGATAATTCTAAAAGTATAACTAAAGGAGTTATTTCACCTAATTAGTTGTTAAAGGGTCACCTTAAAAAGTTATTAATGACTAATGACCTTTGTTGAGACCTTAATGACAAAATAATGAACGATATGACCTTAATAAACGCTAACCAATATTTAGGCTTAGAAGCTAAATAACGAAACGTCATTAATAAAACTATTCTTGATTAGATTAAAGGAGATAAAGGATATTACAAGCCTGCCCCGGCTATCAAGGTTGTTAAGCAGGATTTTATATAAATATAGTTTAGTATATATAAAGGAGATAAAGGATATCACAATCCCCCATAATTTCAAAGGATTTTATAAATATATTTTAGTATATATATATTTATATTTAAACATAATCTAGTATTTAAAATGATTTGACTATTTAAAAAACTTGACTATTTTAAAAGTCAAAGGAAATTATTTTAAAGATTTAGGAAAGTTAAAAATATTTTAATTAAGCATGTTTTGATAAAAGTTCTAAATACTAATTTCTATTGGAAAGGAAGTCTAATGGACTTGAGGAACCCAATAAGGATAAAGGAGTCATATTAATGATAAAGATTCTAATTTGTTTATCCTATTCATCATCAATTATCATTAAGTCCAATCTCCTTTTTCCTAAGCCCAAAAGGGACACCTTATAAATATCCTATCACTCAATTATTTTACCCCACACAAAAGAATATTTTCTCTCTCCTCCTTCTCACCCACACGGCATTCACTCTCTCTCTCTCTCCTCTTCTACGATTTTCTTTCTTTCTCTTCCAACTTCTCTCTTTCTTCTTCATCAAGTAACGTTTCTTCTTCAACAAGAAACATCACAAGCTTCCAAGAACCACCGTGACTCGCGCCACAGTGCTGCTGCCGTGGTCCTTTGTTCCGGCGCCATTCTTGTTCTTCCTCTTGTGGTTGTTTTCTTTTCTTCTTCCTCAAGATTCCATTAAAGACTATGTTTTTATGCTTTCTTTTAATGTTAATCATGATTATTGGATTAATTTACTATTTTAATTAATAATCTTAATTCATATATATATATATATATATATATATATATATATATATATAATATATATATATATATATATATATATATATATATATTATGAGAATAAAAATTCAGATTTGTTTATTATGATTAGATTGAAGTTTTAATCATTAAAGTACGGATTTTTAGGTTTTTAATTACTAGAAAACCAATGTTAGATACTATGAGATTGATTTAGATTATGATTTTAATCATGTTTGTATATGTTTGAAGAAGGTTTTATGATTTTAAAAGTTGCTGGAATTTCATAAAAGGTTTTATTAATGGAGATTTAAGAGTTTTAATTACTAGTATGGTGGTACTATGCTAGGAATTAAAAGTAATTGAGTTTTGATATTAAAATCAGCTTTTGAACGAATGTAAAAGGTTTTTTTTTAATATTTTAGAGTTGCTGTATTTTTAGTTAAAAGTATTGATTTTAGTTTATATTGATTCTAGGCGGAGAATATTTCGTAGGAGACTTTTAAGGGATTAAAAGTGGCCTGTAGACTAGTTTACACAAGGTACGTACATAGCTGTGTGCTATGTGATTAGTATCATGATTTAAGCAGAAAAAATTTTAGTATCATGTATAGGAACTTATTATGTTCATATATGATTTCTAGTATTTGATTGTTACATGTTTTATGCATGTGTGCAAGCATGTGATTTGAGATTTATTACGAATATTAGATTGTATGTTTGTATGGAATATTTGATACAACCATGAAGAGAAAGTTTTTATTTATTAATTTGCATGAGGAATTAATATATGTTATAGAGATTGAATCATGTTATTCATGTATTCCCTGACATGTATTATTTTTATTATCTTATGAGGACTGTGGGTCTTATTTGTTAAGTTTGATGAGTTATGCCTTTTTAAAGGTAGGATTATTGTTGGCTAGGTTCAACAAATAAAGAAAGTTAAGATTAAAAAGAAAGTAAGTCTTGGATTGTAAGTTGTGATCACTTATTAAATCCTAAGATAAAAGAAGTTCAGTTGTGCATGTTGTTTTGTATTTTCTGTGATTGCTTGTGTGTGTCATAACAAGTGATAATATGTAAATAACGTAAAGTGTAACGAGAATAGTTATAGACTTTAGACTGGTCCACGTCTAGAGTTGGAAATTAGGAGTTGGAGTACATGGTGAGCGAGCCATGGCTTTTTACAGGAATGGATAGATCACCATCCCTTTTCCAGTTAGCAAAAGTTTATCGATATCGCAGGTCAATCTGAAATGCGTTGTAGTGCCTAGTAGCACCCGTACTTCGTTTTCGTAGGTGACGGCATTAGTAGATAAGACAACTCAGTTCCAATAACTATTCCATTAAAGTAATAAAATGATGTTTAGAGTTTAGTTCAGTTATAGTTATCTGCAGATTGTTATATGATTATATTATTATGTATCCCTGCATATTATTTATTAGTATCATGTTAGGAATGCTTATGTTTTAGTATGTAGTACTCAGCTTTGCTGATTACGTGCTTTGTTTGTGATTGTGATCATGGCTTTGCCTTATTGATCATGCGATGATCCATTATGGTGAGCAGATTCAGTATAGCATTGACATTACAGGTTCGCAGATGTGCATCATTGGGAATCTAGAATGGAGAAAATGTGTAACTAGTTTATTTTATTTTTCTGCATTAGTAAGAATATTTTATTAATTTGGTTTGAGTAGACTCATTTAGATTATTTAAGTTCTAAATACTTCTTTATTTATTTATTTATTTATAATAAGGTTGAAGTTTGTTAATTGTTTTCCGCTGCAAAATTCTGAATAAGCCTTTACGTTATCACACGGGAGATAATACTTGGGTAATTCTCTACTTGTATAGTATAAAAGTATTTCTGAAAAAAGAGAACTATCGGGGTGTTACAAAAGGGTATCTTGGAGCTTTAGGTTATTTTCAAAACTTATAGGCGCCTAATTAACTAACTAGCTTACTAGTTATTTGAAGAAAACTTTAGAATTGCTCCTACTTATTCATTTTGAAAACTTATAGGAATATATCATATTATATTAATTTTTTTAGACCGAAATTATTTTTATTATTAACGAATGATTTTTTTTCCGGAAATCTCATGGTTCGAATTTTTTTTAGTGTTCGAAATATATTTTTCGGATATTATATTGGTCCGGAATTTTTTTTTAAATCCGAATATATTTTTTTTTAACAGTCCGAAATTTTTTTTAGAAAGTCAAAAAAAAAATTTCGAATTTCATAGGTCCGAAAGTTTTTTTTTGGGTCGAAAATTTTTATGGACACTTAGGTATTATTATTTCATAAAAAGTGCCTGCATTATATTTTCACGCTTTTAAAGTTTATGTGATTGCATTGCGAGAATGGGTAGTATAGGAAGGTTATATAGGATAGAAATATTATATGCCTGCATTCAATAGTTAGTTCAGCATCATTATATTTTCTTCCCTGCTGATGATGCATTATTATAATTCTTCTCTGCTGGTGATGCATTATTATAATTCTTCCATGCTAATCATGCATTATTTCTTTTCTTCCCTGCTAATTATGCATGAATATTTTTTCTCTTCCCTGCTCGCTGTTTATATTTAGTTGCCTGCTAAGTGTTATGTTTTCCTGTCTATGATGTGGTACTTATTACTCCTATTGATTATGGTTGGGAATACGTTAGAGAGAGTACTAAAATATTATGATTTATTGGTGTTGTAGCTCCCTAAACATGTTTGCCAGAATAGGAAGCTATGATAACCCCGTTAACCTGAGTGAAAATGAAATTGATGAGGACATTGCACCCATCGATGATAGAGAATATACTGATTTAGAGTGGACCATGCGTAGAGTTCTGAGGAAAGAAATACCTAGTGACGACGAAGTTATCATAGAACTTGACCATGCTAGAGGCAGCACTAGAACGGATATCTATCATGCTTGTTTCAGGTATGAAACTGATACTGAACCTGAGGAAGATGAAGATACTCGGCCGATTAGAAGATCCAAACGGCAAAGGAAGTATATCTACTACGATGAGGATGGGGAAGAAGAAGCTGATGATGAGACATTTATGCCTGAGCAGTATCAAGAAGCTAAGGATAGGACTAACAATCTAGTACCTTAGATTTATTTTATGTCTCTGATTAATAATAATATATATAGTATACTAGTTTTATCAAAGAAATAATGTTGGATATTTGACCAACAGTGAGAGAGTAGTTTTATAGAATTATTGTTTTAGGAAAATATAATATTATAGTAACATTCATTTTATTAAATACCCTTTATGGAAGAATAAAAGTTATTATTTAATTTATATGAGTGAGTAAGAATTTATTCTGGGAACGTGATGGGAATATTTTTTTATTATTTAAATTTACATTATGTGATTATATTCTTGCTTGTTTCTACTTGCATGTTGACGTGAATATATTTTACATGGATGATTATGTGATTATTAGAGAACATATCATGTTGAACTTGAAACTAGTTGAGAAATTGTTTGTTGTTACGATCTTTAACGATCAAATCAAGTATTGCCTTATTAGATGGACATATAAGTTGAACATAAAGTAGAGTTATATTACTTTCAGGTCCCGGAGTAGAATGGCTAACAATACCGACCTAGCTGCTGCTATTCGCCTCTTGGTGGAGAAATTGACTCAGGAGAGAGCTGAGCGTCCTGAGACTGCTGGAGAAATGTTTGAAAGATTAGCTAAGGTTAAACCACCCTACTATAAAGGGCAGTCTGACCCGACCTTCTTAGAGAATTGGATTAGGGAGTTCGAGAAGCTCTTTAATCAGGTAGTAAACTGCACCCTGGAAATATGAGAGTGGGTCAGGCTGTGTTATATCTGAAGGATGAGGCTGACCTATGGTGGAGGGGGAATGGTGCTAGACTGAGTGCTATCGAAGGATTCAATTGGGAAGCATTTGTGATTGCCTTGAGAGGAAAGTTTTACCCTGCCTTTATGAGGAAACAAAAAGCCCAAGAATTCATTAACCTGAGGATGGGTGGTATGACCATCTTTGAGTACAGCAAAATAATCAGGGGAACTATAGTAAGCCTGCGAGTGAGAACCCCAACCAGAATAAGCCTGCAGGAAAGATGTATGTGATGAGTCCAAAGCAAGCTGATAAAACTGTCGACGTAGTTTCTGGTAATTTTTCTATTAACTCAGTCCTTGTTAAAACATTATTTGATTCAGGGGCAACTTATTCTTATATATCATCATCTGTCATAAAGAGTCTGGGGTTAGTAGATTTTGAAGTAATTGACTTGTCTATTAGTATTCCTACTAGAGAAATCATAAGGTGTACCAAGTTGTTTAGAAACCTGCCTTTGAAGATAGGAGGTTGTGTCTTTCTGTCTGACTTAATAGAATTTAGTTTGGGAGACCTAGATTTAATCCTTAGAATGAATTGGTTAAGTCTTTATAAGGCCAATATCGATTGTGAGATTCAAAAGGTAGAGTTGAGAAACCCTTTGGGAAAATTAACCTCCTATAGACGTTTTGGGAAACCTAAGAAATTTGGAGTTATCTCTGCCATGCAAGTGAGGAAACTAATGAGAAAGGGATGTGAGTTATTCTTCTGTAGTGTGCAGGATGTGAGTAAGGAAGCTGAATTAAAACTTGAGGATGTCCCAATAGTGAACGAGTTTATGGATGTGTTTCAAGTGAGATATTAGGTATGCCACTTGCTAGAGCTGTTGAGTTCACCATAGACTTAGTTCCTAGAACTGCACCTATATCTAAGGCACCCTATAGAATGGCACCATTTGAGATGAGTGAGCTGAAGATGCAATTGCAAGAACTATTGGATAAAGGTTATATTAGGCCTAGTGCATCACCTTGGGGAGCTCCTGTGTTATTTGTGAAGAAAAAGGATGGTAGCATGAGGCTATGCATTGATTATAGGGAGTTGAATAATGTAACCATCAAAAACAAATATACTTTGCCTAGAATAGATGACCTATTCGACCAATTGAACGGAGCGAGTGTGTTCTCAAAGATTGAATTACTTTCAGGATATCATCAATTGAGGGTAGCTGATAAGGATGTACCTAAGACTGCCTTTAGAACGCGTTATGGTCACTATGAGTTCACTGTAATGCCATTTGGGTTAACCAATGCTCCTGCTATATTTATGGATTTAATAAATAGGATCTTTCATGAGTTTCTAGACAAGTTTGTAGTGGTTTTCATTGATGACATACTCATATATTCGAGGAATGAAGCTAAGCATGATGAGCACTTGAGGATCATTTTGGAGACATTGAGGAAAAACCAATTATATGCCAAGTTCTCTAAGTGTGAGTTTCGTTTGGAGAAAGTAGCATTTTTGGGTCATTATTTGTCTAAGGAAGGAGTCTCTGTAGATCCTGCTAAGATTCAAGCTGTGAGTGAGTGGCCAACTCCAAAGAGTGTGTCAGATATTAGAAGTTTCTTAGGTCTAGCTGGCTATTATAGAAGATTTGTGAGAGATTTCTCGAAGATAACAAGATGTATGACCAACTTGATGAAAAAGGAGTCCAAATTTGAGTGGAGTGAAAAGTGTGAAGAAGCCTTTCAGATTTTCAAGTGTCGTTTAATCTCTGCACTTGTTTTAACCCTGCCTGATGGGGATGAGGGATTTGAGGTATATAGTGATGCTTTGAAAAATGGTCTAGGATGTGTGCTACAGCATAATGGGAAGGTAATAGCGTATGTGTCGCGTCAATTGAAACCTTATGAGGCTAATTACCCTACCCATGACCTAGAGTTAGCTGCCATAATGTTTGCATTGAAAATTTGGAGACATTACCTTTATGGAGAAACTTGTAAGATATTCACAGACCATAAGAGTTTGAAGTACATTTTCACCCAAAAAGACCTGAATATGAGGCAAAGAAGATGGCTGTAGTTGATTAAGGATTATGATCTAAATATCTAGTATCATGAGAGGAAAGCAAATGTGGTTGCTGATGCCTTGAGTAGAAAATCGAGTCATAGCTTGAGTGCCTTGATAGTCCTTGAGGAGTTGTGTCGAGATATGCAAAGGTTGAGCTCCGAAATTTTAAATCCTGGGGAGAGTGAGGCAAGACTTAGTACTCTTTCTTTGGGTGTGTCAGTTTTCGACGAGATCATAGAGGGTCAAATTGGTGATGAGCACCTAGATAGATCAGGGAGAAAATGAAGCAAGGTAAGGAAGCTGACTTTAAGATTCATGTGATGGGAGTCTAAGGTTTAAATGGAGGTGGTGTGTACCACAGAAGTGTAATGACCTTAAGAGACGCCTTATGGGCGAGGGGCATAATACTCCATACTCTGTGCACCTTGGGGGTGATAAATTGTATAAAGACCTTAAGGTTATCTATTGGTGGCCAAATATGAAGCGAGAGGTAGCTGAGTATGTGTCTAAGTGCCTAACCTGCCAGAAAGTGAAGATAGATCATAAGAGACCCATAGGGAAGGTTCAATATTTAGAGGTTCCTGCATGGAAGTGGGATTCGATTTCTATGGACTTTGTGACTGCCTTACCTAAAACGAGAAGTGGAAATGACACCATTTGGGTTATTGTGGATAGATTGACCGAATTCGCCGCGTTTATACCTATTAAGGAGACCTGGAAAAAGAAGCAGCTCGCTAAGACTTACATTAAGCATGTGGTGAGACTACATGGAGTTCCAAAGGATATTATTTCTGACCGTGACTCTAGGTTCTATCGAAATTTTGGAAAAAGGTCCAATTAAATCTTGGGACAAAATTGAAAATGAGTACAACCTTTCACCCTACGACTGATGGTCAGACTGAGAGGACTAATCAAACTATGGAGGACATGTTGAGAGCATGTGCGATTGATTTTCAAGGTAGTTGGGAGGACCAATTAGATTTGATTGAGTTTTCTTACAGCAATAGTTATCATGCGAGCATCAAAATGGCACCTTTGAGGCATTACATGGACGGAAATGTAGAAGTCCCATTTGTTGGAATGATTTTAGTGAAAATATCATCTTGGGGACAGAATTCATTGAGGAAACAATTAAGAATGTCAGACTAATTCAGGCTAGAATTTAAGCTGCGCAAGATAGGCAGAAAAGTTATGCTGACTTGAAACGACGCGAGGATGAGTTTGCTATAGGTGATAAGGTGTTCTTAAAAGTCTCACCCACTAAGGGCGTCATGAGATTTGGGAAAAAGGGCAAGCTAAGTGCTAAGTATGTAGGCTCATATGAGATTTCAGAGCGCATTGGGAAAGTAGCCTATCGATTGGCATTACCCATGGAGTTTGAAAAGATGCACGATGTATTCCATATTTCCCAACTTAAGCGTTATATTCCTGACGAGCGTCATGTCCTAGAGCCTGAACAAGTTCAAATCGATTGTAGTCTCACCTATGAGGAAAGACCTGTTAAGATTCTTGACAGGAAAGTGCGTAGTACACGCGATAAGGATGTCCACGTCGTGAAAGTCCTTTGGTCTAACCACGAGTCTGAAGAAGCAACGTGGGAAGCCGAAGATGATATGAGAAAGAAGTATCCAGACCTATTCCTTGAGGTGAGTTACAAGGGCGTAACTCATTTTCTTTAAGGGGGGTAGAATGCGATAAATTTCGCGCTTTTTGTTATTTTTATGAGATTTTTATGCAATATGTATGCCTATGTTGGGCAAATTGGCACATGTTAGTGCAAAAGAAGTAGAGTCTCCGCATAAGAAATGTGTTCATAAGTAACACAAGTGTTTTAAGTTAGCAAACGTGTGCAAAAGTGGCACAAATCTTTTAAACTTTTGAAAAAAAGACGAGTTCAAACTTTCGAAAGTATGTGATTTTTCGTGTCAAGTTTCGGGACGAAACTTCTTTTAAGGAGGGTAGACTGTAATCCCCCATAATTTCAAAGAATTTTATAAATATATTTTAGTATATATATATTTATATTTAAACATAATGTAGTTTTTAAAATGATTTGACTATTTAAAAAGGCCGACTATTTTAAAAGTCAAAGGAAATTATTTTCAAAGATTTAGGAAAGTTAAAAATATTTTAACTAAGCATGTTTTAATAAAAGTTTTAAATACTAATTTCTATTGGAAAAGAAGTCTAATGGACTTGAGGAACCCAATAAGGATAAAGGAGTCATATTAATGATAAAGATTCTAATTTGTTTATCCTATTCATCATCAATTATCATTAAGTCCAATCTCCTTTTTCCTAAGCCCAAAAGGGACACCTCATAAATATCCTATCACTCAATTATTTTACCCCACACAAAAGAATATTTTCTCTCTCCTCCTTCTCACCCACACGGCATTCACTCTCTCTCTCTCTCCTCTTCTACGATTTTCTTTCTTTCTCTTCCAACTTCTCTCTTTCTTCTTCATCAAGTAACGTTTCTTCTTCAACAAGAAATATCACAAGCTTCCAAGAACCACCGTGACTCGCGCCACAGTGCTGCTGCCGTGGTCCTTTGTTCCGGCGCCCTTCTTGTTCTTCCTCTTGTGGTTGTTTTCTTTTCTTCTTCCTCAAGATTCCATTAAAGACTATGTTTTTATGCTTTCTTTTAATGTTAATCATGATTATTGGATTAATTTACTATTTTAATTAATAATATATATATATATATATATATATATATATATATATATATATATATATATTATTATTATTATGAGTATAAAAATTCAGATTTTTTTATTATGATTAGATTGAAGTTTTAATCATTAAAGTATGGATTTTTAGGGTTTTAATTACTAGAAAATCATAGTAGCATGTTAGATACTATGAGATTGATTTAGATTATGATTTTAATCATGTTTGTATATATTTAAAGAAGGTATTATGATTTTAAAAGTTGCTGGAATTTCAGAAAAGGTTTTATTAATGGAGATTTAAGAGTTTTAATTACTAGTATGGTGGTACTATGCTAGGAATTAAAAGTAATTGAAGTTTTGATATTAAAATCAGCTTTTGAACATATTTAAAGGGGATTTTAAATATTTTAGAGTTGCTGTATTTTTATTTAAAAGTATTGATTTTAGTTTATATTGATTTCTAGGCGGAGAATATTTCGTAGGAGACTTTTAAGGGATTAAAAGTAGCCTGCAGACTAGTTTACACAAGGTACGTACATACCTGTGTGCTATGTGATTAGTATCATGATTTAAGAGAAAAAATTTTAGTATCATGTATAGGAACTTATTATGTTCATATATGATTTCTAGTATTTGATTGTTACATGTTTTATGCATGTGTGCAAGCATGTGATTTGAGATTTATTACGAATACTAGATTGTATGTTTGTATGGAATATATGATACAAGCATGAAGAGAAAGTTTTTATTTATTAATTCGCATGAGGAATTAATATATGTTATAGAGATTGAATCATGTTATTCATGTATTCCCTGACATGTATTATTTTATTATCTTATGAGGACTGTGGGCTTATTTGTTAAGTTTTATGAGTTATGCCTTTTACAAGGTAGGATTATTGTTGGCTAGGTTCAACAAATAAAGAAAGTTAAGATTAAAAAGAAAGTAAGTCTTGGATTATAAGTTGTGATCACTTATTAAATCCTAAGATAAAAGAAGTTCAGTTGTGCATGTTGTTTTGTATTTTCTGTGATTGCTTGTGTGTGTGTCATAACAAGTGATAATATGTAAATAACGTAAAGTGTAACGAGAATAGTTATAGACTTTAGACTGGTGCACGTCTAGAGTTGGACATTAGGAGTTGGAGTACATGGTGAGCGAGCCATGGCTTTTTACAAGAATGGATTGATCACCATCCCTTTTTCAGTTAGCAAAAGTTTGTCGATATCGCAGGTCAATCTGAAATGCGTTGTAGTGCCTAGTAGTACCCGTACTTCGTTTTCGTAGGTGACGGCATTAGTAGATAACACAACTCAGTTCCAATAACTATTCCATTAAAGTAATAAAATGATGTTTAGAGTTTAGTTCAGTTATAGTTATCTGCAGATTGTTATATGATTATATTATTATGTATCCCTGCATATTATTTATTAGTATCATGTTTGGAATGCTTATGTTTTAGTATGTAGTACTCAGCTTTGCTGATTACGTGCTTTGTTTGTGATTGTGATCATGGCTTTGCCTTATTGATCATGCGATGATCCATTATGGTGAGCAGATTCAGTATAGCATTGACATTACAGGTTCGCAGATGTGCATCATTGGGAATCTGGAATGGAGAAAATGTGTAACTAGTTTATTTTATTTTTCTGCATTAGTAAGAATATTTTATTAAGTTGGTTTGAGTAGACTCATTTAGATTTTTAAGTTCTAAATACTTCTTTATTTATTTATTTATAATACAGTTGAAGTTTAGTTAATTGTTTTCCGCTGTAAAATTCTGAATAAGCCGATACGTTATCACACGGGAGATAATACTTGGGTAATTCTCTACTTGTATAGTATAAAAGTATTTCTGAAAAGAAAGAATTATCGGGGTGTTACAGCTCAGCTTTGCGGATTACGTGCTTTGTTTATGATTGTTGATCATGACTTTGCCTTATTGATCCTGTGATGACCCATTTTGGTGAGCAGATTTTTTAGAGCATTGACATCTATAGGTTTGTAGATGTTGCATCATGGGGATCTGGGAATGGAGAGTTTGCGTAACAAGTTGTTATATCTATTACTTTAGTAGGAACATATTATATTAAGTTGGTTTGAAGTAGACATTTATAGTGTGTCTGGTTTTAAGTACTTACTTAATTATTATATTAAAGTATGAAGTTTAATTATATGTTTTCCGCTGCAAAATTCTGAATAAGCCGATACGTTATTACACGGGCGATAATGCTTTGGCAATTCTCCATATTTTATATTGAAAAGGTATTTCTGAAAAGGGAGAATTATCGAGGTGTTATATTGTACTATACTCTAAATTTAGAGAATAACGTGTCTTGGTTTACTGGACGATTGTCCAATATTGTTGAATGATGGACGGATTCTATCTATGCTTGAATATTTTAAGTGCCAAAGTCACTCATCTTCAAATATGGAATGACCACCGTGCATGCAGTATTCAAAAGGCCGGACGACCACTTTCCAATGGACGAGTCTTGTTTCTTCCAAATTTAACAACTGTTGGCGATGTTCTTCTAACTTTATGGACTTCCTTTTGTCTCTGAACGGTTTGGGCAAAAAAGCCCTTCGTTTAGTTGCCTTCATCCAGCTGACCGGACGACCATTGTTTGCCGGACAGGTTTAACTTGAATTTGCCAAGGGCCAGAGACGCTCGTCCAAAACTGTGGACTAGCTTATGTCTAAGTGCTACTTAGGCCAAATAGCAAACCGTCCAGGACTATATGTTGGACGGATTCAACCTTAGTCCATTTTACCAAGTGTCATACATGCTCATCCAAGACTACGGACTGGCTTTTTTCTAGGCACTGCTTAAGTCAAATAGCAATCGTCCTAGTTGAATGGACGATCACTAAACCACTGAATCTTGGACGGATTCAGCCTTACTCAAACAATAAATTCCTCTGCGTCCCAAACCCCCCCCCCTTCTTGGACGAAGTGGGTCGTTCTATGAAGCCACTTGGTCCCAAGAAGGAGAACAGCCAAAAAACATTATTGGTGATGGATTTCTAAGGATAAGAGTGGTTGAGTAACTCTTGGACCCGGCAAGCTCTCCTTATATAGTTGCATATAATTTGTAACAACTTGTTTCTTTACTAAGGTTGTTGTTACCTGGCTGGCCTTACGATTGAAAGTAAGATTCCTTTACTAAGGTCTCTTAATTCTGGCCGCTTTCCTTTAGGAGATTGATGTTTCACTTTTCTAGAGATTATAAATGGCATGCCGTCAGACATGTAATTAATCTTATACATCTGTAACATGTTGGCCGATATCCTTATGGAAGCAATGTGCATCAAAGAAACTAATATATCCCTGATTTGACCATACAAGATGATAAGTGTGTTTCAAACGTACTTTATGCACTCCTTTTAGCTCATTTTGATCCTCTTTCTCCCATTTCTTCCCTCTTTCTTCTCCCTTTCCCCTTCTATTTCATTCACTTGATCATAATGATATTTTGCTAGATTTTTGGTCATTTTTGATCATAATGTCCAACGACTAGTCATAAGCTTGATTTGGATATAAAACGAAGAAGTTATGCTCGTTTTAAGTTGAACTGTCCAAGTTTGAGGCAGAAGGGTGAGGTGCGCCCGCACCTGATTTTGGTGCGCCCGCACCTCTGCTTGGTGCGCCCGCACCCTTCGTTTCCGGAAAGAAAAAAATCGAGCCCTCATTAAAAAAGATAGTTTTGTTTTTAGTTTGAACTGACGCTTTATTCTAGTTTCTAGAAAATATTTTTAGGGTTGATATTAGAGAGAAAACACTTGAGTTTCGATTGAGAATCGAGATTATAATAATCATAGTTTGTGATTCCATTTACATTCAAGGTACTTTTCATTCAATTTAATTTAAAGTTTAAGTTTTTATTTCATTCTTTTCGTGTTTGTTCTTGCTTTTGGTTATTCTTAGATCTTCATTCTCTTAGTTTCATAATTGTGATTTCCATTAGTTTAATCATTTCTTAATCATCTTTAGCCTTAGATTAGTCATAGATGTAATGTTTAATTACTTAAACTCCATGATTAGTGAGTAGTTTCATATCTAGGGTTGGGGTGAAAGTATGAATTAGGGTTTTAAATGTGTTGTTGATGTGATTGTGATGTTTTAAAGAAGTTTATGCATTGATCTTGGTGTTTTGAGACCTTAGGATAGATATTGATCAATTCATACTTTGGTATTTTGAACTCAGATATTCTTAAATCGAATTTTGAACTCTTTTATCATTCTTAAGAATCAACTTAATTTCTAGGTCAAGATATTGGGTAGAAATTAAGGGGATCTTTCATTAGGGATTTTTAGAACTTATTGAATCTCTTAATCAATTAATTAAAGACCATTCGAGAGAGGATTTAGTTGATTGATTAAGAGATTACTCTTGAGGACCATTCGAGAGAGGACTCGAGTACTTTAGAGGAAAACTAAACCTTGCATAATCGTCTTCGTTGCTTCACAATCGCATTAACAATCATTATCCGATCTTATTCATACTAGTATCCTTAACTCTAGTGTCTTTATATTTGATATTTTAACCCGTGATATTTGCTTGTTCTTGTTATTAGATAGTCTTAATTGTTACCAAACCCTTTTCAAACCCTCAAATACCATTCAATTAGGTAGTCTGGACTTGATAGACTTTAATCAATCCCATTTCCCTGTGGATCGACCCTTGACTTGCCCTTACTATTCTCTTAGTAATTGCTTGTTAGGACTTATAAATATTGTTTGAAAAGTGATTTTTGGTGTCTTAACGACACACTAAAAACCTCTTATCACAAGTTCGTATCATCGTACAATTTTCATGAAGTTATAATAATGCCACAGTATAAATCATCATCAATCATATAATCAGTCATGAATAGTATTCACATCGATAATATACACATGCGAGGATCAAATAAAATTCAATCACAACAATAAAATAAAATGTTCCCATTCGCGTACCAAAATAAATTCTTGCTCACTTGGATAACTAAATATTTACTTTTATTCCTCAAATGATGATACTAACACTTTTCCAATCCATAATAAATATACCTCTTACTTAACAAGATGAAGGTACTAAAGAAAGAAATTTAAACCATTATAACATGACTACTTAAAGGAATATCCAACAATTATTCTTAAAGCATAAATACATAGTCTAAGGAGATACATTATCAGTCTCATCTTCCGAGTCTTCATCGTCCACATCCTCATCTGCTACAGAAAATCTTGGCTCACCAAAAACACTCCTCACAATGCATAGTAGATATCCTTTCGGGTTTACCCCTAGCACGGTCAAACTCCTGAATAACCTCATCATTGCTATACGGATTGCTAACTTTTAAAACATAACGCATCTCCAAGTCTAGGCTAGTGAAACTATCAAAATCAGACCCTCCATCATTCTCATCATCGCAAATGATACTCTCACTACTCGAATATCTTCTTTATCAAACATGACTAAAAATCCTATAACAAATGAATACGACATCTTTAAGCAAATGATACTCTCACTTAGTGTATGTTCCCAACAATAAACAATAATTTTAAGCATAGGAATAACATAAAACAGTTAACCATAAAAGAAAAATATAAACATACTGAACTAACTATGAAAAGGAATAACATAGTAACAATGCTAACAAGAAATGTAACACTCCGTCTTTTTAAGACTAATAATAAATTGCTAAATGGCAGCGAAAATACCACTGAGACGGAAAATGTCACTCTAAAATAGTATAGTAGTAATAAATCCCAAACTGAATATTCTCGAAAGATGAGGAGATGAGGTCTCATACCCTCACTCCAAAATTACTATTACAACTCAAAAATAAATATCCATAAAATCCCTTATTAAACTCCATGAAATCCATGAGGCAACTATCCATCAAAACTCTACTTAAGACCTACTAAGAAGTAAGTCTTAAACCTACTATCATAATGCTCATCTACTACTACAAGGATCAAATCCTTGCTCACCAGGTCGAGTCTCACCATCCTAGTCCAAATAGTAACAATCCTAAACTTCCACATCTGCAAAAGCATACAATAACAAACTTACAATCGGTGGGGAGTAACTAAGAGCTCTTCTAATTTAATAGGATTCAATTAACAATATAATAAACGAAGAATAATGTTAAAAAATACAAGACAATAATAATGCAGACAAAACAATGGACAAAGTGTGAAATAAAAATAACAAAACTATAAATAAAACATAAAACAAGTGAACCGACATGATAATACATCAATAACCAATTAAAGCATAATAAATGACAAGGGAGCAATAAATATATAATTATAGAAAATAAATTAAAAGTCTTCAAAATTATATATATAATTTAATATTATTGAGTGAATTGAACGCTCGTGGCCGCAGCCACTTCCTAAGAGTATGTCAGATCGTAACCTCCAGAACGGCCTATGGGTTACCTTCCCTACCGTCTGCAGTGTCTAAGAATGACCAAACTCCCGATGCGGAATAACATCGTAACGTTTCCTGTCCTCTCGGACGACAACATATCCTAAGTTTCTCCCATGCAGGGTAGCACCCTGCTCAGTGCCCCGTGTCCTCTAGGAGTGCATGTTCAAAACTTTCGGGATTCAAGATCCCTTAAACTACCCAACTCAAAATAAAATATTTCTAAACCAAGTGCAAAAAGATATAAATATTAATCTTCAAACATCAAAATATTCTTCAAGTATTCACAATCTCTCAAATAAACTTAATTCCTCAAACCAATTCTTCAGAATAATACTTCAATGTAATAATATATATATACACTAAAAGTCAAGATTTGAAATAAACTCCTTCAAAACCCTTTTACTTAATCAAAAATAAAAATACTAAACATGCTTCAACAATTAATAAACCAAAAATTCAGCATACATGAAATAATAAAATATAAATAAATTTCATGCTCAACACAACAAAAATAAAACGAAGCAACAATAAGTAGCAACCGCGTGGCGAGCACCGGTCGTGGTACACGACCAGCCCACTGTCGCAGCTGCAGCAGTGGCGTGGCACCGCTGCCGGCAGTCGACGATTGTCGTGGTGGTGGTGTCACGCCTTCCTCCTTCCCTCTTTAGTACTTAATTCACAATATCCAATAGATATACATGCTAATTTAATACTTCAAGAAATTAAATAAAAGGACATATACATCTTCCTTAAAGATTCCAACTATGAACATAAAATAACCAAAACATACCACATACGTTTCCAACTCTAGACACAAAATTCCAACACTAAATAACTCCTTAAAAGAACGAAAAACAATTAATAAAACTCCTAAAAACATGGTTATAATTCTACAATATAATAGGACAAGTATATAGAACGTTATAACACTAAAAATTAATCATGTATAATAAATATAATATTTATATTCCAGCACTACTTACTCAATGAAAAGTAGTCTAAAACAATTAATAACTTCTCTAATGACAAACCCCTCATACCACAACATTTACTACATGAATATATATTAAAGACAACACTAAAACATAATTTTCCAAAGGAATATATAAATTCCAGCACATATAACAATAATAGAAACATGAATTAACGCATGAAATAAAAAAAAAAATCATGAGTAAACATGATTCTAACATTATACAATCATAAAAACATTAATTAACATATGAGATAAAATAATAAATCATGAATAACAACTTTAAACATGATTCTAACAATAACCGATAAAAACATGAATTAACATATGAAATAAAAGTATAAATCATGAATAACAATCCTAGACATGATTCTAACAATAAATACAACGAGTATAACGATTCTACTAATTATAAAGTACTATATAAAATAAGTAAAAATATTAGTAGCATGAATTCTAACAACTAATACTATTTCTAACATGATTCTAACGTGACTGAAATATTAATTAAACTCTAAAAGTACTAGAAGGGATGTTAGTTACCTTGATCTAGTGCGAGAGAATAGAGAAAGAAGATAAGAGAAAACAGAAAATGTCATCCTTGATGTAAGAGAATAGAAATACCAAAGATTCGCACTTTAGGCTTGAATTGCTCTTGAAAATAGCTTGAAAATAACACTAGAATGGTTTAATTTGTGAAGAACAAGAAGAAGACCCTTCTCCCTATTTTTTTAGTGATAGGCGTGTGATTAGGGAAACCAAAGAGGATGAAAATTGATTTCTTTCTGTAACAGCCTGACTTATTAAGCTAAGATTAGAATCGATAATCCACAATCAATTATGCTAATGACGATCAATATAAATTGTGACCGTTACGCTCCGAAATCTAAACGTTTAAATTAATGTTATGTGAAATTTGTTGCTGACGTGTATATTATGTGTTATTAGATAACTAATAACATGAGCTATGTGATAATTGAGTAATTCATGAATTATGTTAAGAACGTTGAGTATCGTCTCAGAGTTATGGGATTTATATTAGTTATTGATATCGTTTTGTTATTCGAGGAAGTGAGATTAAGGATTCATTAGGTCAAGATACCTTCATTAAGGTATATGGTATACTTTGGATAAATTTAGTTAAGAATAATTAAGGATTAGGAAGGAATTGAGAAGAGAATCCAAGTTGAAGCCCTGGAAATTCTGGTTAACACATAAGCATGGGAAATGACGATTCTACCCCTAATACTAAACAAAAAATAATGATTTTGTCCTTACCCATTCTCCATATATATGAGAGGAAGGTCCTCATTCATTTTCACCAGAATCATTTCACAAGAAACACAAGAAACACACATCTCTCCTCTTCTCCTTTCTCACGCCTATTCTGGCGAGCAGCAGGCCTGCTTTTGGCAGCTTGCTCTGATTCTTGAATGCAAACACTTTCCTAGGTTCATCAAGGTGTCCTCTATACTGGGCAAGCGTTATTTTTGAAGTTCCATTCCTGTAACCCTAAGAAAAACCAAGGAAGGTGAGTTGTGGGTGAATTTCAGCATGTATGAGGTATATTAGTTTGAAACTTGATTTCTTTGGGTTAATTACTAACTTTAAGGTGATGAATGTTTTACCCAAGGTCCTAAGAGGTTTCTCGAGAGGTGGTAAAAGTTACTAAGTAAGATTTTATTCCTAGACACCAAGTTAAGGTACACAAGAACCACCCTTTGAAACTTTACTTTCTTAATTGTTATCATAACACTTATTTATGGAGTTTATGAAAGCTACGAATATTTTTTGGGAAAAATTGCCAAAAATAAGCCGACCTTTACCCCGTATTCCAGAAATAAGCCAACCTTTCGAAAATCCAGAAATAAGCCAACCTTTGCATCATTTTTGCCAATTTTGGGTCAAGTGATGAAATGACCGGTTGGTTACCTGTTAGTTCAGGTTAATTACGCTATTAACACTAATTTTCACCATTATCACTAATTAATTACACTATTATCACTAATTTTCACTATTATCACTAATTTTTAATTTTAATTATTACTAATTATTAATTATTATTAATTTTCATTTTTATTAATTATTATTGTTATTAAGTATTATTATTATTATTATTATTATTATTATTATTATTATTATTATTAATTATTCATCATATGTTCATCATTCATCATCATCTATTCATCTGTTCATCTGTTCATCTGTTAATCATTCATCATCATCTTTTATCTGTTCATCATTCAATTTGCATTATCATTCATCATCTATTCATCTGTTCATCATTCATATGTTCATCATTCATCATCTTTCATCATTCATCATCAACCACCACCGCCGCCACCACCTCCACCACCGCCATAATCCATTGACCACCGCCCAGATTCAAACCCAAATTCATACCCAGATTTCCCCCAAATTCAAACCCATATTTTGCCCCCATTTTCGAACCCAAAATTCAACAAATTCAAGCCAAATTTTCCCCCAAATTCAACCCAAATTCGAACTCTTAAATGCCCCAAATTCAAACCTGAAAATGCCCCAAATTGAAACCCAAAAATCCCCCAAATTCGTACCAAAAAATGCCCCAAATTCAAACCCGAAAATGCCCCAAGTTCGAACCGAAAAATCCCCCAAAATTCAAACCCAAAAATGCCCCCAATTCGAACCCAAAAATGCCCCAAATTGAAACCAAAAAATCCCCCAAATTCGTACCCAAAAATCCCCCAAATTCGAACCCAAAAATGCCCCAAATTCGAACCCAGATTTTCCCCAAATTCAAACCCAAAAATCACCAAAATTCGAACCCAAAAATGCCCCAATTCGTACCCGAAAACGCCCCAAATTTCAACCCAAAAATGCCCCAAATTCGAACCCAAAAATGCCCCAAATTGAAACCCAAAAATCCCCCAAATTCGTACCCAAGAATGCCCCCAATTCAAACCCAAAAATCCCCCAAAACAAACAAAACTAACCTCGGTGATTATGATGATGAGGATCGGTTTGGAGACGATAATGATGAAGATTGATGATGATAATGAATGGATGAGAGATGAGGGAGAAGAGAGATGAGAGAGAGAAGAATGAGAAAAGGAAATAAGAAAAAGAAATTGAGAAAAACGGAAAAAAGAAAAAGAAATTGAGAAAAATGGAAAAAAGAAAAAGAAAATCAGAAAATCAGAAAAAAGAAAAAGGAAAAATATTTTTATAATCGGTTAAAAAAGTTATAAGTAAACTGACCCAAAATTGGCAAAAATGATGCAAAGGTTGGCTTATTTCTGGATTTTCGAAAGGTTGACTTATTTCTGGAATACGGGGCAAAGGTTGGCTTATTTTTGGCAATTTTTCCTATTTTTTGTGTGGGAAACCTACTGTTTTGTTAAGAAGTTATAAGTAGTTGATTTCAATGTGTTAATTATGATTCGTGGTTGATGATTTTCGAATTAGAAATTGTTGCATGTCAAGTTCCTCTAAAACCGATCAAACCATGCTTCTACTTCGATTGTGCTTTGGTTTAGATGCCTTCATTGTTGCTTCCCTTTTATGATAAACTACTGTAAATTAATTATATTGTTTGTTGATCAACCTTTTATCACATCTTCCTCTTATATTAAGTATAACCTCTGTTTGAGAAGTTTACAACACCTAAAAACCCGATTTTTCGCTTAATTACTTGTTGAACTTGTAAACCCTTGTTCCTATGGTCTTTTCAATGTTTTTCATGATGAATACATACTTATATATATTAAGTGTAAAACCTAAACTTTTTCTAAACCCAAGAAGTACAAGTGATCATTACATAAAACCATTGTTCATTAACACCGAACCGAGAATCATCTAAATTGACCTATGTTCTCTTTGTGTGAAGTAATCTTCTATATGTTAAGTGCACTCTATGGACCCTTCACCTACTTCCATATCTTGATAACCCTGCCTTTCATCACCTTTATTAATCATAGCACTCTTTCGAAACATGATTGTTAAGTCACATTTTCAAATATAATGGAACTTGACATAACAAGCTTGTTTTTCGAAACTTATTTTGATAAGTTTAGTTGATTATAAAGTTGGTTTGATCAAGTATTGGAAAATAAATTTTTTGAATATATTTGAGTATATATTAAAGACTACATTTAGAAGGGAAGTAGCTGCGTTAGCAGTAATGAATAACATTCGTAGAGCGGGTTTGCTCTTTGAGTAATTAGAGCGGGTATTGCTCCGTTATATAGAGTCATGACCTAGAAATTCTTGCAATTAGAAGTTAAGAAAGGTGGGAGACGTCCCTCAAAAAGTTTGGAGATTGGCATTTCCCTCCATTCGTGTTCCTTCCCAAAGTAGAAATATTTTGAGTTTTGTACTAATGTATTGGAAAGAGTATAAGTGTTGTTCATGAAAAGTTATTCGTTATGTTGTGTGGATGTTATTATGCTACTTTATTTAAAAAGGAGGAGTATTATGATATTTAAGCGAATACAGATGTTTGAGATTCATTGATTCTGATACTACTTTAAAAATGGAAATCTATTTTCAGCCACCTTAACATTCATGGAATGGTGGGACTTGTGTACCAGCGTAAGCTGACTGTTTTATTCTTTTAAACCTTACCTGGTGGGGGCAGATTCAGCTGTTTTGCAGGATTTGACTGAAGGTTGAAGATTAGCTTAGTCTGGAATGTTCGTGTTATGTGTTCAGCCGCTGCATTATGTTTATTTTATAAATCAACTATGTGATGTAACTTATATTTTTAAACTCGAACATCTAAATACTTAGACTAGGATATAATAATTAAGTATCTTAAGTTGATTTCATAAACCAAGCTCAGATATATACAGATTTCTTAACCTCCCAAGGGCAGGATGGTTTAGGAATTTGTATTAACAGCATCTCTAATTAGTAGCTTAACTCTTTAATTAATTATAGTTAGTCTTAATTAAGCTGCTAACTAGAGAGGGTTGTTACACTTGGTATCAGAGCAACCGATTCCAAAACTTTTAAAAAAACAAAAACTAAGTATTTTGGATTTCAAAATTAATGAATAATGATATATATGCTTATAAGTATATTTTTTCGAAAAAAAAAAAAATAGATAATTACATATGTGATGATGTGAGTATGTGTTTATGTGCATGGAATTTATGTGCATAGATTATGTATGTGATGATTGTATAAACATTAGAAATTCTGTGTAGATGGCTTCAAGTATATCCAGTGAGAGTGTGAATCAGAATGTACCCTATATGAAGGAACCCGACACCCATGCCCCGGTTGGGAAATGGTGGGATGATGCAATTGATCATGCTAATGAGGTGTTAGGACACATTCAGGAGTGGAATGAGGTTATGGGGCCTACTAGTAATAATCATTATTGGCGGACTGGAATCCAGGCATACGCTATAATAAAGACTTTACCGACTTGCGAGCCATGGGTTACTTTCCGTAGAACCTATTGGAGTCTGTTGAAGTTATATGTGGCTACGGGAGCAATTCAAGGGTATGGAGTGATCATGGAGAATATAGACAAGAGTCTGATAAGATGGGAAGGCACGGTAGAGGAAGTTAGGCGGGAAATAGATATCACCCTGGAACGTCAAAGGCAGGGGCAAATTTACCCAAATGACCCTCATTAGAGGGAAATGTATGAGCGAATTGCCCATAGAGAGGAAGAGCGGGTGGCTGGAATGTATGGAGATTGGTCGGGGTCGTCTAGTGGAACTAAGAGTCATTCTAGCTCAAGAACCCCCAACAGCACAAGGTTCAAGTACTACTCATACGACCCAATCCAGTACCACCTATGGGGCTGAGGAAGTATGTAAGACTTGTGGCCCTGACTATGTTCCTGAGACCCCGCCCATCAGCAGTGACACTCGTGGGTATTATTATGATCTGTGCAGGTTGGATTAAGCAGGGAGTGTAACCAAGGAATGGAGATAAGCGGAAGGGAACTTTAAATATATGTCATTTCGTTATGTAGTGTTAAGTTTTTGTACAAGATCACCATGTTTCATGAGATATGTAAGTAAATAATAAGAAAAAAAATCAGTGTGTTTGTATGAAATACGTAAATAAATCACAAGCGAAGTTGTTATGCTATCATGGACTGTATACATGAAATAAAGTTGTGAAATTGAAATTAATGTATTAAGTAAACTTATGAAGGAAAGAATGTATGAAAAATTCAACTGAGTATTGCAATTGAATATGTGGGGAATGGCAAGCCAAGGAAGTGCATGCAAATCGCTGGATGCTGAGAAAGATAAAGATAAGCAGTTACAAGAAATGAAAAAGATGATTGCTCGATTGTTGGAGATTCTTGAAAACAAAACCAAAACAAGAATGATGATGAAGGGAAATTTTATAAGCGTTCGGCTTCTTATAAGCCACGCAACTATGACGGTGAATCTGATCCCGTCAAATTTGAAGACTGGATTACATACACGGGTAAATTGCTTGACGTGGTCAGTTGTTCTGAGACCATACATGAAGGTTAAGATGGCTGCCTTTTATTTGGAAGGACCAGCTGGTATATGGTGGAATACCACCAAAGGAGTAGCCTAACAATCGGAATTTACTTGGGCATAGTTTGTTGAAAAAATGAAGGATAAGTTCTTTCCTCCGGCATTGCGGAGGACGAAGGAGAACGAATTCTTATTCTTAAAGCAAGCAAAAATGTTCGTATTGGAGTATGCAGCAAAATTCCTGAAACTGTCCCGGTTCGCGCCTGATTTTGTAGGCAATGAAAGGGTGAAAATGATGCGGTTTTTTGAAGGCCTGAATCTGAAGTACCAAAAGCGAATTAGGACATATACAACTTTTGAAGAACTTTCGAAGACTCTTCTCCCTATTTTTTTAGTGATAGGCGTGTGATTAGGGAAACCAATGAGGATGGAAATTGTTGTCTTTCTGTAATAGCCCGACTTATTAAGCTAAGATTAGAATGCATAATCCACAATCAATTATGCTAATGGCGATTTATTTAAATTGTGACCGTTACGCTCCGAAATCTAAACGTTTAAATGAATGTTATGTGAAAATTGTTGCTGACGTGGATATTATCTGTTATTAGATAACTAATAACATGAGCTATGTGATAATTGAGTAATTCATGAATTATGTCTAGAACATTGAGTATTGTCTCAAAGTTATGGGATTTGTATTAGTTATTGATATCGTTTTGTTATTCGAGGAAGTGAGATTAAGGATTGATTAGGTCAAGGTACCTTCATTAAGGTATATGGTATACTTTGGAGAAATTTAGTTAAGAATAATTAAGGATTAGGAAGGAATTGAGAAAAGAATCCAAGTTGAAGCCTTGGAAATTCTGGTTAACACATAAGCATGGGAAATGACGATTCTACCCCTAATACTAAACCAAAAATAACGATTTTGTCCTTACCCATTCTCCATATATATGAGAGGAAGGTCCTCATTCATTTTCACCAGAATCATTTCACGAGAAACACAAGAAACACACATCTCTCCTCTTCTCCTTTCTCACACCTGTTTTGGCGAGCAGCAGGCCTGCTTTTGGCAGCTTGCTCCTCTTGGCTCCTTGCTCTGATTCTTGAATGAAAACACTTCCCTAGGTTCATCACAGTCTCCTCTATACTGGGCAAGCGTTACTTTTGAAGTTTCATTCTTGTAACCCTAAGAAAAACCAAGGAAGGTGAGTTGTGGCTGAATTTCAGCATGCATGAGGTATATTAGTTTGAAACTTGATTACTTTGGGTTAATTACTAACTTTAAGGTGATGAATGTTTTGACTAAGGTCCTAAGAGGTTTCTGGAGAGGTGGTAAAAGTTACTAAGTAAGATTCGATTCCTAGACACCAAGTTAAGGTACACAAGAACCACCCTTTGAAACTTTACTTTCTTAATTGTTATCATAACACTTATTTATGGAGTTTATGAAAGCTACGAATATGTTTTGTGTGGGAAACCTACTGTTTTGTTAGGAAGTTATAAGTAGTTGATTTCAATGTGTTAATTATGATTCGTGGTTGATGATTTTCGAATTAGAAATCGTTGCATGTCAAGTTCCTCTAAAACCAATCAAACCATGCTTCTACTTCGATTGTGCTTTGGTTTACATGCCTTCATTGTTGCTGCCCTTTTATGAGAAACTACTGTAAATTACTTATATTGTTTGTTGATCAACCTTTTATCACATCTTCCTCTTATATTAAGTATAACTCTGTTTGGGAAGTAAACAACACCTAAAAACTCGATTTTTCGCTTAATTACTTGCTGAACTTGTAAACCCTTGTTCCTGTTGTCCTTTCAATGTTTTTTCATGATTAATACCTACTGCCTTTTTATATATATTAAGTGTGAAACCTAAACTTTGGCTAAACCCAAGAAGTACAAGTGATCATTGCATAAAACCATTGTTCATTGACACCGTACCAAACCGAAAATCATCTAAATTGACTTATGTTCTCTTTGTGTGATGTAATCTTCTATATGTTAAGTGAACTCTATGAACCCTTCACCTACTGCCATATCTTGATAACCCTGCCTTTCATCACCTTTATTAATCATAACACACTTTCGAAACATGATTGTTAAGTCATCTTTCCAAATATAGTGGAACTTGACATAGCAAGCTTGTTTTTCGAAACTTATTTTGATAAGTTCAGTTGATTATAAAGTTGGTTTAATCAAGTATTGGAAAATAAAGTTTTTGAATATATTTGAGTATAAATTAAAGACTACGTTTAGAAGGGAAGTAGATGCGTTAGCAGTGATGAATAACATTCGTAGAGCGGGTTTGCTCTTTGAGTCATTAGAGCGGGCATTACTCCGTTATATAGGGTGATGACCTAGAAAGTCTTGCAAGCAGAAGTTAAGAAAGGTGGGGAGACGACCCTCAAAATGTTTGGAGATTAGCTTTGCCCTCCATTCGTGTTCCTTCCCAAAGTAGAAATATTTTGAGTTTTGTACTAATGTATTTAAGTGAGTATTGGAAAGAGTATAAGTGTTGTTCATGAAAAGTTATTTGTTATGTTGTATGGATGCTATTATGCTACTTTATTTAAAAAGGAGGAGTATTATGATATTTAAGCGAATAGAAATGTTTGAGATTCATTGATTCTGATAATACTACTTAAAAAATGGAAATATATTCTCAGCCACCTTAACATTCATGAACTGGTGGGACTTGTATACCAGCGTAAGCTGACTGTTTTGTTCTTTTGAACTTGTCCTGGTGGGCGCAAATTCAGCTGTTTTGCAGGATTTAACTGAAAGTCAAAGATTAGCTTAGTCTGGAATGTTCGTGTTATGTGTTCTGCCGCTGCGTTATGTTTACTGTATAAATCAACTATGTGATGTAACTTATATTTTCAAACTCGAACATCTAAATACTTAGACTATGATGTAATAATTAAGTATCTTAAGTTGATTTCATAAACCAAGCTCAGATATATACAGATTTCTTAACCTCCCAAGGGCAGGGTGGTTTAGGAATTTGTATTAACAACATCTCTAATTAGTAGCTTAACTCTTTAATTAATTATAGTTAGTCTTAATTAAGCTGTTAACTAGAGAGGGTTGTTACACTTTCTTTCCCTTAGGCGACAATTTAATTTATTTAGCTCAAGATTTGGGTCCTACACTAAGGAAAGAAAAAAGAATATGATTGATTTCAAAGGGGAAAGATTTGGGAGTGATATAGGCTACCCTAAATTACATAAAATCTGATTTGATAAGCAAAAATATTCCCTCCCTTTTCCCTTGCAAAATTTCGGACATCCTAGTCCACGAAATACAAGTGGATCGACCCACTTACAGCCCAAAACGATCGAATCCTAAAACGTTAACCCAAAATAAAAATAAACAAAGCTCTCATCTAAAATAAATATAAACTACTCACCTTACTTATAAAATAATAAATAATATTGCTTACTTACTTATAACTATGAACATTAAAATAAATATACCAACAACCACTAGTAGAGAATGTACGACTTGCGTCGGACCTGGGACCACCATTTGCGTTGGACATAGATCCGACGGCACAGGTCTTGACGCAAATTCGATAGAGATAATCTGCTTCGAATTGAGACACGACGCAGATTTAGAATCTTTTGCGTCGTATGTATTGCGTGGTCCGACGCAATGGCCCTTTAGTCCCAAGTTCAACAAAACCATCTATGTTGCATCATAAGTTGTGTGCGACGCAGATCAACCATTTCATATTAAAAAAAAAAGTCAATATGCGTCAGACTTTGAACACCATCCGACACAGATGACTTTTTAAAAAAAAATAATAATAAACTTCGTTCATTCCAGACTGTAGAAGCCGGATCTTCAAGAACAAAGTTTGTTTGCCATTCCTAATATTTCGTTTTGAGTCTACCAAATCCGCGTTTATTGCCTCTACATCCTAATTAGACTTTGAACATAATTTCCATATCCAAATAGAATCAGATTTTATTGCCAAGATCTTTATAATGCCGCAAACACTTAAAGAGTTCTTTGAATAAATTACAGAAAAACAAATACATAAATTACAGAAAATAAAAAAAAATTACAGAATTAAAAACAAAACAACATAAAAGACCCAGATCTTCTGATCTTCAATCTTCAATCCTTTTGATAACCTGAGATAAATGAATTCAAAATTCAACTCAAAATTAAACCCTAAAATTGACAAGAAATTAAATCAGAAAATTTCAAAACTTAAAGAATTCCGAAAATTCTACAAAATTCCATCTAAAAGTAGCGAAAAAACCCAGACAGATTGAGTTTAACATACCAAACCAGCGAGTTTTGTACATTTTGAGCCATGATTTCTTCTTCCCTGCTCCTCTGTCGAATCTATGGGCCATGATTTACCTTCTTTCTCTGTCCTCCCTTTGCCGGAAAACCGACGCATTAATCGCCACAGGACACCGCCAACGAGAGATGCAAAAGATACGGAAAACCGCTGCCATTATTCGCCACACACATTCAACGAGAGATGGAAAAGGTACCGGAAAACCGCCGCCATTATTCGCCACATACAGCCAACGAGAGATGAGAGAAAAGGAGAGATGAAGGTGAGAAAAGAAGAGATGAAAGGTGAAAAAACAACAGATGAGGGAAAGAGAGATGTGGAGGTTATGAGGGAAATGAGGGAGGAGAAAGAGTTGCGGAAGCTATGAGAACTGAGAAAACGGCTGTTTCGGAAAGGTTGGGAATAAAAACCCCTTAAGCGCATTTTAAATGGGAAACTCATGAACTGTGTCGCGTCTCTTGGCCCATGCGATGCAAACCATGGCTCAAAACTTATTTTAATAACCATATGCGTCGCACACACGGGCGCATGCGACGCACATTGTCTGATTCAAAATCTTAGGCATATTTAAATACTCATATGCATCGCACACTTGGACAAGTTCGACGCACATTGTTGGATCATTTGCGTCACGTTCTCTAGACGGTCCGACGCAAATGAACTTTTTGCGTCAGATCTTTGCTAACATTCGACGCAAATCATCTGTTTCTGAAAATTTGCGTTAGTCTTTCTTTTGTCCGACGCAAATAGGGAGACGCAAATATCATTTTTCTACTAGTGAACTATATTTCACAACAACAACAAACGACAAGGATACTTTCCAAAACATTCAAAAACAATAGTAAGATATAAATTTAGTTTTCGAAAATATAGATATATACATATACACATCCATCCATATTTATATATAAAAATAATTTATAAAATTACATAAGGATATAATTGAATATAACACAAATAAATAAATTAACGCGGGAAATTTCTAGAGAAATTATGGGGTGTTACAAGAACAATAATAATACAAATAACAACAAAAGTAATAATAGCAATACTAATACAAATACTAACAAGAATAGTAGCAACAATGCTAATAATATCAATATGAATAACAAAGATAACGCAATATATATGTATTATGTTGTGACTGCATATGATAAAGTATAAACAAACTATTTTATCAATATGTTTAAAACTTTTAGTACTACATTGATATCAAAATAATTGTAAAATCACTCTAATACTCTATTGGTTATAAGCTAGTATAACGACTCTTGATATGTTATGATATTATAAAATATGACAATCATATGTTTATAACTATCGGTCATATGAGGTATAAGTGATTATAATGAGGGTTTATATGTTGTATAATAATAATAAACATAACAACAAATTATATAAATGAGTAAAGTTACCAAACTAAGACTTAGATTATAATCTAATGGCTTATTGCATTTATGTGTTACTCCAATGGAGTATATAATTAAACAATATACATTAAAGTCGCTAATGATCAATCATCAAACGATGAAGTCAAATCAACTTGTGAGAACATTCAGTTACAAGTATATCTTACTAAAATCCCAATTTCTTTGATTCTTTCTAAAATCCGAACTTATTAAAAATCAAAATGAAGAACTAAACTGTTAACAAGGTTAATCTTCCATAAGCCAATAAGTTAATAAGTATTTACTACATAATAACTTGTTAACAACCATATAGTAATTTAGCACTTAATCAATTACTCACATAGACCTATTAACTCAATAATTCACCAACTTAATAGTTGTTAATTGTACTAGGTACAAAAATATCAATTAATAGACAATCGATAAAATGACAATATATTAGTGATATTACAAAGTTAACACAATAACAAGTATCAATAGTAAGACATAAGTCAAATTGTAAATGTAATTATTAAGACATTAAGTCCTAAGTCCTAATATCGGGCCATCAACAATAATTGGCTAAATTTTATTATGTTACGTCTTACATGTCAGCATTAAATTAATTCCTATTCACCGCATGTAACATGTTCACATATTTCTAATTTATAAAGTTACATTAATAATTTCTTAAAAATCAATAATACTAATTTAATTTTGAAAGTTTATAATTTCTATTAATTTCTAATAATACTACTAATTTTTAAAGTTACTAAACTAATAATATTGGAATTAGAAATTAAGAATACTCACATCAAAATAATATCAAAATACAATACTAGTTTATTAGTAATTCAGACCATTGATTTTAGAAAGATGCAAATCCAACCACTGATTAATAGCAATCCATGTGATTGGCCACTTCATTAGTCAAAAAATAATGTCATGAATTATGAATAAGAGAATTATTGATTGGGAAATTTCCGGAGGTACGCTTGAGGTTTGGTTTAATTCTCAAAATACCCTTATTGAATTTTGAAGTTCAAAGTTTAAGTTTCAAGGGTACCTTAGGAAATTAATGCACTTGAATTTCGGTGTATGATAAGGGTATTTTGAGCCCAAACACAAAGTTTAGGGGTATCTGAGGAATTCCCCAAATGTGAGGGGTAATTTGAGCATTACGTCAAACTTCAGGGGTACTTGAGGAAATTTCCCTTATTGATTTGATAAGATCAAAATTCAACCATTGGATCCCTCTCTAACCCTAAACCCTTCCTCTTTCCTCACGGCTCATAGGCCACAACCTCCCTCTTCATCATCAATTAGTAGATCTTGGACCGAGGTGTAGGATGAGCATCCTACACCAGCTCCAAAACGCAAGGCAAGAAGGATGAAACGCACCATTCAACATGCAAAAAGTAATTGATTTGACAACCAATGTACATTCCCATTACATCCAGTGTACATGTCGAAAATTCAAAAAGTAACTGATTTGACAGTTACTGTTCACCATTTAATAACTGATTTGATGTCAACCGCCATCATTTCCCCCATATACTGTTCACCACTCCTCTCTTTTCCACACTCAACCTCCTTGTACATTCTTGGCTTCATGGTTGTTCATTAACAAAATCAAAATGTACAATGACTGCCCCCCAGCTGAAAGTAACCCAATTCCTGAAGTTGATGTCAAGTGAGTAATTTGCAATCTTTGTATACTGGTGTTTTGATATTTGTTCACTAATGAAATTTAATATGTACGATTGCAGTCCCATACCGAAATTCAATAAATCACAATGTACATTGATGGTCATTACTTTGATCACTGAAAATCCCCAAATGTACACTCGTATATTATTATACACCAAACCATATGCATTTGTACATTAAAAAAATTGTTTCAGCAAATAAATTAGAGAGAAAGAGAGTGAATGAGTGAGTGATGAGAGAGAAAGAGCTGGCCCACTTTCAAAAATACTGCCAAAAGCCAGCCAAATGGGCAAGGTGTAGGATGCTCATCCTACACCTCGGTGTAGGATCTAATTTGCGCTTCATCATCCTCAATCCTCTTCCATCTCTCTCGTACATCTTATCTCTCCCCTGACTCCTCTCGCCCCCTTTCTACACCACCACCACAACCACCTCCATTAGTCTTCTCACCCAAAAAGAGCAAATCCTAATTCGAAAAGTAACCGTGAAATGCTAAGCGCAACTAACCACCACCTACAAAAAAACCAAACTCTAATTCGCAACCACGGTTTTTCCAACCACCGTCATCAAAGAGAAGACGTCGAGGAGAAAAGAAGAGCAACATGGCCCAATTCACGGTCGTTTTGAGGAGGAAAGAAGACCAACCAAAATCATACTCCATCCAACCAAAATCCTACATTTAACACCGTCATCAAACTAACAACGCTTGCCTCGCCGTTGCTGTCACCACCGGATTTGGGGTTTCTTGCATATTAATAAATATATTCGTTTTTTATGTTTGTTTTGGTTTCATTTTCTTTTAATTTAGTTTATTTATATTTTCATAATTTAGTTTGTCTGTAATTTAGGGTATTCCACCACCACTAGGATGATTTTTTTTGTAATCTGTAACTAGATTTTCGTTTTTTTTATATTTTCATTTTGTTGATTTTTTTAATTATGATTTCCATTTTGTTGATTTTCGGATTGTTCAATGTGGCTGTTTTATTGCTTTTTTAAAATTATGATTTTTGTTTTGCTGAACGTTGCTGGAATTCATATTGCTTGAATGTTGTTGAACGTAATTGTTTTTTTTTGAATGGGTTTACTTGTGTGACACAAGCTTGCAGACAGTGCATTTTCATTTTTTTAACACATTATAAGCCACAACTGATCCTGTTATAATATAATAGCTAGTGACATAGGGTTTGTTCTCTCCAGCTTATTTCCAGTTCAGTTCTGTTTAGATCAATCCAGTTCAATTCAATTCCGTTCAGTTCAATTCAGTTCAGTTCAGCTTTGGACAATACTTTTACTCTCACATATCACTATTCATTTCAGTTCAGTTCAATTCATTTCAGTTCAGTTCAGTTCAGCTGTTTTATGCCGAAGAGAACAGACCTATAGTGTAGTTTTAAGGCCTGTTCTCCCCATCTTATTTTCAGTTCAGCTCAGTTCAGTTCAGTTCAGTTCAGCTTTGCTCCATTCTTTTATAAGCATTTTGTTAAATATTATTATTATGTTGGTCTAATTTATTTTACTAATTCTTCTTCTTATTGTTATTATTATTATTATTTATTTTTATATCATTATTATTAAGTATTATTATTATTATTTCTATATATTATTTTTTTATTATAGCTTTACTCATTATTATTACTATTATTATTAGGAGGAATATGGTTTAGGTCAAAAGCATAAATAAACTCACGTTTTTTAGCCCATAAACCAATCAAATCGCGTCACAACGGGTTATGATGCAATTTTGCGCGGTCCGACCCAATCATTATTTTTATGTTTAAATATGATAATATTATTAAATCTAATTATTAAAATAGTAATATTAATTTACTTCTTAGATATTATTGTTATTATATAATCATCATCAAGTATTAATATATTAATACAAATAATATAAAATAATTATTATTAATTATCATTATTATCATTAATTATGATTATTATTATTATTAATTTATGATTATTAATATTTACTTATCAAACTAATAAGTGAGATTAGCAGTCGACTGACCCCTAAGAGCCAGCCAATCCGCAACTGCATTGCCTTCCCTGTATATGTGGGAAATCTTAACCTCTTCAAAGTGCTTAAGATCTTCAATACTATGTGAGATAATAGCATGGATTGACTAGGGGATCTTCCAGATATTACGAATAGCTTGAATAACAGCTAAATTATCCCATTCTATGCTATTTTTCGAAACACCCAAAGACATCGCTCCCCTAATTCCTTCATAGAGACCCCTAGCTTCCGCCACTAAAATGGACGCGGAAGAGTCAATAGCACCAGCACCACAAAGCTCAATACTCCCTTCATCATCTCTAATAATAAAACCAAAAGCAGCTTGACCATTAACAAGTTTAGAACCATCAAAGTTAATCTTGACAAAACCTTCAGTAGGCTTGACCCAAGAAGTCTCTGCTCTTTGCCTGGAGCTGGCCCTAGAGGGCAAGGACTTCCCAACCTTATTACTACACAAATCATCTTATCCCGACAACGACCTCATACTACGAAGATTATCCACATAGACACAAATCATACTACTCACCCTTTACCTGCCGAGCACGCTTCAGCCCTAAAAAGAACACCATTCCTGTTATACCACACAAACCACCAAGCAATGACAACTAGTTCTAACTCCTCCATCGAAGACCTAGCTTTTAAAAGATCTAAGAACTCCAAAAAAGATGCATTTTCATGCATTACCTCCTGGATTGGAAGATTGAAATACCTCGAAAGATCCTGAAAAACCTCCCTCATAAGATGACAGCGAGAAAAAATATGGGTCACGTCCTCAGCATTGGCATTACAGAAGACACATTGTAGCGGGTACAAAAACATGACACATCTCCAGTCGCTTTTTCGTTGGGAGCCCATTATGACAAATCCGACACAGAAAAACTTTTTTTTCGGAGGGACATTAAGTTTCCAAATCCAAGAGAAAACCGAATGACCTACCGGCTGGGAACTTAACCCTTGCAGAAGAGAGACACCAGACTTCACTGAATAGACTCCATCCGAAGACAAACCCCAGAACAGGTTATCCTTCATGATATTACGAGGGAGGAAAACATTCTTGATATCCTGGACAATATGATCCGGAACCAGCCCAGACAGAGACTCGACATTCCATTGGTGATCCTGAGAAATAAAACTGCGGACAACTGCCCCTTCTGTCCCCTCTCTAACTAAGCACCGGTCTGCTAAAGGAACATCATAAACCCATTGGTCAAACCAGAAGGACACATCTTGGCCAGAACCAATTTCCCAACGAAGCCCTTTCTTAAAACTACTTTGTAAGCTCATTAACTTACGCCATTGCCAAGAAACATTAGCTTTCAATTTGTAAGAAAACAAATCATCCCCCTTCAAATATTTTTTCTTAACCAAACTAACCCAAAGGTTATCCGGGGCAGCAAGAATTTTCCACAAAAGTTTAAATTGGAGAGCAATATTATTAATTTTAGCTTTCCGAATGCCCAGACCGCCATACTTCTTCGGTTGGCAGATTTTATCCTAACCTATCAAGTTAGGAGATTTAGACAACTGTTGTTTATTCCAAAAAAAAATTCGATAGCTTTTATCTAACGAGGTCAAAATTGTTGGGGGCAAGGTGAAAGCATGCATTTGGAAATTGGCTTTAGTAGCTAGGTTGGATTGAATAAGAATAGTTTGGCCAACCTGCGAGAGGGAGTTCGCCTTCCATTTTGATAATTGAGCAGTCACTTTTTCTTGGATATCCACAAACGTAGAGTTAGTTACTTTAGAAGAAATAATAGGGCATCTAAGATCCTTCCCTAGAGACAAAGTCTCCTCCATTTGGAGAATGAAAGCAAAATTATGAGAGACAGAACCAGCCACATTCCGAGAGCATTGGAACGCTGATTTATGAAAATTAACTAATTGACCCGAGAGGGAGCAATACTGATCTAAAATGTCCCTGATCGCGTGGTAGCTAGCTTCCGAAGCTTTAGCAAAAATCATGGTATCATCTGCAAACGTAACAAACGGGATCTTCACCTTTGAGTGGCCTAATTTGACACCAATATCAAAAACATTAGACACACTGGCCATATGAAATTGGCGGGCAAACAGTTCAGTACACAATATGAAAATATAAGGAGAAAGAGGGTCCCCTTGCCTGATACCCCTCGAGGGGGTAAAAGATTTTCCAGGAATCCCATTGATAAGTACTGAGAACGAGACAGTAGTGATACATTGTCTTAACCACGCAATCCACTTATCGTGGAACCCTAACTTCTCAAAAACTTTAAAAATATAAGACCATTCGAGTCTATCATACGCTTTTTCCATATCTAATTTGATGGCGAGCCACCCCTCCTTTCCTTTTTTGTTTGAGAAAGAATGAAAAACTTCATGAGCGATAAGGATGTTATCCTGGATTAAACGTTCACAAAAGCTCCCTGAAGAGGATGAATAATCTTCCCCAAAACCTCTTTCAGTCTATTTGCCATAATCTTAGAAATTATCTTATAAATAATCGAGCACAAACTAATAGGCCTAAAATGATTAGGATGAGATGGATTATCAATTTTGGGGAATGAGGATTATAAACGTATGATTAATTTCCTTCAAAATGTTTTCTGAATAGAAAAAAACTCTGATCGCTCTAAACAAAGACCAACTAGAGTCCAATATTTTTGAAAAAAGAAAGGAGGAAACCCATCTGGCCTTGGAGCTTTATCCGGGGCTAGGGCAAAAGTAGCCACCTTTACTTACTCAAAAAAGACATCCTTACATAGAAACTCATTATCTTCCTCCAAAATGATATTTTCCAAAAGCTCCATTCTTTTATAACCATTTTGTTACATATTATTATTATGTTGGTATAATTTATTTTACTAATTACTGTCATTATTATTATTATTTATTTTTATATCATTATTATTAAGTATTATTATTATTATTATTATTATTATCATTATTATTGTTACTATTGTTGCTGTTTCTATATATTATTTTGTTTATTATAGCTTTACTCATTATTATTACTATTATTATTAGGAGGAACATGGTTTAGGTCAAAGCACAAATAAACCCACGTTTTTAGCCCATAAACCAATCAAATCGCGTCAAGACGGTTTACTCCCTCCGTTTCCTAAAGATCTTCCTTCTTTCCGTTTAAGTGCATTTCCAAAAGATCTTTCCTCTTTTACTTTATTCCTTATTTGGAATTTTTTCCCTTTTTACCCTCTCATGTCCCTATCATATGGTCCATCATTACATTATTAATTCAATTTTACGCCCTTTCTCTCTCCTACTTTAACCTCTTTTTATTTGTTTATTTATCTTAACCCCTTTCTCTCTCCTACTTTACCCACCCCACACCCCACACAAATGAATCTTTCTTGGTATATGTAGAAACAGTTACAAGGAAGATCTTTAGGAAACGGAGGGAGTATGATTTAATTTTCGCGGTCCAACCCAATCATTATTTTTATTACTAAATATTATTATATAATTAAATCTAATTATTAAAATAGTAATATCAATTTTACTTCTTAGATATTATTGTTATTATATATCATTATCAAGTATTAATATATTAATACAAATTATATAAAATGATTATCATTAATTATCATTATTATCATTAATTAATATTTTTATTATTAATTTATGATTATTAATATTATTTATTTATAACTATCATTTAAAAAAATCCAAAATACTATTATTATTATTATTAATAATTATTATTACTTATCATTATTATAATTATTTAATATTCATATTATTATTGTTTAGATATTATTTATATATTTATTACATTCAATTGAATTCAATTTAATTCAATTCGATTCAGTTCAGTTCAATTCAGTTCAGTTCAGTTCAGCTCCAATCAGTTCATTTCAGTTCAGCTGTTTTATGCCGAAGAGAACAGGCCCTTAGACTTGTAGTTATTTGGTTAGAAAATCACTCGGCCAAGTCATAAGTTATTAATTATAATGTTAAGTTAACTTTAATTTAAAAAAAAACTCGCATCTTTCAAGTTATTATATCTTATAGTAATAAGTTTAATAAAAAAATCAAAGTAAAAATAATTGACTTGTAATTTGAACACAATTTGATTTAGATAGTAATAAATTAGTTTGGTTACAAAACAATTTTGGTTGATTTAAATTCAGTTTTTAACTAAAATATGTCAAAATTCAACTCAATTTTTGTTCAATTTAGTTTTAGTAAAAATAATTTACAGTAACTTAATTTTGATAATCTTGTGGGATTTAGTCGTCTAAATTGATTGGTTTGAAAAATTGGATTAGATAAGACATATTTATTTTATCTAGTTGACATGAATTATAGTTGAATCTGGTCAATCATAAACCAATCAAGTTGAACCTGATATTTACTAGGTCTAGTCGGGTTTTGTGTTCATGTCTAGTTGGATTATGGTGAGGTTTGGGTTTGAATGCATGTCGTGTGGTCAGGTCAGAATATGATAATGGCGGGTGTCGCTCATGTCTGGGTAATCCCAGGTAGAGGTATCAATCTGGGTCACTGGTTGGGTTTGGGTTGATCCAAGCTGGATCGGAATAATCTGGGTGACAGTGTGTCATGAGTCGGAACTGGGTGGGTCGGGTGAACTTGGGTCGGGTGAAACTGGGTGAGGGGATCTCGGAACTGGGTCGGAACTGGGTCGGGTGAGACTGGGTCGGCCGGTATCTGGGTTCGGTGAATTTGGGTCAGAATGGAATAAGGTGAAGTCGGTCCAATTCGGCTTTGACTTGGGTCGGAAGAAATCGGCTTTCGGAATGACTTGGGTCGGAAGAAATCGGGTTTCGAAATGACTTGGGTCGGAAGAAATCGGCTTTCGGAATGACTTGGGTCGGAAGAAATGGGTTTCGGAATGACTTGAGTCGGAAGAAATCGGCTTTCGGATTACTTGGGTCGGAATAAATCGATATCGGAATAACTTAGGTCGGAATAAATCGGCTTCGAAATGACTTGGGTCGGAATAGTTCGGCTTTCGGAATTACTTGGGTCGGAAGAAATTGGCTTTCGGGTTACTTGGGTCGGAAGAATTCGATATCAGAATAACTTGGGTCGGAATGATTCGGCTTTCGGAATTACTTGGGTCAGAAGAAATCGATATCGGAATGAATTGAGTCAGAATAATTCGACCTTCAGAATTAATTGAGTATTCAAGAAATCGACTATCTGAATGACTTGGCTCAGAATAAATCGGATTTCGGAATGACTTGGGTCGGAATAAATCGGATCTCGGTAGGACTTGGTTCTTAGAATAGCTGAAATATCAAACCGGCGGTGCCACGACGTATTGATTTGGGTCGAGATCGTTATAAACTTATGACATGTGATATTGTGATATTGTGGTATAGATTATACTTTATAGTAATACATTATAGTTTTTATACTGATATTGTGAATTGTGATTGAGACATTGTGAATTTTTTAATAATACATTGAATCATTAACAGTTTGATACTTATATTACTAATTTGAAATGTTATTAAAGTAAGAATTATAAGTTATACTTATATTATCGGGCCATTCACCATTGAGCATTGGCTATTGGCCTATTGCCTAAGTATCGCCTATCGCTTATTCACTTATTCTTATTCATGATTGCATAAGTATTCAAGTAACAAGTAACAAGTAACAACTAACAACCATAAGGATTAAGCATTTAAGTTGTTAAGGGCTTAAGGCATAAGTCCATACTCCATAGTCCATACTGATTATTGATTATAGACTTATAATGTTAGAGTCAATAGACTATTAAACTTAAATATTTTGTTAGTTAGTGACTTACTCACTCTCAAGTCTGAATCGGTCACTATATAGCAACAAAAAGAGTTAGACTTCCATCATTCATGGAACAACTCAACAAGTAGTGAAGCAACAATGATCAATTTTAATCACTCATCACTTAATCAAATATGTCAATATGTCATATGAAGATGATACATAATTAAACACTATATTAGTAGAGGATGAACATGATCGAATTGTAGGATGGATTTTGGCAATGATAAGAAGTGATCGAAGTCGGACGAGAATTTCATGCCTTCAGAATGGAAGGTGAAATCGGCCCAAATCAGCTTTCGGAATAACTTGGGTCGGAATAAATCGGCTTGCGGAATAACTTGGGTCGGAAGAAATCAGCTTTCGGAATGACTTGGATCGGAATAAATCAGCTTTCGTAATATCTTGGGTCGGAATAAATCGGTATCGGAATGACTTGGGTCGGAATAAATCGGCTTTCGGAATGACTTGGGTCGGAATATATCGGCTTTCGGAATGACTTGGGTCGGAATAAATCGACTATCAATAGGATTTGGGCCGGGTGAAGTCTCAAACCGGCGGCATATCGACTTGGGTCGGAACAAATTAACATCGGGTGCGATTGGTTCGGCTTAAGGTCTTAAGCGACTTTCAGAATAACTTATGTGGAATTTGTTATACAATAATACATCAATATAAGTATACTGTTATGCTATAGTTCACATAAATGACTATAATCAAAACATTTAATTGATCGAGTAACAGTTGTATAAGTAATATTTCAAGAACAAGAAGTATAGTTTCATAAGTAGTGACCTTAATTAGAGCAATATAACTAGTATAACTATTTATCGATTAACATTTGTGTTTATTAAAACATTCAAGATAATATTTCAAGTATATATATGTATATATATGATTGGTTTATCTGTTTAATAATACGAATATATTTTTTTCCCTAATTAATTTACCGATAAATGAGACAATGAGATATTTATAATAATACTAATTTCTAAAGTTGCTAAACTAATAATATTAGAATTAGAAATTAAGAATATTCAAATCAAAATAATATCAATATACAATACTAGTTTATTAGTAGTTTAGGCCATTGATTTTAGAAAGATGAAAATACAATCATTGATTAAGTTAGTAATCCATGTGCTTGGTCACTCTCAATTCTCATTGGTCAAAAAATAGTGTCATGGATTATTAATGAATACCACTGATTTGAGAAAGATCAAAATCCAACCATTGATTAAGTTGGGATAAAAAAGAATTTTAAAAAAATAACAAAGTTCCTTACCAAACCATCCAAATCTTCATTAACCTCAACCGTTCAATATCCAAGGACTCTTATTCAATCTCAAACATCAAATATAAAATGAAACCCTAACCCCCTTTATTTTCAGAACCCTCACCTATCCTCTTTCTTCTCTGGCAGCTCCTCCCAACATCATGTTTTCTGACATTTTGCTCAATGCCAAACGATAATCTAATTCGAGTAAAATTATATATTCAATCTTTATTCTATAATTATAATTTAAATCAGGTGGTATTTTACTACATTGTCTCCTCTTCAACTTTATTAATTTACCCATTACATGAGTTTAGTCCACTGGTTAGAACCTCTCTCTTGAGTTTTTAGTAAAATAATGTGGCGCATCATAAATTTGACGTATGAGTGACCCACAATCTCTATTAGGCTTGATTTTTCTTTAATTTTCAGTCGAGTCAACTTCCAACTCCTTTTCGTTAGAGAATATGCCAGTTAGATATTAGGTAAATTTTCTACCCCTAAATTTACCCTTTAGTTTAAATTTGATTTGGTTTTGTGTTGTTTCTTTTTGTAATTATCTCAAAATGCAACTTCAAGATCCATGAAAGGTTGTTTTACTCTGTCTAGGTTTAAGTATGTGTTTTCCTTTAAAATATTTTACAGATTAACATTAACATGTTTTTTTTGTTTAGTAAGCAAAAACCCAGTCCCTAATCTTAATAAGACTTTGAACAGTAGCTTATCAACCATAAGTAGAAATTGTTATGATTCCACTAACCATATTGGAGGAGGTAATCCTTGGACTGGGTTGATGATTATGAATTGTTTTCTAGAGTGGAGTAGAGTAGTTCTTTTGTTTTCATTTCAGTTCATTTTATTTGCGTTTGTTAGTTTATTTTGTTTTTATGGCTTAATTTCTTGTTTATGTGTTTCTTTTAGGTTTGTTCTGTAAACTTTCCCATCTGTTGGCTTTATTTGTTCTAAGCGGTTGTGCCCCTTTCTAAAAAAAAAAAACAGTTTCACCTGAGTTGCAATGATACGTTCAGTTGTAGGGTTGTGATTTAGTATTGATGAGGACTTCAATTTAGTCAGCAGATGAGCAGATTATAACTTCTCACTTGATTTTAAACATATTTTCATTCAGTTCATAAAATTGTAAACAAGTACATTAGTAAATAATAGAGTATTTGAGATTATATCAACCATAAAACGTATGTTAAAAAAATACAATACAAAAATAATTGTATTCTTAAAACACCCTAAAATAAGTACATGGTATTTAAAGTTTAATCATTAAATTGAGAATATAATATATAAAATTTTATTTATTATTAAAAATAAGCAATTTGTTAACTTTGGATTATTGGGTTACTAAAGAAATTTTATAATCGACCACTCTCGATTCGGAACAGGTTGGGTCTGGGTCACATGTGGTTTCACCCGTGGGTTGACCCAGTTTTTGACACCTCTAGGGTCGGGTTTACTTGGGTCATAATGGTGTTGGGTCGGGTTTACTTGGGTCGGGTTTATTTGGGTTGGGTGGTAACTGGGTTGGATCGAAATTGGGTTAGGTCGAAATCGGGTTGGGTCATAACTGGGTTGGGTCAGAACTGGGTCGGTGATAGCTGGATTGGGTGGTAACTGGGTTGGGTTATAACTGGGTGGGTTTAACTGGGTCATTGGTGGGTGAAGTTGGGTGCGGGTTATTTTGGGTCAGAAACAGGTTGGGTCTGGGTCGTTGTTCACGGGTGCAACTGGGTACGGGTCAAACTGGGTCGGCCCAATTCAGGTTGGGTTACCAATTCCACAGGTTAAATTGGGCACGGGTGAACGTTGGGTCGGAATGGATCGGCTTTCCAACCGACCACTCTCGGCTCGGAACAGGTTGGATCTGGGTCGCATGCGGGTTCACCCGTAGGTCAGCCCAATTTTTGACACCTCTAATCCCAGGTTAGGGTTCAGTAAGGTTTGAGAACTGATCCTTATAGGTCGAACCAAGTTCAAGTTATGTCAATATCAAGTTGAACAAGGCTAGATATGTTTCTGACATCACTACCCTCAACAACTGCCACTACTACAATAGGTCAATAGCTAACAACTATTAAACCGCTAATTTTACCAAATATGCACTATATTATATTCCTACGAGTTTTGAATTAGGGTCTGTTCTCCCCAACTTATTTTCAGTTTAGTTCAGTTCAGTTCATTCAGTTCAGTTCGGCTCCCATCAGTTCAGTTCAGTTCAGTTCAGCTCCCATCAGTTCAGTTCAGTTCAATTCAGTTCGGTTCCAATCAGTTCAGTTCAGTTCGGTTCAGTTCAGCTCCATTCTTTTATAACCATTTTGTTAAATTTTATTATTATGTTGGTATAATTTATTTTACTAATTACTCTTATTATTATTATTATTATTATTATTATTATTGTTATTATTGTTATTGTTATTTTCATTATTATTATTATTATTATTATTATTATTATTATTATTATTTAAATATATATCATTACTATTAAGTATTATCATTATTATTATTATTATTATTATTATTATTATTGTTGTTGTTGTTGTTGTTGTTGTTGTTTCTATATATTATTTTGTTTATTATAGCTTTACTCATTGTTATTACTATTATTATTAGGAGGAACATGGTTTAGGTCAAAGCACAAATAAACCCACTTTTTTTAGCCCATAAACCAATCAAATCCCGTCAAGACGGTTTACAATGTAATTTTCGCGGTCCAACCCAATTATTATTTTTATTACTAAATACTTTTATATTATTAAATCTAATTATTAAAATAGTAATATTAATTTACTTCTTAGATATTATTGTTATTATATATCATCATCATTATTTTCATTAATTATTATTATTATTAATTTATGATTATTAATATTATTTATTTATAACTATCATTTAAAAATATCCAAAATACTATTATTATTATTATTATTCATTATTATTAGTTATCATTATAATTATTATTTAATATTCATATTATTATTGTTTAAAATATTATTTATATATTTATTACATTTTTTCAATTTAATTCAATTTAATTTAATTTAATTCAATTCAACTCAATTTAATTTAATTTAATTCAATTCAATTCAGTTCAGTTCAGTTCAGTTCAGCTCCAATAATTTCAGTTCAGCTCCAATAAGTTCAGTTCAGTTCAGTTCAGCTGTTTTATGCCGAAGAGAAGACCTTAGTCTAAACACGAGTTTAAACCTCTACAAGTCTGCGACGGAGGAACTAAAATTGTCCACAACCAGAAAGAGAAAGTATACGTCAATTTGGTTCAAAATCTGTTGACGGCTTCTACTCCCTCTTCTCCTTCTCTATCACCATCACATGGCAAGCACCAGTCCACCAATCACAACAACTACAATCGCAAAACTGAAGCAAGGATCACTTCTATGGTGTTATGGTTTCAAAGAGGCATGTTGCCTTCACAGGGTCGTTATCTTGTGTTACAGGTTTCATCTCTTTCTATCTCCCCCCTTTTTTTTTTTGGAATTTTCATTTGCCGAAGATTATGTATTTATTTATCTTATGTTGCAGGTCCAGAGACCTCTTAATCCGAACTGGTCAATGTTCCCTCTTTAACGGATTCATTTTTCTGGGCAGGTAATCATAATTTAACTTCCCCTTTATTCCTTTCTGTATCTGACATATAGATAATTCTTTTTAATGTCACTCCAATTTGAATCTTGTTTACTGTTTCAAATTTATGGGGGGTAATTTTCTTAAGAGCAAAGTGAACCGTTAATTTTTGTTTATGTTTAAAATTCTTTGGCAATTATAGGAATCTAATTTTAGTGCTATAACTAGTTTTTTTCCGGAGCAATGCCTCGGGTCAGTTACAATAAACAAATATTATTATTTTTAAATTTCAGTTTATTTGGCTACTTTTCGTATTTTTTGTCCATTAAGAAATAGAAAAATTCAAGTCACAACGTGATAAAGTAAAAAAATTTGCAAGGTTTGAGTTTGAAAACAACACCTTAAAAGGAATTGTGACATCAATATACTCTTGTAAGTTACGTAATAAGAGTGTTTGATATGTATATTAAGTCTTTTTAGTTAATTATAATTATTACAAGACTTTTGTCATATTTTATTTGAAACATTAGACAACAAAGTCATAGTGTATTGATAGTTAACCTCTTATTTTTCATTTCAAAAGTCATGTGTTCGATACTTTGCACTTACACATTTTTTCTAAAGTGAGTAGTACACATAGATATAGAACATTTGCATTAGAAAGTTCAGCAGAGTGCCACGTGACACATAGACTTTCTTTCGCATGCCTTTTAATATATATGTATAGATGATTGGGAAGAAATTGTGTCTTATGGCTGTTTGAACACCTTTTCGTTGAGGGGGCTAATTTTGAGGGCGATGCCGATATGATTCCAATAGTTGTTGGCGTTTCAGGAATTTAGTTTAAGTGCCAACATGATTGGGAACTTTTAACGTCTTATTGATTTTGGAACACCTTTCTGTAGTTTTGAGGGGACCGGTGAGATGATTTCTGTAAAGATTGGTATCAGAGGAACTTAGTTTTGTGTGCTTTAATGATTGGGAAGAAATTCCGTCCTGGCTTTTCTAGCACCTTTGTGTTGAGGAGGTTAATTTGAAGGGAATGACGAGATGATTCTTATAATGATTGGCATATGGATAATTGTGGAGGCATAATAAGCTAGCTTTCTTTAAATGAAGAGATTTGGGAATCTATTTGAAGGAAAATTTCACTTGGAAGATGGAAGCTCCTTATAGAACAATTTCTTTGCATGAGCAGGTGCCGAAGGGAAGTTCCCAACTGAGGATGTTCTTATAAAAGGGGATATTTTTATTGCAAAGCATTATAGTTTGTGTCGGGAGGAGGAAGAGTTTGTCGATCTTCTTTTACTCTTCAGTCTTTTAGTTCTTCTCTTGGGCAATTTCCATTAACCCCTTGTCTAGATAGATGTGGGTGCAAATGTGATATGTGAAAGATGCTCTTGTAACTTGGAAAATAAGGATGAAGCAGGCTTTGCTGGGTAAAGTACGGAAGATTGTTTGGCAATTAGGCGGTGCATTGTAAAGAAAGAAATGAACAGAGTAATGAGGGTAGCCCTTCCCTGTAGCGATGTTTAAGCTCTTCTTTTCAGGTTATCGTATAGCTTTAGTCAATTGATACCTTTTGCTCAATGTTAAGACAATTTGTTTTGGTTTCCCCTTGATTTTGTAGATAAGTTGTTTAAAAGTTGTTTTCAGGCTCGGTATATTTCTCCTTTAAGCCTTGTATTGTATAAGGATACACGTCCTCTGGTGTTCCTTGTAATATATATGTATTTTTTGCTTATAGTCAACGATAAACCTTAATTCATTAAAATCGATTGGAGACCCAAAACTCTGTAGCAGCTCAATATGACTCCATGTGAACCCCGCTGAAATGGCCCATTTGTAGCTCCTATTTGGAGTAGGTCATACTGATGTTTATTGTCATTTTGCTTATTATACATCCATAAAGGTTTCGTATGGTCATTTAGGGTCAAAATTAGGTCATGCAATTAGAGGTACAATTTAAGTTTGATGGCTTGGTGAATTAGTTGAGATCAAGTCATTGGGAAACTTTTTCATCCTCTTAATCACTCTGTAATTGTGACAAAAAGAAAATGCAAACAAAAGCTGTAAAAGTGACATAAACACCTAAAAATTGATACAAGTTACCTTGGAAAATGATCAAGCCCTCAACATAAGCTAGAGATGATCACTTTCTGGCTATGTCGTACTTGTTGGCTTGCCTTCCTTCTTTGTAGTTGGGACTACAAGCACTTTCGTCCCACAAGAACTAAGGCACGCATGAAAAGTGGCGTCGCTCGAATCAATTTGAGGTGTAGGAGGCTTAGGATGTTAGGATCCGGTCGGGAAAGCAACGACTTGGACCCCACACGCTCCTTGCCGACCAAAATTGAATACTCATTATCACGACGATGATGAATAACATGGCGATCGGACTACCATGGGCATCCTAACCACAGAGAACAACCAGTCATGGGCACCACATCACACCATATTTGGTCCGCTTAACCACCAATACGAAAAGAAATGATAGCACATTTCTTAACTTAAATGCCGCTGTCGTTGCTTTGCCAACTTATTTTATACGGCCTTAGTGATCTTGTGTAGTTAGCTTTGTGAATCAGGCGACACCATTAGTGCAAGAACCTGAATCAATAATGAAAGAACAAGAAGTATTGTTTAAAACAACGAGATTTAAAGAGGGTTTCCCTTTACCGTGTCTATGTTTTTCATGTGTGTGACAAACAAAGTCTTGTGCAAGATCCAGTTCCTTGGCTCTTCTTCTGGAATGCTTGTAGCATTTCTTGCTTGAACATCTTCTCTTTGGTATTTCCTCCATTTTTCGAGTCATAAACACACTGTTCTCCCATGGAAACAAACATGTGGTTTTGACATTGTTTAGCAAGATGTCCTTAGCCTTGGCACTTGAAGCAAATTCTCTTTTATAGCTTTTGTGTCCATAGTACCTTGCATGGACAATTGAACATGAAGTCTTCCACTATTGACGCCTCAATCTGCTACAATTCAGTATGCAAATCAATATAGAACTCAGGGCTAAGGGTGTTGTATATATTGAAGTATCGACCTCTAGAGTAGAGGACCAAATACAACCCACAATGCTTTCGAGAGGATTGTGGAGTTCTTCCAATGAGTGACTCTCTTTCTACTATATTTTTGGATGCCTACAAAAATATCAAACCTTCCTATTTATAGCCCTATACTGGACCCAACACTAACAACCTCCTGCTCATATTCTCCACTACTGACAGACTAGCTGAGTCATCATTACAGATTTTACTTTATTTAATTACAGCCTATGAAATCCCCCTTCTGCGCTTCTTAGTTCTTTCTATCCCTCCTAGAATATGTGAACCTGATGGGAGGACGTGTAGGAGATGTTTCACAATCATCTTCCGTTTCTCCAAAGATTCAGCTAAAAGAAGCTGGCTCCCCTTTGACGTACAAATTGTTAAGAAACCTCATTTTTGGCATTCTTTTGTTGTCGCTCGACCTTACTGTTCAAAGAACAAGCCTCATGGAATGAGTTATAGGGTTGCAACTCAACCTGGTGAAATAGGCGTATTAAGGCCAATTAAGAATTTGGCAGTTTTTTGTTCATGCTCATCCTTACAACTAAAACCATGTATAGACGTTCAAGACTTCAAGTTCCTTGATGTGTCTCCACAGTAAGGGGATTTTGTTGCAAAGTGTGAGCTTTTGAAACAAATCTTGTTTGTGTTTCGCTAAACAATTTATTTATGAAGGTTTGCCTTTAAGGTACATCCAAGTTTCCAGGCTTGCGTTGTGTTCCCTCGTGTGACTGGTTTTCTGGGCATCAAAACCATAGGGAAGCACACCTAGAATTTTGGAAAGTTTGACTGTAGCATAAGAGAAGCACTTAGCATCATCAATGCTCTTGCTCGTGAAATACGCTCCACCTTCCATTCCCAATATAGATTGACTTCGAGGTCAAGAGTGAAGAATATCATCTAACTCTGAAATATCAGTGAGTTTTATCATCTGTTTGTGTACCTTCATTGCTGAACGGCCCACCAGTAGTTTTCTCTTTCAAACTATACACTTTAGCACTTAGAAGATTGATAGAAGCAATCGTTTTGGCATTTTAGAAGCTACGCTAAGGACCGAGATTAGGAATGAATTCCTATTGATCTGAGACTTTTTAGTAAAAATCACAAAAATATTGTTCTTTCTTTGTTTCACATCATATGTGCTGTAATTTAAGGATCGCATGCTGTAAAAGTGATATTTATATTCTGCTTATGTTTTTGTTCCATCCTTAGATTGTTTTTTTTAATCTGGAGAGGGTAGTTTGTGTTCACATAGCATGAATTTCTGGAAGCTATCCTGGTGGAGCATTGTTGGTTTGTCTTTTAGTTTGAGGAGAAAATTTTATACCTCCCTTGTCCATTCTACGTTGATCTATTACTTCCCAACTCCTGGCTAGAGGAAATCGACATCAATAATGAAGTTATTTGAATGGAATTGAATTAGATTTCCCGTTGGTGGTTGTAGTATGGTTATACAGGATAGTGCTTATGAAGTATTGTTTAGAATATATAAGTATGTATCAAACTATCAATGCATGTATGCATCCACAAGTGGTGGAGAAGTTAAATATATAAAGGACATTTTTGATTGGTGACTTCTAATGCATTATGCCATGATTGTTTAAGCAGCTTTTTGTAATTGATATCAACTGTTGTTTGCAGTTCTTTTCGATGGCCTTTTTTTCCTAATATATCATTAATATATAATGTTGCTTGTTCTAGAATTGCCTATATAGTTACACTCATGTTGCAATATTAGTGAAATGTTTCATCTATGTTCTTAATTGCAGTGTATCTATTCTGAAATTATTTCTCTTTCCCATGCTGCAATGGCTATTGCCTGATCAGTGCCCTCATATTGTATATGAAGAAGTATGCAGATATGGAGTAATTTTGAGTCTCTATTCATCACTGCGGAAACTTCTGATACAACTCATCTATGTGAGTGTGTTTCTTTTTGTAGTAACTTTCTATACCTGTAGTTGTACTGCGGCTATCTACTATTGATTTCAGCTTATTGACATAATATTGTTCAAGTTATTAAATCTTTTCATTTTCTTTCAATGAACATTGAGGTTTAGATGTGGGTATTCCTGATTTTATAAATAACTCATCCGAAGTTCACATAGCTCCACAGTTCTCTAATTGATGCTTTATCCTTGAGAAGCATGGTTTTTTCAAAATTTTCTGGATAATAATATTCACATAAACCAAAAATTCTCTTCATTGAATTGTCAATTCTATGATTTCTATTGTGTATAATTTCTTAGTCATCACTTATTGGATAGTTGTGTTTGTTTAGATTTTCATTCCATTGACTATTTAGTATATAACCGGATATTAGGGTGTCATAACTCCTAAATCCTGCTCCTAGGACCCTTTTCTTTGTTATTACCACATTCATTATGACTTTGCTACAGTACCTTGAAATTTTTTGTGTTGTTTAGATTTTCATTCAATTGGCTATTTAGTAAATAACTGGATATTATGGTGTTCTAATCGTGCTCCTGGAACCCTTTTCTTTGCTAGTACCACATTCATTATGACTTTGTTAGATTACCTTGGAAAATTAGATATTTTCTACCTGTTTTGCTCCTTCTCCAAGGTGATTCCATTTGTTATTGTCTTCTTGACTTGACACCAGGTGGAAAATTGTTAATTGGTGCATTGCTTATGTCTTTTATTGGTCATTCATCTGAACATGCATTATATTGCTGACTTGTTTAGAACAGTATTTGAGTATAATATTTTGTTTTGACTATTTAATGCAGCTATTGTGGTTCTATCCATTGTATGTGTTCAGCGTCATACTCAGCAGTATCTGGTAACTTTTAAGTTGTTGGCCTTTTGGGTTATTATGCTTTTTTTATATCTGTATCTAAAATGTAGATTATCTCATGCTTTTCTCCATTTGCCACCTCCCATTCTTAGTCACTGATTTTTTTAACTTGTTTTTTGATAGGGAAAATTCTCTACTAGTTTAGCCCTTAGGCTAGTCTATACAATACCGGCCTGCTAAACTTCCACCTTGCCCTCAAGGTGGATGGTAGTCAGCACGAAATTCTTAGCCTTTGGAGCGATAATCACTGTCTTGCAGTCCTTCATGCGTCAAACCCAGATTTGGCTTCAGCTTGTGTTGCAGCAGTTTCTGGCACAATTCTCTCACTGGCGTGGGTGACACAGCTATGCTGAAAGAGTCCTGGAACTCATCATGAAAGGTTTTGATGGTGTGGTGTGGTGTTTTGGTGTTGTGGGATAAGTGGTGTTGGGTTTGATCTCGTGAGAGTGTAGGATGGAGGCAGGGAAAGAAGTTGGATTTACACAAAAATTGGGTAGGAACAAAAATGGTTTGTTTGGGAAATCTGGGTTTTAAACTTAGTGGGTTGGAAAAGTAGGATAGATGTGGTGCGTCCAATCTGGTAAAAAAGTACTTTTATAGTAGTACGTCTTAACTTGATGAGCTTTCACTATTTTTATTATTTTAATAATATTTGTTCTTTTCTTTTGGTGGAGCATCAATATCTATAATTCTTATATTAAATCCAAGGTTTTTAATCTTGGTCGCTGTCACAAATGTGGAAACGGTAGTATAATAAGAAAGCGTACTTCATTACACTGTTGTGATATACTCTTGGCTGACACGTAATGAACTTTTCATTATCTGTAAAGGCTAATAGCGGCTGTAACAGCCTTGATATCACCCATATCGACCCAATATCGGCTGTAATACTGTTCAGCAAGTTCCAAAGCCATTACAAGTTGTGGCGCGGTGCGACCTTGCTTTAAAACCATAATTAAATCCCAGACTAAAGTTCACATTTTCAGACACACCTCCACACACCCAGAAAGCGTTCTAGGCTTCTAGCTTAACATGGATGGTGTGTATCCCGAGCCAGCTTAACTACCCATTAAAGCAGGCAGCATTCTCTGTCCCCTATCCTGCACCACTTATTCAAATGAATCATCTGCCATGTAACAATTAGCATATCTTCTACTTCCAATCAATTAGGCTTAAGTGGCTCCTTCCCCGACATTCATTTATACTGGTCATGTAGCAACAGGACGAGGTTGTGCATGGAATCTGATTATGAGGAATGACATACTGTTTTTATATTGACTTAGTTGTTTGCTCGGGAGCCTTTGGAGCTTTCTGTGTACAATTATTAGAAATTTAAATAAAGGAGAGTTCCCAAACTCTGCAAGACACGAGTGTATCTAGAGACCTCAATTAATAAGCTCGAAGCATAAGTGCTTATCATTTGACCGCCAGACGCTGAGAATCATAACTCGAATAATAAAAATTATAAAATGTTAAATCCAGATGAAATGTGATTTAGTGGAGCTTTTCACGTAAATTTGCATAACCTTAAAACTTAAAGGGGGGTCGGGCGTCATTCACACGTCATGATCAAACATTGTGCTAAATCTGATGGCCCACACATGTGTAAAGTATATGAGCCCAACAATTTTGACTGTTGCATACTTGCATTTTGTTATGCAAAAACATCATTTAAGAAAGTTACCCAATATTACTTTTAACTTGCAGAATTTACCATACCCAATAATTAATAGGTCCACTTATATATTAATCTTGATAAGTTCCTTTGCTATTGCATCACTGCATATGTTTACTTGCACTTTAAAGGGGATCAAAGATATCTATTGTGATTTACAGTTTCTTAAAGGGGTTGCCAGACAGAAAGGGGAGTGATATCATATGATAAATGTACCCAGTCTCCATTCTGAAAGTTGCATGAGTGACAAAAAAGAGGCTTCTGGCATTTAATAATTAAACTAAATTTTGATTCCATATCTCTACTTGTCTACATTGAAAGGTAATATCTGTTTATAAGTGGACTATTCCGCAAGGATGGATATGGATATAGCCTTTGTATTTTCTCATCATGGTTTATATTGTATGTGTTTTTTTTCCATGAAAAGAACTTCATTCCTCATCTTTCATATTATGCGCAGTAAAATTCTATTATTTCTTATGCTGGACTGTTGCTTCACATGATTCAAACTAGTTTAGCCTTTGCCTGAGTGTAAATGCTCCATAATTGATTTCCGTAATGACGAACTCTTCTCTTTCTAGATAGAGGGATGTCATTTGATATGTAGGAATCTTAATTAGGCCCCATAGCAATAGGGGTGCAAGAAGGCTTCTCATTCTCCAGGTAGATTTCGTCTAGTAGGGTTTTGTTCCATGGTAATAGGATATTCATATAGAGGGGTTAAAAGCTGTGTGGTTCTGATGGTGATATCTCTGTGTTATTTTCTTATAGATTGTCAAGATTTGTTTTGACAATCATGCGATTGACTATTTTTTGTCCTTTAGCTGCATATTTGAGCCTACTATTTCTATAACTTGTTTCAGTGCGGACGTCTGGATTCTGGAGAGTGGGGGAGGCAAGGGGGAGTGAGGGATCAATTTTTCTGCCCTCATTACTGAACTAGTAGATTTCCTAAAGTTGGAAAGATATGAAGGGAAATGTTTTCTTTTCCCTCCCCCCTTCCTATGCTTTCTTTTCTCTTCTCTCTCCATCGAGTGTCTTTCTTATCCAATTGAGTATTGGGCCCTTTGTTTCTTCTCTCTCTCTTTCTCTACTTCACTTTTTTTGGACATCTTATCATCGTAATTGACATTCGTAACTAATTGCATGTATGCACATTAAATCCTTGACAAATTAGTTGATTTAGTGATGTGCACAAGGTTGGGGTGCATTTTGAACTAGGCTTGGAATCTGTTGAAGTGACTGTTAAAGATTCAAAAGGATCAGAACTACTAAAAGATGTTCTAATTACTTCTATTTTTCAAGATTACTTTGGTTTTATTTTTAATTTTGAGGTTGTTGAATTGTATAAAAATAGGTACAATGATGTAGCTAAGCATGGGTTTGTTGCAATGGGGAAAGATAAGCCTCCAGCAGCAGTGATGACTGGTGAAAAAGAGGCATCAATCACGCAAACTGGTTCCGACAAACCTGCTGGCCTGGGAGGGTAAATTTCAAACTCTGTTACTATTTACTTCTAATTATTCACTGAATTAGTTTTCCCCTTTTTTTTTTTTAATTCCCTTTTTTTTTGCTGAATTGGTCTTTGTAGGTTAAAAATTTCAGTTATTCTCTTACTTAAAAATGGATTGCTGATGATGTTTATAATCATTAGTGATTTTGGTGTTTATAATCTATAGGGACAAATCAAGTTGATGTATGTTGGGCGGTCAATAACTATGGGTGTCTAATGATTAATTAAATTTTAAATGGATTTGTATATGATTGATCATACTTCTTCTAATTAATGAACAAACCTATTGTGGATTTCTTTAGTAATGCTTAATGCAAAATTTTAGTAAGTAGATCTGTGATGACATACAGAATGTAAATCCTAATATTATATGCTTTATCAAATGACATTTTTTTTGCCTTATATAGCCCATCTTTTTTCTTTCTTCTTTTCTTTGCGTGCCAAGTGGAAAAACTTTCATTACTTTTGTTACTTAGAAAGCAATTTATTACTTGCTCCATTCCATAATTCATGCAACACTTTCTATTTAAGGTCAAAGTTTATAAACTTTGGCCACAAGTAATCACACTATTAGTTTTCACATGACCATGTGCTATTTATATAGCGGTGGGAATTCGTGGTATTTGTAAAATTTGACTCTAAAAATTCAAGTGTTGCATTCTTTTGGAGCTGAGGAAGTATATTGGAAAATAAATAATGTGGGATCTTGTTAGATTCATCTCAATGTGTAGTTTTCAAATATCAAAATTTTATAATTTTTAGTAATACATAATTGAAGATATTAATGGTCAAAGTAGTGCATTGAAGACCGTAAAATAGCAAGTATTGCATTGATTATAGAACAACGGTTGTAATATTCAGGGGTTGTTTGTTGAAGTTGGGAAGTATAGCTTCTCTTGAATTTGCATTGCCCATGAAATTTCATTTCCTAGGAAGTACATTTTTTTGTTTCCATTTCCAACCAAACAACAACACATATACCTACTTCCTAGGAACTCTAATTTCCCATGAAGGTTAACCAAACAAGCTCTCAATCTTCATCTCCTCCATATCATGTGATCCATAATAAGATCGGCTATATAATTAGAGTTCAATGTTTTTGCTTTCTTATTAGAGTTCATTCATGATAAGACTTGTTGGGACTTTTTGGCACCTTAAACTTATCTGATAATTATTATGATCAATTTCCTCTTATGCGTCCAAGGAATGGAATTTGGATCTTCCATAAATATCGAAAGACTTTAAAATGGTGTGCATGACTTGGGTGTATGCAGATCAACAACCCAATATTTGACATGCTTTCGGCTATTCAACTCACCATGAAGTGACTTGGTCCACGTGGCTAAGCAATTGTGCTAGATAAAGTTTTGGTGAACTGAAATATGTTCCTAGGATTAATTTTGTCCATAGGACATGGTATGTAAATTTGGTCGGTTTGGAATAGTTCGATCATTTCGGGGCGGATTTCAGGCTGGCGAACCGTAATTTATCGGTTTCGAACGTATACCACGAATTTTTGGTTATAAGAAAAATTCACCCTTTTTTCTCAAATATCCCGTATTAAGGCTGGCGGGGCCAAACTAGCTGTGGAGAAAAACGGACATGGCATCAATTCAAGAGAGGAAGGAGAATTCTTAGAATTTCAAAAACGACTAGTATCGTGCTATTATTCATAATCAAATACCTAAACCCCCAAAGTGACAAATATCGTGCACCCATTTTTTCAAAAAAAAAAAAAAAAGAAAAAAGAAATTCATGCCTTCTTTACATCAACATTGGTTACTTAAAACCTCTCATCTATTAAGATTTCCCTTTCTTTTAAATTACTGTTTGATTTCAATATTGAACAGATATATCTTCATTGCATGATATTCATATGTAGTTATGTACAACAAAACTTTCATTACTAACATGATTAAAAATGAGTGAGTCATGCCATGATCATTTTTGGAAATCCATGATTGTTATCTTTTCATCTTTGGTTACACTAAATTAACAATATTGATTTAAGAATATCTCGTACGAGCTAAAAATCTAGTTACTTTATCAATACTTCAATTAATGAATAGAGCCATAATCTAGATCACATCATGAACAATGGTGGTATGAACATGTGAAATCGTCATGATTAGACATGAGAGAAGGCATGGAACAGAGAATCTAGATAAGGGTTTCTTCATTTAAAGAGCATGGAGGATATAAAAAAAGAGTTGATGATTTCCAAAATTTGAAGGTAGCCTCAACTTTGACTTTATTTATTGATTAACAATGATTGGGACGATGCTAATAAGTTTTTGCATGACAGACGTCATGAAGACGTTCCCTTCTTTGTCTTGAAATTTCTTGCTACATATATGTACCTTTGAGGATTTTGGCTTTTAATTTATCACGGGTACAAACAATGTGAATTTTATATAGAGTTTTGAAGAACAAATCAATGTGTTATCAAGAGTCACGATGTCTGAAGAACGAAATAACATTGATTACACAACTTAATTGATTAATGAAGCAAATGAGCCTATATAATGCATCCAACATGAAATTCACTAAGGAATTGCACACATAGACCTTTAAAGAGGAAAATGTTTGAGTAACCTTTAGGGTTGCCAACCCTCTTAGACACATTAGAATAAAATATTGATATGTATGTAATAAATGAGGGGAGAAGTGATATAAAACTAATGTTTTAATGTATTCCTAACCAATGAAAATTCAATAATAAGAGGGAGGGGCAACCCTTAGGGTCACTCAATCAATCTCCCTTTAAAGAGTATTTTTTCCTCAATCATAGGGCCTATTGTCTCAAATAACACAAACTTTTTACAGTCAAAATCAATGAAAATAATTGTTCTCTATGTAGCCAATGAAACAATATATGAATCACTGATTTTCTATTCTTAGGATGAGGGATTGGGACTTTGTACAGTCAAAAATCAATGAAAATCATTGGTTAAAAGAGGGATGGGTAATCTCCTTTTGGAACCTTCGTATCTAGGTACCAGTTAATGTGCGGGAGCTAGTTTATTTAGCTTGTTGCTTAAGATAGAATCTTGTTCATCTTGGAATCTTCTTGATGGTGTTGGTCTTTTTCCTATCTATGAAAACCTTCAAAGACCTGTACCCATTCTTCTTCCTGCATGGACTGTGTCTATTTTCATGTGGGTGTCTAAATTCTGCAGTAGGGAAGCACAAATGTGGAAAACCAAATCAGAGGTCTGTTGTTTGTGTTATGTGCTTCAAGAGTGAGAAGTTAGATACATGTTTGTAAGTCGTCTGATTGCTGTTTCTCATGGTTTGGGATGCACAAAGATCACTAGGCGGGTTCTCTTGTAGTGTTTTCTGCAAAATCTTCTTTGCTCTGGTCAGGTTGCATTATGATAAACAACTAGCTGATTGTACTGGATTATAGTTGATAGCATAGTATATCGTTGATTTGATCAACTAGTACTTTTATAATTTGTATAACGATGCTTCGTAAAGTTAGCCATTAGTTCTTAGTAGTAAGTAAAAGGTATAGAAAGTGCTTGAGGTTCTATTGGTTATTGAAGGTACTATCAAATACTTGTATTTAGATATTGACCAAACGAATAATGTATTGGTTAATAGAATTAATATAATGCTGTTATTAAATATAGTCATATATTTTGAGATGTCCTTTGAGATTTCAAATGTATGCAAGTAATTGAGTCGGGTACTTGTATTCATATACTGGAAATGTAATAAAAGCAATAATTTTGTGTGATAGATTATAAGTAATAATACGAATAGTTAAAGACTAGATTTGCTTTTATCTTTTATCCAAGGAGCTATATGCAAACCACATTGTGTACCAAATATTATCGACTTCTATGCCCACAGTTCATGTTCCTTGTAACCTGAGATTTCGAATGTCCTTCAGTTTTTTTTCACAACTAAACACTCCGTCATTTCCATCTGCTTCTCCATCAAATACACAAAATTTCACTCTCTCGTAAACTGCCCCCTCCATTTCTCATGGCTTTAGTATTATTATGATGCATTAGTTTTATTTTGTATTCAGAAGATTGACATATCCTTTTTTGTCATTAGGAATTTGTTGGTTTTCATAATTAGAGTTGAAACAATATTTTGCAGTATCTTGCTGTATAACATGAGTGTCGTTTTCACATTAAGTGCCATTTGGTTGAATATCTTCCCAACTTCTGTTTCTAGGATCATGATTGGAATAGGTGAGCAGGTCTACTCTGCCCTCCTCCTCAGCTTCTTCTTTCTGGAGGTTAGACTAATTATTGCATAATGTCTTAAAGCTCTTTGTTCTGATGTGTGTGTATTTAGTATTTACTATCACTTGCATGTGAGTTAGCGATCATTATACACGTAAAAAAGACCTGCTTAAATATTGCCTTTTTTTGTTTCCTATTATAAATGCAGGTTATTGCCACTGGTTTCATACCATATGCTGGGAAAGCACTCAATTTCTTGCTTCTTTCCTGGATGTACGCTTATTACTGTTTCGAGTATGTCGTTTTGTTTCTATTTCTATTGTATCTATTATCTTTGCGTCAGTTTGGTTTTGACTCTGACGCTGCTCTTTTTGTAGGTACAAATGGAATCTTTCCGGAGTGACTCTTGACAGGAGGCTGGACTTCTTTGAATCCAATTGGGCATTTTTTGCTGGTTTTGGTAGAAATTTCCTTTTGCTTTATCTTGTTATCTCAGTCTTTTGCTTTGACGATTGTGGAAAAATAGATGATTTCGACACTCACACAAAGACACTTAGAGAAGGAATCTCATCGCATGCCAACTGCTGAAGTACCTGACTATATGTCCATCTTTTTGTTTCATATCTTAAAATTATATTGGGATTAGAGTGACAATACACACTCTCTCTCACACTCACACACTCACACACACTTGTCAAGAAGGTATATTTAACATATGGCAACTACTGAATACTTGTCCATCTTTTTATAGTTTCATGTGCTAGAATAAATATAACCAATTACAACATGACCATGTGATTGTTAGAAGAAAAATCAAAGAAAAGATACCAAGGATAGGTTCCTAGCAAATACTACGATGTACAATCATGGATTTGCAAATATAAATAATGGTTTTTCTATCTTTTTATGACAAATAAGGTAAAATAAGAGAGGTTGAGATTAAAAGAAACTGGTAAATAAATTAGCTGAACAATGCTTGCAACTTTTGAGAGCATGCATATAAAGAGAAATAAACTTTACATCTTGCAGTAGTTTTTTTTTGGAGAATTGTAAATATTGACCTTATGTTTTGCAAAATTCACTATGGTGGCAAAAAGATTAGTTAGATTTTACAAGGTGGCCCTTTGTTATTAGATAACAACTTAACATGACATTGGTGAGCAATTTCCATCAACTTCGCCATTAATAATTAGTAAAAGAAGTACAAAATTCTATATAATGACCTTGTGGTTTGTAGAAGTCTGTATGGTGCAGAATTCGCCATCATTAAACCTTCGACCTTGTTTTACTTTTCAAAAATTGGAGCAGTTATCTATGTTATGGCTGCAACCTAAGGATTAAGACAACAATGCGGGAATAAAAGCTAACGATGCAATCTGACGTTTTTACAGGATTTTCAATTATATATTAATATTCTAATTTCACGTTTGGTTCTTATACAATAATAAATGGTCACTTGGAATTTTTTTGATTCATTTTGATGTATATAAACTATGTTTACAAGGATAATGAGAACCTCGTATTTTGGACACACAAAAAAACGGTTATATGCAAATGCATGTGGACCAGTGACCTCAAGAGCTATAGCCGAAGCCAGAGCCAGATTTAGATTTCTGAATGATTCAGCTGAACTGGTTACGCTCATCGAATGAAACAAGAAAGTTATTTCTGTGACAAGTTTAAGGGATTTTATTATGCATCACTAAACAAATACTTGGTTAAAAGCACTATTTGAGTAGGCACGAAGGTGATTGTTTAAACCAAGAATTTATCATAATCTTAGAATTTGTTGACTTGTATAGTTGTATTTTAACTTGCTTCACCATGATGAGAGGAACCGTTAGTAGTATCAGTTAGATACCACTTAGTCAATAATAATTCACACAAATCTTCCACTTTCCATTGGAGACATGCTCTTGAAATAGTTTTGTCTGTACCAACAGTGATTTACAGATCTGTGTTATGAGCTTTGGAGAGGCTCTCTAAACTAGAAATTGGTCTTTTTCAGGAAGCCCGTGTGTGCTGGCAATTTTCTTTTTTCCCCCTCTGGAGAGCTATGCTGTCATGGCCACTCTTTTTCCTCTGGTATGGTATCTTGCAGTTTAATGTTTATATGGACTTCTATTCTCGAACAAAAAAGCTCTTATATTATCTATCCTCTGCTGCGTATGTGTAGAATTTTTCTTCTTTTCCAACAGTGTTGTTTGACTTAACTGCTTTGTTATTGGTCAGTGGAATTCCATTTTGATTGGTTAAAGATGAAATTGATGCAAAAACATCTGAGTTAATAAGTTTTAGAGATCATTTTTGATAAAGGCTGCATGAGAGTGGGAATTTGATGGACTTATATATACATACGAACCGAAATTTCTTAATTAGTATTGGTTTAAGCAGATTTACCAAAGCAACTATGATGGATCAGTTCTTTTTTGTGACATGCGCATGTTATTTGATGAGCGTTGAATAAATTTCATCTTGTTGAAAATTTGAGTGACATAATATATCTGGTTGGTAAATCTTTGATGGGATTAAAGAAAAGAAAACACCTGTACCTTGCTCAACAAGCTTGCACGCATGTTGTACAATGCATCACGATTTCCCTGGCCCCTACAGTGGTTGAGCTTCTGCAAATATTGTTGTTTTTTCTTTCCTTATATTGAATTACTTTGTATTTGGTTAGAAGACAAATTTTCACTTTTTTCTGGGCCTACACTTATGGTGTTGACAGATTGAATTGCAGTAAATAATGTTTTCTAATGCGCTGTTGTCAACTTTTCTCCTTGAAGTTTGTTCTGACAGCAACAGGGTCAGATGCTGATAATCTAGTAACTTCACCAAGGAAGCAGTGGCTTGGTGCAGGATTAGGAAGGGTTCCTATATTTTGTGGTGCTGATACTGTCTCGTAAGCATTCCAATTCTTATCTCGTTCACAAGTTTCAATTCTTTAAGTGTCAATCTACTTCCTTTATTTGGAAGCCTAACATAAACTGCAACATCACTTTATTTGGTAATATTTCCTCTCTATCTTTCTAGTATCGCATGGTCGCTCTTTCTGTCAGTCTGTCTCGTTCTCCTTTTCATTGGCTTCTTTAAAAAGTGTGCCAAGACGTGATGTTGCAATTATAGTGAAGAGGAGGAAGTATAAGGTATGATTATGCTCTTGGTAACAGAAAATCTTTTGGAGATATGCATCCAAGGAAAAAGAGCAGACATATGGGTATTCTGGCATGGTTAAAGTGCTAATACTAGACAACAACTGAAAGGGGTTGACTATGAGATGCTTTCTATGGATTAAAGTGTAGATACTGAAAGCATTGTCTTTCAGGTTATCTTTATTGTAAGAGTGTAATCTTCTTAACCTTAGCCTGCATTTGGCGAAGGTAAGGTAAAGTTATGAGTTTATGAGACTTTTGAAATGAATCTTTCAGAGCCAGTCCAAGGAGAATGAGTTCACATTAGCACATCCTAATCACAGTATTCGGAAAAAACCCGGGTTCTCTTTGAAAATACCACAACACAAACCCACTGTGGAGATGTGAACTACTGAAACCTCCTCCTCCTTGCTGGTTAACATACGGTGCTTTTGTCAACTTGAATTAGACCTAGATTATGCTCCCACCCGATTTCCGTACAAAACATCCTTCTCTAGGCTTAGTTGTCTTATGCATGACACCCTTATGAACCTTCTTCATCTCTTCCATTTTTTAGTTCACATTGGCTGAAGAGATACCTACTTTACTTCCACGGTTCTCCTTCATAGGACAGTTCCATAGGACTACTGTCTGTTCTATGTTTCTGTCTCTTTTCCACTTCATTTCTCGAGTCCTCTTCATCTGTCACCACTTAACTCCAAATTATAACATGTTCATAATTAATTGAATTGACTCCTTGCTGTAGGCAAACTTCTCTTTGTATTAGTATGAATGATGAAGAATAGGGAAATTGTGATTTATCCTCACCTGAAGTTGAGTTACTGAAATAGACTGCAGGTGTTTAAAGTTATGGTATAAAACCTAGTTTGTCTATTTCTTGTGTTTCTTCGACACCTTCATTTGCATGTCATGTCCTACACGACATGACACTTCGACTCTTTCATTTTAAATAAAAAGCTTGACAATTTTCTACAAAATGGACGAGTCTGACACCCGTATCCGAGTAGACATTTTGGACTCGTTTGGTTACCGTTGGAACTTAATTCCCATGGAAACTCATATTTCTGGAAAGTAATTCCCTTGTTTATTTCCTAGGAAGTGGCTTTGGGTGTTTGGTTGAGCATAGGAATTTGTAATTAACACAGGAATTTCTAATCACCGGAGGGGGGGGGGGGGGGAAGGTTGGTGATTAATTTCCTACACTTCATAGAAATTTCCATTTCCTTGGAAATCTATTTCCCATGAGTTCCCTATTTCCAGCATACCAAACAACTATCCTATTTTGTACTTCCTAGGAAATCCAAATTCCAGTAGAATTTGAGGTGAACCAAACAACCTCTTTATCTAAGTCTAAATAACAGTCTTTTTCACACTCGTTGGAAGATTACTATAATAGGTTTTGCTTGTTGATGTACATGAAAGTTATGGTTTAAACCTATGTTGCTAAGACTCGGGTACCCATGTCCGACTCGAATACGTGTTCAAGTGTCCGACTTGGCTATTATTTGGAAAATTTTCTATTTTTTAGCCCAAAACAAAGTGTCCAAGTGTCCCACCCATGTCCGAGTATCGAGGATCCGACACGGGTACTTGAGGTGAAATGAAGAGTTCGAGCAACATAGGTTTAAACCTAGTATGACTATCTATATATATTGTATTAGTTTTATGTTTTCCTATCACAATTTCTATTATTTTGGTAGGATGAAGGTCTTGTCTTTCCTTCCGCTTAGGCAACAGTTGCACAACCAAGGAGAGAAGGCACTTTAAGAAGCTCTTTAGTAATTGACTTGTGTCAAGTGATAACAGTTTATTTCAATTTGGAGGAATTTGCGAGTGGCTTTTTGTGTTCATGCTCATTCAATTATTCTTTTCCCTTACCTGCTTTACGTCGTGTAAGGTTTCCTATTATTCTTGTATTTCTAGTTTTCCCTGGGGACAGAAATTTTATTGCTCATTTGGTAAGATAGCTCAATTGTACAGGCATTCACGATAGCTTTCTTGTATAGTTTAGAGCTTTTGTGAAGCAGCAGTTGGTACCTTCTAGTTTAACGCTTTCTGGGTATTAGTTTGTTCTAATGAATACTCTTAATGCTTTAAGTTTAAACAAGACTCAGTTGAGTGACTTTCATCCATGTCTTTAGATTTATTTTATTCGTGTTATTTGTGTTTTGTGGTTTTTCTTGCGATTTGTTTTTGTGCTAACGTGAAATAACCATACAATATGGATGGACATTATTTATTCGCTGACAAATAATTATTGCCGACCATCTCCATGATATAATCGTCAACTAGTCCTGAGTCAATTATCAAATATATTATTCCATCCGTTCTATAACATATTGTCTTTGCTTTTTAGACGATTTTTAAAATATATTTTTCACCCGTAATATCTGTAATTTCGTATTAGTAAGAAAATATAAAAAGATGATAGTATGAATATACACGTTAAGGTGAACCTAACAAGATTGTACATGAATATGTTTTTTCAGATTTTAAAGTTAGACATCAAAGAGAGAAACAAACACTATATTATGGGACTTAGGGAGTATTATTTATAAATTACATGGTTGATTTATTAGCTTTTCTTAATTTTCTGCCTAGTGGTTAATGGAAAATTTTATATTATGACAAGATAAATTGTTTTCTTTTTTTTAAAAAAACATCTAAAAAATTGTGGATAAAAAATAAGAATTTCAATGAATTTTGGGTAAGAGAATTTTTTGGATTAGGAAAATGACTCCTAAATGGGTATGGAGAACCCAAACACTAATTTCATTCATTATTGAACTCTAATTGAGCTCAATCACCTTTATTCTAAGCCAACAAGGGAAACTATAAAAATCCCATAAACCCCACTTTTCCACCACACAACTTATTTTCTCTCTCCTTCCTCCCAAGACCTTCGGCTCTCTCTCGTCTTTCTTCCTCTCCTTCGGCCTTCCCTCCTACTTTCCGCCAGCTGATGTTGTCCCCGTCGCGCGTCTCTCCTCTTCTTTGTTGCTTTGGTTAATTTCTTCCTCCTCAAGTTATTTTCAATGCAAAGTTTATGTTTTAAAGATTTGTTTAAATAAGATTATGTTTAAAAGTTATAGTTTGACGATTTAATTGTGAATCCAAGATTATATAATTTATGTATTGAAGAAATAAAAATTCATAATTACTTATTATGTTTGGATTTTTAATCATCAAAGCATGGATTTTCAGGTTTTAAAGATTGAAAAATCATAGTAGTATATTATAGTTTATGAGATTGGTTGTTCTTATGATTTTAAATATGTTTAGGATATTTTTGATTCTAATAATGCAACCTTTTGGCCATTCGTAACGAATAAGTTAACATTTTAATTTTCCTGAATAATGTAACCTTCGACAAGAAGTTCTTCAAATGGGAAAAAATCGGATGCAACTTATTCAGCAGGTAAAAAGGAAAATGTGTTAAGCAACAAGTGGTCACTTTATTCTTTCTCCCTCCTCTCTTCATCCTCCACCCACATGAGCCACCAGCCCCTGCCCCAACTCTCACCCAGCCCCTCTCCTACCCAGAAACCCCTCGCCAACCCCACGACAACTACTAAATCCACTCCCCAACCCCGCAACCACTACTGAATCCACTCCCCAACCCCGCGGCCACCACCAAATCCACTCTCCAACCCTGCGACCACCACCGAAACCACCCCTAGACCTCTTACCAACCCCCGAAATAACCCCACACGGATTTTGAAATAACCCCTAACTATCACTTTCTCTCACTAATCCCTTTAAAAAGCCCTAGCTTTTTGGAGCCTGAAATGGCGTCATCCAAAGTGATTCGTCGCGACAGGAAGATGGCAGAGGAGGTTTGGAGAGAGATTGTGTCGGGGAAGAATGAGAGGAAAGAGTGTAAGGGGCCGGTTTGGTGATTTTTTTGGGGGGGGGGGGGTTGATGCGTATGAGGAGCATCAAGTTCGCCAGACAATGCCAGCCACTGAGCCAACCACTGTCCAGGAGTCCTAGTTCTGTTAGGATTCTTCGTACATAGTGTCCTAGTTCTGTTAGGAGTCTATGTATTTTAATTGCTTTATATTAGGTGTGTGATATAGATAGTTTTTAGTTTGTTATTTGTCTTTATCCTTAAGATAAAGATACATAAGTTTGTTAGTTGTTATCTTTAAGATTTATTAGTTTTAAAATACTTAGGAAACTTGTACTATAAATACAAGATTTTCGGCCATTAATAAGATATAGATTTATGAGATTAGAGTTTAATTTTCTGTGTGAAAAATTTTCGGACTTCTTTGTGATTTCCAAACCTTGAATCAATTATTTTGTGTTTGAGATTTAAGATTGATTGCTTAATTACTTTGTGTTTGAGAGTGAATCAAGACCCAATTCGTGAATTACTTTGTGTTTGATCGAATTGTTCTATCCTTAATACTTAAAGAAAACCCTAAAGATCCACTCTTTATTTTAAGATTCTTAGATTTCCATAAAACTCGACTAAAGTACATCCGCATTCATATCAAAGTGGTATCAGAGCTGGTCGAAAAAAATTCAAAAAAACTTGCAGGTTGTTCGTCCAGATTCAAACAATTTCCAGGTGCGTTTTGTTTATTTTCGTTCTCCTAGTTGGAAACGAATTTTTGGGTTATTCTTAAGCCTAAACTAGACTACTGCATGTCTAGTTTACTGTCCTCAAATTTCGTGGGAATTGAAGATTGTTTCGTATAGTTTCGGGACGGTTTTTGTTCATTGGTCTGTTTTCGATTGAATCTGGCACGGTTGGGATAAATTGGTTGTTGTGGTTGATATACTTGGAGTTTTTGAGTGAAATTTTGGTCGAGTGCTAAAAACATATAGGACTAGATCCTGACAAAATTTCATTGAATTTGGAGATACTTTGATACGCCTGTGATAATTTCCTTGGGGAGCAAGTTTACGGGGCTGTTATTTGCTTTCCTTCAATTTCTTGCTGCATATTGCTTGCGTGGGGATTGGGATGGCAGGTGGAGAAGATTGGGCTAAGACTCTACGTGATATCAATGCTAATTTTGCTAAGATAGATGCTCGTTTTGATGAACTTACTAAGAGCAATCAGGAGCAAGAAGAGCGTCAGCAACAAGCCGATCAAAGAATTACTATCCTTGCAAACATGGTGCATCGGAGAAAGGATCCGAATGATGTTTTGTATGAATCTGATCATGATGATCAATCAGAGCATTCGGTTAGACAACCAAGTGTGAGAAATAGGGTTTATGAAGAAGATCGAAGTTTGAAACTTGATTTGCCGGAGTTTAGTGGAGATGTTGATCCAGAAATTTTCCAGGATTGGGTTAGAAGGCTTGATCGAGTTTTTGACTACAAAGGCTATGATGATCAGAAAAGTTTCAAGGTGGCTACCTTAAAACTCACAAAGTATGCTTCTTTATGGTTTGAGAATTTGGTTATGGAACTTCGAAGGGAGGATCAAAGACTCACTTCATGGGAGGACTTGAAGAGAAGGATGAAGAAACGGTTCCTACCTAGGTCTTATGAGCAAGACCAATACGTTAAGCTCACTTGTTTAATGCAAGACAACCTTAGTGTTGCTGAATACACTAGGGAATTTGAAAAACTTTCTATGATTTGTAACATGCAAGAACGAGAGGAGTTGAAAATTGCTAGATATATCAAGGGGCTTGCTAAGAACATTGCCGCAAAGGTCGATACTTCTCAATTTTTCACTTTTGATGAAGCTTGCAAACTAGCAGAAAAGTATGAGAAACAAGTGAAGGACGAGAAGCCCAAGCATACTTATAAATCTTTTCAAAGTTCACATCAATAAGGGTTTGAGGAGGGTTCTCAAGGGAGCAACTTCAAGGGTAATTCTAATTCGAATATAGAAAAGAAGAATGGAGATAAACCGAAGGTGTTTTTGCCTAAACAAGAGTACTTAGACAAGAGAATGTGTTATAAGTGCCGAGGAAGAGGACATATTGCGAGTGAGTGTCCTAATAGACATACCTTGACTATCATCCAATACAATGAAGCTACTGCCTTAGAAGAACAGGGAGAGTTGACACCTTTAGAAGATGAAGAAGAGGAGAACGCATATCCTGAAGATGATATCAATTTTTTGGGAGTAATTAGGAGAGTGTTGCATGTTGAGTCTTCACCAAATCGAGAACAAAGGGAAAATTTGTTTCATACGAGATGTAGGGTGAAGGATAAGACGTGTGATCTGATCATTGACAGTGGCTCGTGTGCGAACATAGCTTCATCAGTTATGGTAGATAAGTTACAATTGCCTACAAGGGAACATCCATGTCCTTACAAGATTAAGTGGTTGAATGATACGGCAGGTTTAAGTGTAAAAAGGCAAGCACTAGTTGCTTTCTCTATTGGTGGTTATTCGGATGAACTATGGTGTGATATACTACCAATGAGTGCTTCACATATACTCCTTGGTAGGCCATGGCAATTTGATCGCAAGGTTAGTCATGAAGGTGAAAGCAATGTTTATACGGTTCGAGTGGGGAACAAGAAGATTCACTTAGCTCCATTACCTCCAAAGTTTTCGGGTGCTACTGAAGTTAAGGGAAAAGGGTCGAGTAGTACTTCCTCACCAACTAGTTCGTGCTTCATTTCTACTGTTGATGCAAAAGAGATGACAAAGAAGGAGAGAAAGGTTAGAAAGCAAGACCATCTACTGCAACTTCGTCGAAAGGCACCATTTAGTGTTGGGGATCATGTATGGCTTTCCCTCGCTGCCCAAAAGTTGTATTACGACTCAGAGGGGAAGGAAGAACCGGTGGATGAAGGACCATTCCAAATTGTGCGTCATGAGTATTTCGACACATATCAAGTGCTACTTGGCAAGGGATGTTGTGTTTCACTTAATGTTTGTGATTTGGTACCATGCATGGATGGAACTTGAGGGCAAGTTCTTCTTAAGAGGGGGAGCATGATGCGTATGAGGAGCATCAAGTTCGCCAGACAGTGCCAGCCACTGAGCCAACCACTGTCCAGGAGTCCTAGTTCTGTTAGGATTCTTCGTACATAGTGTCCTAGTTCTGTTAGGAGTCTATGTATTTTAATTGCTTTATATTAGGCGTGTGATATAGATAGTTTTTAGTTTGTTATTTGTCTTTATCCTTAAGATAAAGATAGATAAGGTTGTTAGTTGTTATCTTTAAGATTTATTAGTTTCAAAATACTTAGGAAACTTGTACTATAAATACAAGATTTTCGGCCATTAATAAGATATAGATTTATGATATTAGAGTTTTAATTTTCTTTGTGAAAATTTTCGGACTACTTTGTGATTTCCAAACCTTGAATTAATTACTTTGTGTTTGAGATTTAAGATTGATTGCTTAATTACTTTGTGTTTGAGAGTGAATCAAGACCCAATTCGTGAATTACTTTGTGTTTGATCGAATTGTTCTATCCTTAATACTTAAAGAAAACCCTAAAGATCCAGTCTTTCTTTCAAGATTCTTAGATTTCCATAAAACTCGACTAAAGTACATCCGCATTCATATCGGGGGGGGGGGGGGTGGCGATTTCGGGGAAGGAGAAGGGGAAAAGGGTGGTGTTTGGGGTGGGAGAGGGGAAGAGGATGGAAAATGGCATCAAAATTTAAAGCAGGAAAGGGGTGGGTTTTGGTGGTTCCATGGACGGGGTGGGTGGTTAGATGGGTTGTCAAAAGTCTAGGGATTGCTAAGACTGTAAAAAGGAAAGTAAATTACCAATTGTTCAAGTAGCCGGTTGTAACACCCCCAAAATCCATACACGTCTACTACTACGTCGCATCGACTTTGGGAGTGTTACCGCCGCGATGAAACACAAGGCATAATAAGAAAGAACGTTAACTCAAATCATTGTCTCGAAAACTGAAATGCAGCGGAAATAAAAATGTAACTACAACTCGGGAATCATCAACGACCCCTTTTATTCAAACCACAAACCAATACGTAAATCATAGTAATCTTATAGTACTTAATTAAAATGCTTTAAAATTCAAATACTAATGATTATCCTCCGTATGTTCGATATCATGCAGCAGCACCAGTACACCTAGTCTGCTCCCCATTGTAGCATTAATGGTTCATCACAGGTCAACAAACACATAATAACACACAATCAGCTATGCTGAGTACATAATGAACCATTGAATGCATATAACCATAAATAAAGCAATAGTGAACAATCCTAAGCATGATACTACAATACATTACATCCTTTACTCTTTATTTAGTTGGCAGAGAACGAGCACCGTCATTTTACTAGAATCATACGCGCTACTTAATCCTTAATAGACAACCTGGTCTATTAGATGAAATGCAAATACGGGTTCGTTCCGTCTCACACCCATCACCTTAGTATGCATACCCCCAAGATCGTACGAAACCTTCCGCCTACTTGAGTTATCAAAATTTATAAGGACACTACTGTCGTCACAGTAAGCCTGCGTAGGAGTGTAGAACAAGTCCCACACTCCCCCCATTGTTCATCACTTGTAGGGAGTCCAACTACAAGTTTATTGCCATAGTTCTCTTTTAGTACTATCCATTCATATCACAACAACATAGAATCATTTAACATGTTCTCTTAGTTACAATACTCAAATCTTTTCTCTTGTAACACTCTTGTTACACTTTGCATCCGATTAATATGAATACAATGCTCATGTTCATAATACGATAGAATCACGCATTTCAATGCCATATATCGATTTTCAATGATAAACATGTTACCAAACAATCTCAACAATCAAAACGTTCCTTATCATGTTTCTAGGTTCCAATAGAATAAATCGCAACCTAATCATGATACTAGTACTTGCAACTAAACTGGTTCGCGTACGTACCTTGTAACGGAGAATTTTCGATGTATTAACCAAACGTGCCGCTTCTGAAATTGGGACCTAAATGATGAAATAAGCACTTCAGTGCTACGTCCTTGATAATATTATCAACTAATACGTAACTAACTATAACGACTTAGTAATTCGAAATATAAACGATGGCTAAACTAATTGTTCATGAACTTCCTTTTCTTTTCTATTATAATGAGTTTAGCGTCTTTTAGGAGTCAATGTTAGTGAGCAAACTGATTTTAGTTCGTGTAATGGTCCAATACCTTTACCAAACCCAATCAAGTCATATGTCCAATCAAGTCTTATGTCCAACCAAGTCTTATGTCCAACCAAGTCTTATGTCCAATCAAGTCTTATGTCCAACCAAGTCTTATGTCTAATAACCAAAATCAGGTTCGCATAACAAGGCTATATTTCCAACTAATAATAATAACAATCTAATTTCTTTACTTCCCACCTTACTTAATTACAATCCTAAAACCAGAATCACAACTTAAATCATATTAATAATTTAAACTTATTATACAGCTTAATTAGTTACTAATTAACTTGAATTACAAATTAATTAATTTACAACTTAAATTAATTATAAGGACAGAATATATAATAAAAAAACTAATATAATATCATATACATATTAGGTTTTAATACCGCTAAACTCGCCGGCAACCGACCTCCGACAACGGCGTACAACACCACACTCACGCACCGCACTCGAGCCGCAGCCCGCGTCGCTCGTCGCACAACTTCGCACAGTGCGTGCACGCCAACACAACAGCAGCAGAAAGCCTCGCGCACAAGCCTTCGCACCCTCGCACACACCACACATGTTCGCACTGCCTTGTCGCGCGAACCGCTCGCCCAGCCCTCGTCGCGCGAATCGCTCGCGCACAACACTCAAGCACCCACTGCTTGCTTGCACAACGTCGAACCACCACTGTCGATCTCACGCTCGACTTTGCACACACGTCTCGCACACACCCTACCCTCGACACCCTCATTCGCAACGCAAACCTTCGACTACTCGACACTCGCACCACTAGGTTCGCTCGCACAACACTCGAACTACGACCACACACGCTCGCTCGCACGCGAACTCCGCACACACACCCTTTGCACCACTTCGCTCGCATGCCAACCTTGTCGAAGGTTCAGAGGAGACGACGAGAGAGAAGAAGACCGAAAGAGAGGAGAGAGAACAGCAGAGAGAGAGGAGAGAGAAATTGAGAGAGAAATTGAGAGAGAAGAAAGAATGGAAGTGACGGCCGAGAAGGAGAGAGAAACTTAGGGTTTCTAAATTTTTTTTTGATTTTTTTTTTTCTATTTCTTCTATTTATAGTGTGGCATATTAATGTTTAGCTAAACTCGGTTTAATCTTTCAAAGTTCCGAAATTAACTAAACTGAACCATATTATTATATTATTATTATTATTATTATATTTTGTAAATAATACTAAAATACCTTTTAATTATATTCTTTATATTTTCTTAATTATAAAGAATTAACTCGAAAAATACGGAGTATTACACCAGTCATTTAGCCTATTCTAAGAACTTTGGGTGTAAAGGTTGTATTATTCTAGAATAATTAAAACGTTAACTTATTCGTTGCCAAAGGGCAAAAGGTTGCATTATTAAAATAAAAAAATCCATATGTTTAAGCATGTTAAAAAAGAGTTATGATATATAATATGTTGCTGGAAATTTGAAAAGAGTATTGTTGATGGAGATTTATGGCTTTAAAATATAAGTTTTGTGAGTTTTTGACAACTAGTATAGTAGTACCATACTAGGAGGCTTTAATACTTAAGTTTTAATGATGGAAAATATTTATACACACTTTTAAGAAGGGTTTATAGTATTTTATTATTGTTGTAAATTCATAAAGGATTGATTGTGGATTTATTGGTTTAGGCGGAGAGTTCTCTTTAGGCGACTTAAGGTTGTGAAATTGGCCACTCGATTTGTCTACACAAGGTATGTACATACCTATGTGTTGATTGAATTAGTAACCTGATTTTTAAGGATGAGAATTATGTAGCATTATGTATAGGAAACTATTTTGAGTTCATATGTGATTACTATTAAGTTGGATTTGCATGTTTTATGTCGTTGTGTGAAACATGTTAATTATGATATTTATATTGTGTTTGTATGGAAGATTGATGCAAACATATAGGATTTGGAAGCTTTATTGTATTAACTCATATGAGGGATTAATATATATATATATATATATATATAATATAATATATATATATATATATATATATATTAACCTTAATATCGTTTTATTAGCTACTGATTATGTTCATTAGCTTAATATTTCCGAAAAATTTATGATTAAGAGTGTTTTCTGAAATAAATATATTTACATTAGTATTACGAAAAATGATGTTTATTATGATAAATGATTTTATAATATAGTTTATGGAATTAATAAGAAAATCTTGTATATTATTATATGATTTTGAGTCAATGATTTTCATTCAAATTTTAATGTTAATGTTTTGGAGCCCAAAATTTAGCAAAACCTAACACTTTTAAAAGGGGTGAAAGTTTGACATTTCATTTTCCTATCAAAAGAAAACAAGAAAAGGTAAAGCAAGGAAAGCTGATGTTCAGCTCCCTCATACCCGACCACCCTCCCTTCCTATTCTTCCCCCTACTCCCCTCTTTGTTCCCTACTCTAACCTCCCCTATGTCAACCACTACTCACCCTTCTTCCACCTCCCTTTTGTCTGATAAAATTCATATATAAGAAGTCTTGCACTAGGCCCCAGAAATCACAAGTTCAACAACACAAAAATCACAAAATTTCTTTTCTTCTCACTCTCTTCTCACGACACCACCACCACCACTGTGCGCACCACCTCCAGTGCGCCGCCACCCTTTCCCGATGCTTTCCTTCGACCACCGAGGCTGTCGGATACCGCGCTGCACCCTTGCGGCTCCACCACGACGCGAACCCCCCTATGTTCCCGCTCACTCGCATCGCCTCACCAGCGTTGCTGAAGCTCGCCAGAGCTTCCTTTCTTCCCCTACTCGTGCCGATGTTGTCGAGGTGGTGTTGTAGTTGTTGTTTCGCTGATGTTGGTGGTGTTTATGTCCTGTACTTCTCCTTTTTCTGATTGTTGTCCCTGTTTTCCCCTTATTGCTGCTGTTGTTTTGCACCACCCGAGGTGGTTATCGGTTGTAGTATAGTGGTAAGTATTCCCGCCTGTCACGCGGGTGACCCGGGTTCGTTCCCCGGCAACGGCGCCATTTTGATAAGAGGTTTTTAGTGTGTCGTTCAGGCACTAAGAACCGCTTTCCAAACAATATTTATAGTCCTAACAAGCAACTACTAATGGAATAGTAAGGGCAAGTCAAGGGTCGATCCACAGGGAAATTGGGATTGATTAGAGTCTATCTAGTCTAGACTACCTAATTGAAAGGTATTTGGGGGTTTGAAAGCTGTTTGGTAACAATTAAGACTATCTAACAACTAAAACAAGCAAATATCACGAGTTCAAATATCAAATTAAAGACACTAGAGTTAAGGTTACTAGTATGAATAAGAACGGATGATGATTGTTAATGCGATTGCGAAGCAACTGTCGAATGGTCTTTAGTTAATTGATTAAGCGATTCGATAAGTTTGGAAAACCCCTAATGAAGGATCCCCTTAATTTCCATCCAATATCTTGGTATGGAAATTAAGTTGATTCTTGGGGATGATAAAAGAGTTCAAAATCCGATTTAAGAACATTTGAAATCAAAATACCAAAGTATAAATGTGATCAATATCTATCCTAAGGTCTCAAAACACCAAGATCAATGCATAAACTTCTCCATTCATCACAATCACATCAACAACATATTTAAAACCCTAATTCATACTTTCACCCTAACCCTAGATATGAAATTACTCACTAATCATGGAGTTTAAGCAATTAAACATAAAATCTATGACTAATCTAAGGCTAAACATGATTAAGAAATGTTAAACTAATGAAAATCGCAATTCATAAACTAAGAGAATGAAGATCTTAAATAATATGAGAACATAAACAAACACCAAGAGAATGAAATAAAAACTAAAACTTTGAATTGAATTGAATAAAAAGTACCTTGAATGTAAATCGAATGACAAACTATGATTCTAATCTCAATTTACCAATGAAAACTCAAGTCTTTTCTCTCTAATACAAAACCCTAAAATATTGTGTGAAAACTAGAATAAAGCGTAAGTCCCCACTCCTCTCGAAAAGAGGGTTTAATGATCGATTATTTTTTTGTCCGGATCGTGAGGTGCGGGCGCACCAAAAGGAGGTGCGGGCGCACCTTGCTCAGGTGCGGGCGCACCGGACCTCAGGTGCGGGCGCACCTGAGTCTTCTGCCTCAAGGTGGAAATCTCTTCGTCAAATGGTGCGGGCGCACCAGATGAAGGTGCGGGCGCACCAGATGAAGGTGCGGGCGCACCACATGTAAGGTGCGGGCGCACCTAAGTCTCCTGCCTCAGCCTGAATTACTTCGTAGAATGTGCGGGCGCACCACGGTTTGGTGCGGGCGCACCAGACATAGGTCGGGCGCACCTTTTGCTTTGTGCGGGCGCACCAATGTAGTCTGTTTTGTGCTCCAGAATTGGTCGATGGTGCGGGCGCACCAGTGGCTTGTGCGGGCGCACCATCGTGTGCGGGGCATACCAAGCGCACCTCAGGCTACCTTCAGCCTCTAGCTCGTTCCCTTATGCCATGTCTCGCATTTCTCGACCCCGAAGAGGGCAATACCTGCAATAGAAACACGAACAAACATGGTGAAAGCATATGTGCTAGAAATTCGATCGAAATAGATCGAAAATCTAGCAAAATGTCATTATGACCAAGTATGATCACGTGAATGAAATAGAAGGGAAAAGTGAGGAGAAAGAAGGAAGAAAAGGAGGAAAAGGGAGCTAAAACAAGCCAAAAGAAGGTCATAAAGTGCGTTGGAAACGCACTTATCAGTTGTCGCCGACGATGCTTTGCAACATGCCTCCCTGTGATGCCCTTGTTGTGTGGTACTACACCCCTTCACTTCTTCTTTTGTTTTTAATGATAAATCTCCCTGCATATATCGAACACATTGAGAAAGTAGTGCTGAAATTATGATTGAGATAGTATTATGTCGGTGTTGATATATTTGGTTGTTCATGATTGATTTATTATTGGTGGTATATGATAGGAGTATTCGGATTCTTGCAATTTTTCTTCTCTGCATCTTCATATCATGAGAATTATATCACTATATGCATGTTGAGTTTTGCTATTGGAAATCTGATTAAGCTAAAAGTAATGTTGTTGGCCGTCTGTGGTAAACTATAATTTGTTGTTTAAGATTCTGCTGAGATACCCAGAAAGGTGTAGGTCCTTGGCGCAATCAAATCTCATTAATATTTAGAAAGGACACCAAGTATAAGCGTAGGTAGGAACTTGGCCTTTGGAACCGAATAATCAAATGTAAGTTATGTGTGGTTTGGAGATGAAATATGAGTTACAATAAATGGTGGTTTATGATGATAATAAGTTCATAGGTGCTTCAAGCTAAAGTCGAATATCGCTTATAAGAAAATGTAGGGGTTTCTCGTCGGTGTTGGATTGGTGGGAATGTATGAAAGGGGAGGTTGACCAAGAGGAGTGGGAGTTGTTTATAAGTCACGCCTGGGAAATTTGGAGTGCTCGAAACAAATGGGTTATGGCGGGGGAAGTTGAGGACCCTGCGGAGGTGAGTGCATTTGCCAAGAGGGTGTGCAAGGAGGCTTGTGAAGCTGCTGACTCTACTCGCGGTGGGCTGAAGGTAGAGGGCAGTAGGAGTGGGAGCACGTCAGGCAAGGGGGAGGGGGGTTCGAAGGGGCTAATGTGGGCTGCTCCTGAGGAGGGATGGGTCAAGATTAATGTTGATGTTGTAGTGAAGGAGGAGAATGGTGTGGGGCTTGGGGTGGTGGGTCGTGATCACAAGGGGGACGTGCTGGTTTGTGGTTCGAGGAGATGGGAGTGGAGCACCGCGGTGGATGAAGTTGATGCTCTTGCTGTGAGGTGGGGGATGAGGATGGCAAAGACAAGAGGCTACCGCAATATCGTAGTCGAGAGTGATTGCTTGTCCATCATTGACGTTTTGAAGTAGAAAGCATCAGGAACGAGCTCGTTATTTCTAATTATTGAAGACATTTAACTATTATTTTCTTTCTTGATAATGTTGTGTGGCCGTATGTCAATCGTAGGAGTAATAAGTTAGCTCATGAATTAGCTCATTTAACTCCTATGGAGTCTAGTGAGACTATTTGGGAGGACGATTTCCCTAGTTTTGTTGATTCTGGTGCTCGTTAAGATTTTTTGAAGTAATCTCCCTTTTACGGGTTCTCCTTAAAAAAAAAAAAGTGAATGAAATCAATAAGGTTAGATTAACATTTAAGAGGATCTAAAGTATTCAATCGCACAAGTTAAGTTAAGCAGATTATATTTAAGTTGCGACTCCTTCTAAAGAGGTCATGTATATGCCTTTAAGTGATGTTCATACTATGTCGGAATTGAGATAATATATTGACTCTCAAACAACTTGGCATTATGTTACACTTAAGGTATATTTATTAACTATATCAGGTTATTATTATATCTTAGTAATTTGGAAAGCTAAGTGTATCACTGGACTAACATGGAGACTATTTAGAGCTGAATTATGTTTAATGAGGATAGTCAGTTATGGGAACTACATCGCTAATAAGCTTATTATATGGATATGAAGGAGTATGAAATAAATATGTCTTTCGTTTCATAAGTGAACATAACGTGTGAAAAGATGACTCTTGATCTTATGAATGATGCGTTATGAAATGTTTACTATGATAAAGGTTCATGTATTCTGAATATGCCAAAGTATACCTTTTAATTCTGAAACAATTTGAAAGTATGAACGACTCTTAAACGACAAGAAGTACGAAAAGACAACTATACTTTTTCTATGTTTCCGAAAAGTATTATTATATGTTTTGATTCAATGAAGTATGATGACTTGATGTTACAAAAATATGATTATGATTGCAATTACGTGTTCTGATTTCACACACTATGCTATCGATGTATGAATTCGGAGATATGAAATGATTTATGCATATAATGATTAACGATCAATGATATCATGAATGGTTCTTTAAGTATATGTTTTTTCCTTCCTCCGTTAAATGCATGATCTCTCTTGTTTTTACAAAGCTCGGACGTTAATTATACCGATATGATTAGGTAAGATAAAAAGGTAATGATGGAGTCCATGATATGTTTATGAAATGATGTAAGGTGTTTATGAAATGGCTTATGATACCCTTCTTTATGTTAAACACATATTCTCTCTTGTTATATAGAATTTGGACATCAATTAAGCTAGAATATGAGGTACTTTATTAATTGTAGTATGTTATATGTGTTGTTATGAGTTGCTAGCAAAACATCAAAGCAACAAAGTTGCAGAACATTATCATGTTATCTTGAATTCCTGATAAGGAGTCGATATATTAAAGTATCATATGTAATGTATTAAATACTTATAGAAAGGATTATAGATAGTTGTATAATTCTTCCATGCTAAGCTTGGTTAACGTGTAGAAGTTGTAATAAGTAAGATGAATGAATGGAGGAATGAAGATAGATTAAGTTATGCATCAATGTTATTGTTGCTATGTTATTGTGATATGGTTATGAACGATGTGAACATGATGATTAAATAAGAGTCGTAGACACCAAAGCATGTATTAGAATGTTTTATGAGTTAGTACTCAGCGTTGTGTTGATCGATGTGTCAAATCTTTTATTTTGTTACTACTGTGGCCTGTCACTTGGTGGGTGGCAGTGTTATAATGGTTTCAGGTTGAACTTATGGAACACCTCTTCCAAGATAGAAGCAGTGACATGCTAAGAGTTCATCTATGATTGTTTTACGTTTCTTTTGAGGCGAGGACGTTCCACTTTGTATTAGATAGTAATTAATGGGTTAGTTTTAGATGAGCAATAATGCTCCTGATTTCTCTTTAGCTACTGCTCCGCGGAAGCGTTGAGCTATGGATTTGGGAATATTTTATTTGTAATAGGGTTCTCAAGCATTTTTCCTATTTTGGGTTGTCTAATTTACAATGGAAACTCTGTCGAAATTTCTAGAGAATATTAGTCTATTATTAAAGTGTTTGTTTAAAGAGTGAAAAATCAAAGTAATGTCCCTGTAAGTTAATGTTAAATGTCGCCTTGTATTTTCCTCTGGTGGAAAGTACGACGGTAACGCGCCGACTACGCTAGGTCTTTCGCTGCTAATCTTGATTAATTAACTTAATAAGGATGTATGAAAGTAGGGGCATTACTGAGTGGTATCAGAGCTGAGGTTAGATTCATGTTCGCTATGATCTCTATATCGTAGCGTTAAGGTTTTTAATGGGTTTAATGGATTAGCTTAAAAGTTAGGTATAGATAAACCAAGTCGTTCGAGCTTTTTGTGCTTTTGCGTGTGCAATGTGAATCAGTTTATGTAAAGATGTTGTACATGTGATTGTTTTGTGTTAGTTACCTCTTAATGTGTACGTAGTATCATGCATTTTTGTTTATGATATGAAGTTACTCAAATTATGTATCTTATAAAACTTAAATGATTTGAGAAACCCAAAATTATTTCAAACGAGATCTCACCAAATGAGTTAGTTGGAATTCATTGCCAACAAGTTTGCCCCTTTTGTTTTCTTTGTTCCTCGATTTCGCGAGTTGAGTTGAAGTAGAGATACAAAAGATGATGGCGAAATGGAGGCTGAATACCTATCGAAGCCATGAAAGCTTGCGATCTTGGTTTTGTTTAAATGAATTTAGCTTGTTGTTTCATCGACTAACTTATTGCAAGTTTCGAGGACGAAACGTTTTCCTAAGGGGGGTGAGGATATAATACCCCGAGCCTTAATATCGTTTTATTAGCTACTGATTATGTTTATTAGCTTAATGTTTTCGAAAAGATTATGATTAAGGGTGTTTTCTAAAATAAATCTATTTACATTAGTATTAGGAAAAATGATGTTTATTATGATAAATGATTTTATAATATAGTTTATGGAATAAATAAGAAAATCTTGTATATTATTATATGATTTTGAGTCAATGATTTTTATTCAAAGTATCATGTTAATGTTTTGGAGCCCAAAATTTAGCAAAACCCAACACTTTTAAAAGGGGTCAAAGTTTGACATTTCATTTTCCTACCAAAAGAAAACAAAAAAAGGAAAAGAAAGGAAAGCTGATGTTCAACTCCCTCATACCCGACCACCCTCCCTCCCTATTCTTCCCTCTACTCCCCTCCCCTCTTTGTTCCCTACTCTAACCTCCCCTATGTCAACAACCACTCACCCTTTTTCCACCTCCCTGGCTCCCTTTTGTCTGATAAAATTCACATATAAGAAGTCTTGCACTATGCCTCAGAAATCACAAGTTCAACACCACAAAAATCACAAAATTTATTTTCTTCTCACTCCTCCTCTCACGTCACCACCATCACCACTGTGCGCACCACCTCCGGTGCGCCGCCACCCTCTCCTGATGCTTTCCTTCGACCACCGAGGTTGTCGGATACCGCGCTACACCCCTGCAGCTCCACCGCGACGCGAACCCTCCTGTGTTTTCGCTAACTCGCGTCGCCTCGCCGGCGTTGCTGAAGCTCGTCGGAGCTTCCTTTCCTCCCCTACTCGCGCCAGTGTTGTCGAGGTGGTGTTGTAATTGTTGTTTCGCTGCTATTGTTGGTGTTGATGTCCTGTACTTCTCCGTTTTCTGGTTATTGTCCCCGTTTTCCCCTTATTGTTGTTGCTGTTTTGCACCGCCCGAGGTGGTTGTCGGTTGTCGCCAACGATGCCTTGCAACATGGCTCCCTGTGCTCCCCTTGTTGTGTGGTACTACACCCCCTTCTCTTCTTCTAATTTTTTTTTTTTTTTTGATAAGGAAAGAAAACTAGGTTGCACCCTGATAGTGGGAAAACCTAACTCATCCTTGCGGATGATAAGAGAGAGCCCTGGAGGAAATTCCGTAGAGGATAGCCATAGTTGTTGGTGCGTTTTCCCCCATTTCGCTAATAGGTCCGCTGCTTGATTTGCTTCCCTGTAGCAGTGATTGGCCGAAAAAGCGTCCAACTTCTTAGCATCTTCACCTGCGGCATCAATAAGATTAGAAATTTCCCATGGAATACGCCACTCTCTTCTAATTGAATTAATCACCACCAAGTTGTCTCCTTCTACTTCAAGTTTTCTTATACGCCCTTCTCTTCTTCTTTTGTTTTCAATGATAAATCTCCCTGCAAATTTCGAACACATTGAGAAAGTAGCTCTAATATTATGATTGAGATAGTATTATGATGGTGTTGATACATTTGGTTTTTCATGATGGATTTTATATTGGTGGTATATGATAGGAGCATTATGATTCTTGCAATTTTTCTTCTTTGCATCTTCATGTCCTGAGAATTATATCACTATATGCATGTTGGTTTTTGCTATTGGAAATCTGATTAAGCTAAAAGATGATGTTCTGGCCGTCTGTGGTAAACTATATTTTGTTGTTTAAGATTCTGCTCCGATACTCAGAAAGGTGTAGGTCCTTGGTGCAGCCAAATAACAATAATGTTTAGAAAGGACACCAAGTATAAGCGTAACTAGGAATTTGGCCTTTGGAATCGAATAATCAAATGTAAGTTATGTGTGTTTTGGAGATGAAATATGAGTCACAATCAATAGTGGTTTTATGATGATAATACGTTCATAGGTGCTTCAAGCTAAAGTCGAATATCGATTATATGAAAATGTGGTGGTTTGAAATGAATGAAATCAATAAGGTTAGATTAACATTTAAGAGGATCTAAAGTATTCAATCACACAAGTTAAGTTAAGCAGATTGCATTTAAGTTACGACTCCTTCTAAAGAGGTCATGTATATGTCTTTAAGTGATGTTCATACTATGTCAGAATTAAGATAATATATTGACTCTCAAACAACTTGGCATTATGTTACACTTAATGTATATTTATTAACTATATCGGGTTATTATTATATTTTAGTAATTTGGAAAGCTAAGTGTATCACTGGACTAACGTGGAGACTATTTAGAGCTGAATTATGTTTAATGAGGATGGTCAATTATGGGAATTATATCGCTAATAAGCTTATTATATGGATATGAAGGAGTATGAAACAAATATGTCTTTCGTTTCATAAGTGAACAAAACGTGTGAAAAAATGACTCTTGATCTTATGAATGACGCGTTATGAAATGTTTACTATGATAAATGTTCATGTATTCTAAATATGCCAAAGTATACCTTTTAATTCTGAAACAATTTGAAAGTATGAATGACTCTTAAACGACGAGAAGTATGAAAAGACAGTTATACTTTTGCTATGTTTCCGAAAAGTATGTAAAGTTATGAGATATCCTTACAGATTTCCGAATTATACAAATGTATACGTTATGATCATTCTGAAATGAACTGAAAATATAGGAAGTATGGCACTATATGAAATAGTTGCTATGTAAATGATGTTTATCAAATGATTTGATGCCATGCAGTATGATGTTTCTGATGTTATGAAACTATGATTATGATTATGATGATGTAATGCAATTATGATTCCTAAAAGGTACGGAACATGATAAAGTCAAGTGAAAGATGGTTCTTGGTAGTATATTTTGGGCACCGAAAGTGACACCTATGATGTGGCCGCCTTTCTGGTTAAAAAAATGTGGGAATCGAAAGTTTCACCTATGATGTGGCCGCCTTTCTATTAAAAAATGTGGGCACTGAAAGTGTCACCTATGACGTGGTCGCCTTTCTGTTAAAAAAATGTGGGCACCGAAAGTGTCACCAATGATGTGGTCGCCGTACTGTTAAAAAATGTGGGCACCGAAATTGTCACCTATGATGTGGCCGCTTTTCTGTTAAAAATGTGGGCACGAAAGTGTCACCTATAATGTGGCCGCCTTTTTGTTAAAAAATGAGGGCATTGAAAGTGTCACCTATGATGTAGCTGCCTTTCTGTTAAAAAAATGTGAGTGTCGCCTATGAGGTGGCCGCCTTTCTGTTAAAAAAGTTGTGGGCATCGAAAGTGACACCTATGATGTGGCCGCCTTTCTGTAAGTTATGGGGAGAAGTCCCATCTACTATACTTGTCAAGTTACCAATATGATTAAGTAAGATAGAAAGATAAGGATGAAGCTGATGGCATGCTATGAAATATTGTTATGTGGATTATGTTTATTATATGTTTTGATACGATGAAGTGTGATGACTTGCTGTTACAAAAATATGATTATGATTGCAATTACGTGTTACGATTTCACACACTATGCTATCGATGTATGAATTGGCAGATATGAAATGATTTATTCATGTAATGATTAACGATCAATGATATCATGAATGGTTCTTAAAGTATATGTTTTTTCCTTCCTCTGTTAAACGCATGCTCTCTCTTGTTTTTACAAAGCTCGGACGTTAATCAGGTTACTGATATGATTAGGAAAGATGAAAAGGTAATGATGGATTTCATGATATGTTTATGAAATGATGTAAGGTGTTTATGAAATGGCTTATGATATCCTTTTTTATGTTAAACACATATTCTCTCTTGTTATATAGAATTTGGACGTCAATTAAGCTACAATATGAGGTACTATATTAATTGTAGTAAGTTATATGTGTTGTTATGAGTTGCTAGCAAAACATCCAAGCAACAAAGTTGCAGAGCATTATTATCATGTTATCTTAAATTCCTGATAAGGAGTCGATATATGAAAGTATCATCATGTAATGTATTAAATACTTATAGAAAGGATTAAAGATAGTTGTGTGATTCTTCCACGCTAAGCTTGGTTAACGTTTAGAAGTTGTAATATGTAAAAGATGAATGAATGGAAGAATAAATAAAGATTAAGTTATGCATCGATGTTAATGTTGCTATATTATTGTGATATGGTTATGAGCGATGTGAACATGATGATTACGTCATAGTCGTAGACACCAAAGCATGTATTAAGAATGTTTTATGGGTTAGTACTCAGCGTTGTGCTGATCGATGTGTCAACTATTTTGTTTTGTCAAACTGTGGCATGTCACTTGGTGGGTGGCAGTGTTACAATGATTTCATGTTGAAGTTATGGAGCACCTCTTCCAAGATAGAAATAGTGACGTGCTAAGTGTTCAGTTATGATTGTTTTATGTCTCTTTTGGGGTGAGGACGTTTCACTTTGTATTAGATAATAATTAATAGGTTAGTTTTAGATGAGCAATAGTGCTCCTGATTTCTCTTTAACTGTTTTTCCGCGGAAGCGTTGAGTTATGGATTTGGGAATATTTTAATTGTAACAGGTTTCTTAAGCATTTTTCCCATTTTGGGTTGTCCAATTTACAAAGGAAACTCTGCCGAAATTGCTAGAGAATATTAGTCTATTATTAAGGTGTTTCTTTAGAGAGTGACAAATCAAAGTAATGTCCCTGTAAGTTAATGTAATGTCGCCTTGTATTTTCCCCTAGTAGAAAGTACAACGGTAACGCGCCGACTAAGCTAGTTTTTTTTTTCTGCTAATCTTGATTAATTAACTTAATAAGGATGTTTGAAAGTCGGGGCGTTACATATATACATATATATTGGTTTGAATCATGATTGAATCATGTTGTTCTCTTTTTATTATTTCACTATTTTAAAAGGACCAAGGCCTTATTTGGTAAGTTGATATTTTATACCTTTAAAAGGTTGGATAGTTGTTGACTAGGTTTAACAAATAAGGAAGATTGGATTAAAGTTGGAATTAATTTTGGGTTATTAAGTTATTTGATCACATATCTAATCCTAAGATAAAAATGAAAGTTTATGATTGTTTGATGATTGTATAATCTGTATTGCTTGTGAGTCATAACAATTAATAAATTATTAATCATGTAAACGTGGATAGCAATAGCTTTAGACTTGTGCACGTCAGAAGTGTTGGACAAGTAGAGAGTTAAAGTACATGGTGATAACCCATGGCTTTTCCTGGGACCAGATTGATCACCGTGTCCTATTTTTATTTTAAAGGTTCCTCGATATCGTAGGTCATGGGTATACGGAGTCACGCCCGTATTTTTTTCTTCCAAAGGAAATGTTGGTTTTTGTCAGACAACTCGTTCCATTGACTATTCCATTTAAAGTAAAAAATATTGGTTGTAAAGTTTAGTACAGTAAGAGCTATCTCTAAGGTTATTATATTATCATTTATTCATGTTTATTGTGCAGTGGTATCATGTTAGGGTTATTTATTTGTGATTATGTAGTATTTAGCTTTGCTGATTACATGCTTTTGTGTGTGGGTTGATCATAGCTACGCCTTATTCATCCTGTGATGACCCATTTTGGTGAGCAGTCTCTAGCGATCAATAGTAAATTGTCCATCTATAGGTTTAAAGAAGATGCATCATGGGATCAGAATTAGAGAGCTTTTGTAGATTCTTTATTATACTTTGATTTTATATTTTCATAGTTCACTTTGACTATTGTCGTTGACTTTGACTTTTGGTTTGATTTTGGTGTTGACTTTGTAGTTGACTAAGTTTTATTTATAAAGTTTATTTATTTTGTTTTTCACTACAAAATTCTGAATAAGCCGATACGTTATCCCACGAGCGATAATACTTTGATGGTTCTCGAAGATATTTAAAGGTATTTTGTAAAATAGAGAATTATCGAGGTGTTACATTAGCCATGTCTGGGGCTTGTGATAGGCGTGTTACGTGTGTGAGGAGTTAGGAAGCCGACCATGAGGGGGGGGGGATGAAGAATGTTGAGTTTCATTTGTGAGGCTCTTGAGTTTGTAGCTCGCTTCACAATTGCACCATTATTCCTAATTACCTAAACATATCACCGTAGCATCCAAACCTCCCTAAATTTCTCATTAAATAACCAGAAAATTCAACAACATTTTATCATCATCATCACGCCATTTTCGAACCTTAGAAGAGGGGAAAAAGAGACTTTTCTTCCTTCATCATACACTTGTTCACTTTTTCTTCGTTCTTTGAAAGCTTTAACCTTTGCATTAGGGATTCTAGAGAGCGATTCGGAGGACACAATTCGCACTCACGTGGAGCACACCTAGCCTTGTCATATTTCTGCACACCACTCGACGTTCCAGGTAACTAGTAATTATCTTAGAACGATATAAATCGCGATAGTTTTTAGGATAAGGTGAATGGTATGATTCCGCAAGGATATGTAGTAATTCTCATCTCGAGGGTCGACCACTTCAATAAAAATAAAATTAATCAAGATCTCATGATTTGAGTATCTATAATTCAGGAGCATACTCTTTCTAGATCCTGAAATAGACTCGAGTCTGAACATAGTTACGTCAAATCCTTTTCCCACGTACATTTATTTAAATCATGAATTTAAATTTCTATATTTTTATTCCAAACTATCTTTTTCCTTGAATGACTCTCTGATAATTCCATGATTTCGGGGGAAATCTGACTTTGCTTGTATTAGATCCCAAAGAAGAATCCTTAGTGAAGAACTCTGAATGCTTAGGACAAATCAAATACATTCCAATCAAGGCTCATAATGCCCAATTCAAGAAAGATTACCCAAAGGGGGATTCCTATATATGCGGTGGTTCCTCCAAATCAAACTCCGAAAAATTGTAATAACGGATCTCACTTGCGGACCCATATTATTTACCAAAATAATTTGTGGAAATCAAACTATCCACTTCTCATCATTCTATCTCTACTATCCTGATCTCCTAATCTTGCATAATCCTGACCTTGTATTTCAGTTCACCTTTCTTAGCCTTGCGTAACCCCGACCTTGCATGACGTTTCATCTCCTTTAGCTTTACATAACCTAAATCCTTGCATAGCGTCTTATACATCCCTGGAGAGTCTAAGTTTGTATTGTTTGCATCATTATGTGCACTATCTGAGTTGTTTGCATCAATATACTAACATCTTGTCTTGCTGGAAATCAGATTATTTGTTGTTATTGTTTTGCAAACTAATTTTATTTTACATAAACCGATGATATCTAGATCGCTTCTAAACTGCAGAGCGTTTAAAACCGATCTCTATCCCGACACCATACAATTTGACTATCGTGGAGGCTTTTGTAGACACAAAATTGTGTCTCCCTATTGAGTACTCAATAGTGAAACATACCGTCGTCTTAATTGGTCCGGTCTTAAGAAGAGCAATCGAACAAGCAAACCCCAAAAGGATGTCGAAAATATAAAGTCTATATATTAAATCCAAGTGCAGTTTTAAAGTTCCAACTAATTATTCTTGATAATTAATTGTATCTTTTAATATTCTAATCTTAATTATTCTTGATAATTACTTTTTAAAGGATATTTCAAAAATCAATTTTTTATTACTAAAGATAGCTGATCACGAATTCAAAGGATAGATTTATCAAAGTTGTGCGTCAAGCACATAGCTATGCGCCTGACCCACTTCGAACGATCTTTAATGATGGTTTCTTACGCTTCGAAACTAATCTTTCCTACGACTTATAAAAATACTCTTCTATACTCCAACTCATATTCAAACATTTAACTTCACATTCAAATAGATTCATACCTTCGAATTTCTTATTTCAAACTTAAGATTGCTTGCATACCGTAATAAAAGATCCAAGGGATAAAGGTATAATTCCTGAATGTCCATCCTAATTTAATTCCTTTTTACTAACAACTTACCTGTCACAATGTAGATATTCAAGGAAATTAGCGCTATACTGTACATTTTTTCTCTAAATATCCATTTTTTTAATTTTTCTTTTACTTTACATTCTTATATATTCATATGCATGTTATATGATTTAATGCTTTAATCACCGCACATGCTTATTCCTACTAATCGAAGACCTAAAGGATTATTTTAACATTAAATTCAGATAATTTGGACAACCTATTAGGTTCCCTGTAATTTGATTGCTTTTAATAACATGTTACCAAAAATTAGTCTTTTGTTTGTTTAATGAACTGACATATATTTGTTATTATATTACATTAAAATATTACGTGGTTATTTATTTGCATAAAACATTGCATTAATCGATATTAAGTAGAGGCCATCAATCGGAGGATTTGATTCTTGATCTTATTTGTACACTCACCGTCGAAATCAATATATGGTTCTTTGGCCATTAATGGAGTCATGACGTGGAAATTTAGATAGGATAAGTCTCTAATTTGTCCCTACGATTTCCCAATTACAAATTAGGTTTATGAGTATTCCTTTAAAGACTTGTCGGCAAATTTAAAATGTTTTTCAATAAAAGCTATACAATGAGGTAGTCAAATATGCGTTTATCCCTTGTAGGCGAATAAACACATGCTTACAATTTTGGCGGTTTTAACTGGAAAGGATTTAAAAATCAATTTTTAAAATGAGTGGATGAAACTTGAAAAATACAATTCATACTTATTCTATGATTTTAAAAAATGAGTAGTTAACCATTTACCAGGTCTGTTTTTTTTTTTTTTTTTGATACGGAGAGAAAACTTAGGCGGATCCCCTAATCAGGCGGCCAACCTAAAACGTCCTTTCAAACGAAAAGGGAAAAATCAACATCAAACGGAGGAGTATGAAAAACAGGATCTAAAAAAGAGTGCCCTTGATTAGCCATAAGATCCGCAACTTTGTTAGCTTCCCGATAACAATGCTGAACCTGTAAGGAGACAAAATGAGGGAAATTAGAAACGATGTCAAGCACAATATAATGGATTTCCCAAGGCACTTTCCAAGTTTTTCTAATAGCATTAATAACAACAAGATTATCTCCCTCAACAATCAGACGCTCGATGCTAAGGGAAACAGCAGCTGAGACACCTTCCAAAAGACCCCAGGCTTCAGCCTGAATAATTGAACAGCTCTGCCCAAGAGCCCGGCCACCCGAAGAAATAGGGTCACCCAAAGAATTTCTAATAACAAAACCACAAGCTGCACTACCATTAGCTAGCTTAGAGCCATCAAAATTCAATTTACACCAACCTGGAGGAGGAGGAGACAAGCAAGCCGCTGGCCCAGACCTAGCAGGCTTAGCAGCGAGCTTACCTTTATGATGGACCTTTGCAATAGCCATTTCAGACGAAACAGCAGTCGACCAAGAATGAAAATACGAACTAATCGCATAACTCACCTTTCTTGCTGTGGTTGCCTCATCATTGAAAATAACATTGTTCCTGAAAAACCACACAAACCACCAGACAAAGGAGAACTTCGAGATGTCCTCTTTAGAAGAGAGACTCTCGCACGCCTCAAAAACCGAATGAAACGACGACAAATTAATATCAGCTAAACAAGCAGGAGGACTAGGCCAGACAGAAGAAGCCTGAAGATGAGCGAAAACATCCAGAGTGAAAGGGCACGCAAAACAAAGATGAGCAACAGACTCTACAGCGTTATTACAAAAGACACACTGTTGAGGAACAAAAATATGACTTTTTTCCAGACGAGATTTAGAAGGTAAGCCATCGTTACACGCTTTCCAAAGAAAATTCTTAATTTTTGGAGGAACAGGCAGACTCCAAATCCAACGGAACTCAACTTTCTCAAAGGAGGAGGGGGTAATACCTTGCACCAGCAAAGCCCCCGACTTAACAGAGTACTCTCCATCTGACGTGAGCCCCCAGATCAACCTATCAGGCTGCTCAGAAGACAGAACAACACAGACGAAATCAGGGAAACAATGTGAGGAGGAACGAGGGAAAGAAGGAGCCTAGTGTTCCAACATTTCGTGGGAGAGAGGCATTGACAAACCATCATATTAGCGGAATCCGGAGACGGGGCTATATTATTTTGCAGAGGAAATTGAAACAACCAATTATCAGACCAGAAGTTGATGTTCTTACCGTCACCAACTTGCCAACGGAGACCTTTCTTAAATATGTCCCTGAGACTTAACAAATTTTTCCACTGCCAAGAAGCAGATTTGGAAGCTTTTATAGTAAACAAATTTTTATTTTTAATATATCTTTTACGAACTAGTTTAACCCACAAATTGTTGTCTTCATTAATGATACGCCAAAGAAGTTTCATTTGAAGAGCCTTATTATTAACGTCCGCCTTTCTGAATCCCAAGCCACCCATAGCTTTTGGCTTACAGATACGGTCCCACCCAATAAGATTGGGAGTTTTAACCTCGGAATCCTTGTTCCAAAAAAAATTCCGGTAAATGCGATCTAACTGCGAGAGAAGGTATTTTGGCAAAAGGAAACTTTGCATTTGGTAGCTAGCTTTGGTAGCTAGGTTTGACTGGATAAGAACAGCCCGCCCAGCTTGGGACAACGAATTCGCCTTCCATTTAGGAAGCTGACTCAAAGTTTTGGTCGTCACCGAACTAAAAGTTTCCTTAGACACTCTAGTGCTAATAATAGGACAACCCAAATATTCCCCCAAATCCGAAACTTCACGCATACCCAGGATGGCCTGGAAGCTACTTTTTGTCTCCATAGAAACATTTGAGGTACACTGGAAGGAGGACTTATGATAATTAACGAGTTGGCCAGACATCTTACAATATTTATCAAGGATTTGTCTAATAATCAAGCAACTATAATCTGTTGCTTTAGCAAAAATCATAGTATCATCTGTAAATGTTAGAAAGGGTACTCGAATACCAGATTTACCTATGGCAACCCCAATAGGTTTGCCAGGCCCAATAGCCGCTGAAGAAAGAAGCCTAGCTAACAGTTCCGCACAAAGAATAAATAAGTAGGGGGATAGAGGGTCTCCTTGCCTAATCCCTCGGGAAGAACAGAATTGCTCCCCCGGTATTCCATTAACCATAACGGAGAACGAAGGAGACGAAATGCAAGCCTTTATCCAATTAACCCATTGGGCCGAAAAGCCCAACTTCTCTAGCGTGGTCATAATATATTCCCATTCTAGCCGATCATAGGCTTTTTCCATGTCTAGTTTAATAGCAATCCAACCAGTAGCCCCCGATTTACATTTGAAAGATTGAAAAATTTCATGAGCAATAAGAATATTATCTTGAATTAATCTATCTGGAACAAAAGCTCCTTGAAAAGGGTGAATAATCTTACCCATAACCTCCTTGAGTCGATTCGTCAAAACTTTCGAGATAACCTTATAAATAGTAGAACATAAACTAATAGGTCGGAAGTGATTTGGGGAAGAAGGATTGTCAATTTTTGGAATTAAAGCAAGGAACGTATGATTTATTTCCTTTAGAATTTTCCCAGAATGAAAAAAGGCTTGGACGGCCCTGATAACACTGTTCCCAACAAGAGTCCAATATTTTTGGAAAAAATAAGGCGGGAAACCATCAGGACCCGGGGCCTTATCAGGCGCAAGCTCAAAAACAGCACCTTTGATCTCCTCCCCCAAAACAGGAGCAGTAAGAAACATATTATCATCATTAGTGATGATAGATTCCAGCAAGGAAAAATCCAGGTTTTTATCAAAATGAGATAAGGGATCGAAAGAGAAACGGGCTTTAAATGCGCAAGTTAATTCTTCAGCAATGGCAACAGGACATGACACCTTCTCACCAGTAGAAGAAACAATTTCCTTGATTTGATTACGGTTTCTACGGATAGATGCGTGAGTGTGATAATAATTGGTGTTAGAGTCACCAAGAATAAGATAGTCCGTTTTACATTTTTGCTTCCAATATTCATTACTGAAAGTTAATAAACTCAACCTTTTATTAAGAAAGATGTCTTGCTGCGTGACTAGGGAGAGATTTGACGGATTCATAATCATATCGGATTGGATAACTTTTAATTTTTCATCAACAATGCGTAATTGACGGAAAATATTCCCAAATTGGAATTTGTTCCACGATTTTGATTTTTCCTTAAGAAGTTTACATTTCTTTGTAAGTCTAAACATATGGGAACCATCAAAATGAGAACACCAGGTTTTCCTTACCAACAAATCATAATCTTTTCTTAGGCACCACATTTTTTCAAACCGGAAAGGCGGTGCTTTAGAATTAGTCTTTGAGAGATAGTTAAGAGAAATTTGACAATGATCAGATGACGTAAAAATACGATGAACTAAATTTGCTTGGGGAAACATAGAGATCCAAGAAGTACTTGCCACCCCCCTATCAAGTCTTTCAAAAATATTACCTTCACCACCCTTTTTTTTCCGCCATGTAAACCGGGATCCAGAGAAGGGAATTTCGATACAAGCAACATTACTTAAGAATTGTGACATAGTTGATAATCTTGCAGAGGAGACAGAAGCCCCCCCATATTTATCTTCAACACATGAGATTTCATTATAATCCCCAAGAATAATAAATGGTAGGGAAAGCGAATTTATATAAATAGTGAGTTCAGCCCAAAATTCAACCTTAAATTCTTTTCTAGCAGGAGCATAAATAAAAACAAGAACATAAGTAAAGTTGAGACTAAGAATTTGAACTGAACAAGCAATAAATCTAGAGCCTTTGAACAAAATAACTAGATTGAAAGGATTAATATTACAAGGCTTCCACATAAGCCATAAACCACCTGAATACCCACTAGTTGGGATAACATCAAAAAACTGAAAGCCACATTGGCTTATAAGCGTTGGGGTAGGGCTAGATTTGGTTTTCACTTCACACAACATAAAAATTTTAATGTTGTTGTGGATACAAAAGTCTTTGATTTCAGCCAGAACATTTTTTCTACCACTACCACGTACATTCCAACAGGCTACAGACATTATTTATATCAAACAAAAGTAGAGGTGGTTTAGCAACTACCATTTGACTGAGCTAAGAAGAACTTAAATCCTTTTCCTCTTCAGAATAGATGAAGCGTCATCTTAATCCTCCTTGTCTAACACCCTCCTCTTTGGTGAACCGGACTGAGAAGAGAGCTCCACTGGGTTTGTAGCATCAACCCCCATCTTTGCAACTTGCTTAATTAGAGAGAGATCAGAAGACAGAGACTGAAAAGAGTGCTCAGAGAGCGAATTAAAACCAACCAGATCATTATCATCCTGATCCTCTAGACAAAACGTAGCATCATCATCTTGGCCAAAGCACTCATTCTGACCAGCAGAGTTATTGGCAGCAATCAAGGGAAGGTAATTAGTACCTTCCATCAGGTCTGAAGTACAATATACCTGGACGGGAGAAGAAGCTGAGAGGGGAGGAGCTATCCCAGTAGCACCTACGATCTTACTCAGCCCAGAATCATGAGGAGAATGGACTAGAGGCATCAAGAGCTCATCCTCATCACTAGAGGAGCCATCAGAACCAACAGTACTAGAAATCAGCATTTTACCTTTACCTTTACCCAGGACAGTAGGGGGAAGCTTGTTATGGATTGCAGACACGTTAGCTTTTTCATTGATAACAACCCCACGGGTAGCAGGGATAGGCAATAAACCAGTAGCACCAGAATTAAACAAATTTTTCTTTGCACCAGGTCTAGGACCCACAACCTTGCTAGGTTGTTTGGGCTTCACATACACCACATTTGCTTGCTCAGCTGTGGGAGTATGTTCAGCTTGCCCAACAGCCCTAGCAAGAGTGTCATATAAGCATTTCTGTTTCAGATTCTTCACAAGTTGAATAATAACTTCCTTTTTAGGGGAAGTGAGCAGAGGACATGAATCAATAGAATGCACAGACTCACCACAAACGAGCAACCTGAGGAAAAATCCTCATACCAGATTACATACCCGTGAATTAATCACCAAGCCGGCTTACCTCAGCAAATTCCAGAAGGGGGCCTTAAATATCCACCGAACACAGGCTCTAGCAAAGCGGATTTTGTTACGTAAAAGAGACCTTTGGTCCAGCTTAATTAGGGCACCGATATCATTAGAAGCAAGAAGATTAGCAATAGAGTCAAAGTTCAATAATTCAGTGGGAAGACGAGGGATACGCACCCACAAGTCTACCCACTTGATTTCCTCCATATAAGGATCAAAAGAGGATTTCCAAGGGGACAGGACAAATAAATCACCTTCAATGTGCCATGGGCGCTCACTCCAGACCATAGCAAGGTCTTGAGGGTTGGCAAACCTGAGCAAGATCCACCCATTGCCCATTTCCAAATAATCAACATCCCCCCTTATCATTTTCCAGTCAGCCTTTGTTCTTGCGATGATAGTACGCAAGTCCAAAGGGGCAGATAACATTTTTCCTAACAAACATGACTGAGACAACTCAACAATATCCTTCTGAACTTGAGGAAGGTTATCAAGAACTTGGACTTCAGGAAACACAGGAGGAGGGGGGAGGGGGGATCATTTTGCAAAGCATCACCTAACTCAGAACTTTCTAAAACTGACTCAGAAGTAGGATGGACAGAAGCAGCATTTATGTTAGATTTTGGGTTGGAATTAGAAAGAAGAGCATCCTTAAAATTAATTGGGCTACCCATAATAAATGAGAACGAAACTGAAGAGGAATAACTTACTAGCAAACAATATGAGTTAAGAGAGAAATTTAAAAAGAATGAATGAGAAGTAATGACCTGTTCTTCCTTTTTATGGTAGTAAATACCTTGGAGTATTGGAATGTAGAGATTGCCAGAGGGACTCACAATAGGAAGGTTTGTATTCGCATTAAATGCAGCCGTAGAGGAAGTCTGGGAAGAACCAACTCCTGGAGCACGCTTCAGAGAGAGATTTACTCCAACCACCAGCCGAAAAGAATTTGAACCATCAAAAGGAAAATTAAACTGACTTAACACTCCAAAATAACAATGAAACCTCACAATCGCATTAAATGCAGAACTCTGAGAAACTCAAAACCATCTAGCTGGCATGTACTTATCAAAGGCAAACACGAAACCCTTAACCCATCTAAAGAGTTTTCGGGAAGATTTAGAAACAAAATCCCACTTAAAACCGAATTGATTATTAAAAATTTGAGCTTTTGCAAACAGTCGCAATGATTTCGCAGGAGAAAGGCTACGAAAATAGCCATGGGGCCGAAATGAGTTTCCTCTACCAACTACTAGATAGGGGATAAAGTAGCAGCTTACCAGCAGAGAAAGGAGAAGAATGATGAAAACGCATTTAATGCGTATACTTTTAGAGGAAGAAGAGGATGAGATTTCATCAGGATAGAGCTGAATTGATTTGGGATTTTTTCTAGGGTTAGGGTATTGAGAATCGCCAGCTAGGGTTACTTTTTTTCCTAGAGTTTCTCTTTCTAACACTTTCTCTCTCATCTTTTAAATTATTATGATTATTGAGTTTTGGGGGATTTACCAGGTCTGTGAATGTCAGCTTTGGTGATATACTCTACCTTTCTAAGTATTCTAGCATATGAGTTTTAAGTACTTGAATTGAGTCTAACACCTATGATACAATTTTTGCAAAGTTTTTACTGTTGAAGCTCCCACGGGTAGGTGCTTCATTCTAGTAATTCTTAGATTTATACTTATATTGTAGTAAGGTTGAAAATTAAATTCCTTATGAGGATTTGTCTATAACCTTTTGATGGTCTTCTATTCATAATCTCTAAGTATGTCATTGCGCTTGTTAATTTCATAAGCCTCTTTTTATGGTTTAATTTGGACTTTGGAGAAATTGTAGATGGATCTTAAGGACTGGAAATTAAACTCTTAGGTAGTATTTTGTTCAACTTATTTCGATTGATTAATAATTATAAGTTAAGATAAGTTTAAATTATCTCAAAAAAGTTTTATTAAGTTTCAATAAATTCAATTTACAACTATAATAAGCTAACATAAGTTTGGATAATTCAAATGTAGTTGAATAGGACACACCACAACTTAGCAGGGATTTCTTGCCATTTAAAACTATTGGTGGTCTATACTTTTGGGTGCTTTGGTTTTACGGTTATTTCACCAAATACCCCTGACAAAAAAATTTATTCACCAAATACCCCAGTTTTTTTAAAATTCACCAGATACCCCTGACCTTTAAAAAAATTACCCCAAATGCCCTTTTAGCTAACGGATGTTACTGTTCCGTTGACTAATTAACTGATTAACCCTAAATAAACCCTAAATAGACCTAATTAAACCTAACTAAACCCTAATCCACCCCCAATCCCACCACCCCAACCCCAACCCCCCACCACCCCTACTCCCCCTTCCCCGCAGTCGCACCTCCCCCTCCCTCTCGCCACCAGCCCGAATCCCCTTCCTTCCCCCACCCTTTCGAACTCATAGGCCCCCACCCCTTCAAACTGACACCCATCCACCCCTTCGAACTTGGCGCTCCCCCTCCCCCGCCGCAAAATCGCAAATCCCGACTCCCCCACCCCTAGGCCGGTGGTGCTGCATTTTCTGCGAGGGAGCTGCGTGTAGGGAGGGGGGCTGCGAGAGGGTGGCTGCAGGGGAGGGGATTGCTGTGTGTAGGGGAAGGGGGGTTGCGGGAAGGGGAGCTACGTGTAGGGGAGGGGGCAGCGGGAGGGTGGCTGAGGGAGAGGGGTTGCGAGGGAAAGGTAGGGTGGGTTTGGTGTTGGGAGCTGCGTGCAGGGGAGGAAGGCTGCGGGAGGGTGGCTGCGGGAGAGGGGCTTGCGAGAGGTGGGGGTTACGGGGGAGGGCTAGGGGGTGGGTCTGGTCTTGGTGGCTGTGAGGGAGGGGGCTTGTGGGGCTGGGGTTGGTGGTGGGGTGGTGGGCTGGGGGCTGGTGAGGCTGGGGTTGTTGGGGGGGGGTTGGTGGGTTATGGGAGAGAGAGGGTAAGGGTAAGTTAGGGTTAGTTAGGGTTAATTATGTTGACTTAGGGTTAGTTAGTTTGATTTAGGGTAATTAGGTTGACTTAGGGCAAACTTGTAAATAAACTCTAACGTCCGTCAACAAAAGGGTATCTGGTGATTTTTTTGAAAAGTAGGGGTTATTTGGTGAATTTTGAAAAAATTGGGGGTATTTGGTGAATAAAGTTTTTTGTTAGGGGTATTTGGTGAAATAACCATTGGTTTTATAGCTAATTCTGCATTTTTCCCATAAATGTTTTTATATATTTACTCATGTTTGTCAACTTAAAATCTTTAAACCCGGGTTATCATGTAATACCCCATATTTTTGAGTATTTATTCAACTAATTAAAATATTTATTTTCTAAAATAAATATTTTAAGCAAAGGGTATTTTAGTAACTTCACTCATTTTCAACTTATTTTGGCGGGAGATGACGTCAATATTGGGTTTGTCAAATATTTGGGATTTAAAACCTAGTCAAAAATTTTATAAGTTTCCTTTAGAAAGGAAAAAAAAAATTTAAACAAAATGATTATTTGAAAAAAAAGAACAAAAATTTGAAAGCCATGTTGGCGGACCACACTTAGGGGATGTATGTTTTGTTTTTTCTTTTTCTCTTTTTAAAGCGCTCTAATTAATGTGTAGGTTACAAATCTTTCGTTAAATAAAACTCATGTCCTACCCAAAATGAATAGTTGAAACAATATTTGAATACATAAGAGTTTAATAATTAGCTAGATAATCACTTTAGTATATGAAAGTTTTGTAATCAAACCTTCAAGTTATTAACATGAATTTCCATGAACCTTATAACTAGTAATTGTTACTAAATAGTTTTATTTAAGTTGGACTTACAACTCAGTCATCTATTATATTAAAAAGGACATTTTTTAACCAGTTGAGCAAAGTCATGAATTATAGTTTAAACACTAGATAGTGATATATCCCATAACCATTGGTTACATAAACTCTCTAGTATATTCAAGTACTTCTTATAATGAATACACAATGAAAACAGATAGTAGAACTTGAATTCAAGAATAAATAATAGTAACTCATCCTTTATTGCTTCTTGAATAGATTAGAACGGAAAAAGGATATTAATAATTACGACTCAAGGTAACACTCGCACTATATCAATAATCGCGACTCAAGGTAACGTTTAGTGCTAACTCTCGCATTCCCTTCCAACTATGTTTTATGACGCTTTTGTATAATCACTAGTGGAAAAAACCGTATATGTCACTTAGTAACAGATTCGGTTTTTGTAAATCCGCATCCGAAAATGAATATTAAAAATGGGAGAGAAAGCTAGAAGGACAATCTGATGCGGTCCCCTTGTGTACCCTATCAAATAAAAAAAAAAACTGATGCGGTATTTTAAAATCTGATGCGGTTTGGTGGACCACATCAGATTTTTCATTCATTTCTCGTTGCTTACTCCCTTAGAACGGCCAAAAGGAACGGCCCAAAAGAACAGCCCAAAAGGCGAACGGCCCCCTCATCTCTTCTCTCTCATCATTCCCCCCTCCCCTCTTCCAAACCCTAAACTAGTAAACCCCTCATCATTTCACCTTCCATTACTCCGATGAGTTTTCCGCATTTTCATCGGACTAACTTCATTGTAACTTACCATTATCTTCTCATTGTACAAAATCCTTTTTCCTATGGTTCTCTCACTCGTCCTTCTTGTTTCCACCATTTTCGCTTCTCCAACTTCAACCTCCAAAATTTCTGACATCTTCGAGAATCAACAAAATGTGACTCGATGATCGGAGATTGCTGAAGATTTGCTAGGATTTGTGATCGGAAATTACTCGAAGCTCCTGTGAAGGTCGAAGCTCCGGTGAAGGTCTAAATTCTCGTCAAGGTAGGTCGAAACTCCGGTGAAGGTCGAAACTCCAGTCAAGCTTGGTTTTGGTTTTCGATCTTTAGTTTCGAAGCCTCGTATTTTATTTTTGTAATTTCTTTTGTTAAATCTGTCAGATATAATCCCTTGCATAATATTTTGAATTACACATATCCATTAATTTTGTTAGATATGTCGAGATTCCTCTGTGTTTTTTGAACAACCACCACCATTGTTATTTGTATAATATTTGTTATTCGATCTGAATTTTTTAGTTTGTATAATTGAATTCATTTTTAGTTTCTATAATATTTGTATAATTGAATTCATTTTTAGTTTGTATATTATTTGTTATTAGATCTGCATTTTTCCGAATTTTCGTTGCTTAGACGTGTATAATTGTGTGGGTTTTGTCTTTTGTTCCTTACTCGGTCCTGCTTATTTGTTGCTGCAGTCTGCAGACCTGCAGTGCAAAGCAGTTTTTTTTAAAAATTCCATGAGCCCCAAAACTAATGCGGTGTTGCAAAACCGCATTAGTTAGTGAGAAACTGATCCAGTTTTGACTGGATCAATTTATCGCTCATAACTGCTGCGAGCCCACCTAATGCGGACTAAAACTGCATCAGTAAGTCCGATTTTGACCGCATCAGATAGGCTTTTTTTCACTAGTTAATGTTTTGAAGATGTGTATTTATGCATTGTGGGATACGAAGTGTTTTGTCAAATAACTTTCATGGTGATGTTATGATTGGAGCTCATGATGCTTAAAGAAATGACTTATGAAATATACTTAAAAATCACGAAACATGATAAATGAAAGTGAAAGATGGTTCTTGGCATTACTTTATGGGCATCGCAAGTGTCACTTTTATTGTGACCGCCATACGGACACCACAAGGGTGTCACCTTTTTTGTAACTGCCTTTCGGATATGCATAATGCAAATATCATCTTTGTTGTGACCGCCTTTTGGATATGGACACTGCAAGTGTCACCTTTGTTGTGACCACCTTTCATATATATGATGTGGGTACCAGAAGTGTCACCTTTGGTATGACCGCCTGATATTATGGTTTTATATAGAATTTTCTCCCCTATTTATGTGCTAAAAGTTGTGGTTATGGTGCTCTTAGGAGCCATTTGGTACTAACTCTTTCCATCTAGTTGTGGTTTGCTGTTTTGTATATGGATTATAGGTTTAGGTAGCTATTACCTACCTTATATGATTGCACACTGGATTAGAGAGGTTGGATGCTGAATTTCTAGATCCCGAGGATGCTTTCTGGGACTTTGAGCAAAGGACGAACAAGAAACGGAGATTATGCTGACCGGCCCGATAGGATCGGGCGGCCCAGCCCGATCGGGCGAAGAGACAACTTTATGACTTTGCTGCGGGCCCGATCGGGCGTTCAACGCCCTGTCGTATTTCGATGTTCCGCCCGATCGGGCGTGTTGGCCCGACATCGGGCGCCCCTCCAGCTGCTGCCTAGCATTATATTATCACGCCGCCCGATGTCATCGGGTGGGTCAGCCCGATCTGATCGGGCGTCTGGCGATTTTGGCCTTTCCCATCCGCTTTGGAGCCCGATGCCGTCGGGCGACTTTGGCCCGATCGGGCATCTGACGAGACGCGGTTTTTTAATGATTACGGGCCCTTCTTTCGAGATTTTCTTCTATTGTTTTAGGGCTTGTATAAATAGAAAAATCAAAATTATTAGCTCCTATCTAGTTTTTATTATTATTATTAGTTTTCTCTAGAGAGTGTTTCAAGAACCTTAATTTAGTACTTTGTGATTTCAATTCAAGATCAAACCTTTTGCTTATTCATAGTTCAATATAATTCGGTAATTCTTCTTTATTTCTTTGTTATTTCTTCCATTGTTAATTATATTGTTTTCTTAGTTATTTGCCATGTTTCAAAGTATGAGTTTTTATAAGAATCTTGTTATTGTTTTCATGATTATGAGTGAGTAGTTCTATATCTAGAATTGTGGAGATCTATGTATGCAATGAGGGATTGATAGATTAGTTTGATTATCTGGTATTTCAATTGTTTCCTTTGATTGATTCTTCATGCTAGGATTAGAAGTTAGGCCTGATTTATATTTCTACTGTTGCAATACTGAATCTACTTCGAGGAGAGATACCGTATAGGCTTTCAATTATTAGGCAAAGTGACCCTTGACTATGCGAGAGCGGCTGGGTGATCTTTGAGGTAATGTTCGAGAGAAATTACATGTGCCCTAGACAGTTGACTTACTAGGTGGTTATTATTTATCCCTGATTTCCCGAATTGTATGCATAGTGATCTATGATTCTAGTACTTTTTAATATATTTACACCTACATATTTGATTCTGCTATCTGTTTAGTTTGGTAACACAACCATTCATCTGATTTCGTTAGTGTAATATTACAGTTCAGATACGATAGTATAACTTCTCATGTGGATTCGATCCTGACTTCCCTGACTACTAGTTAGTGGACCTTAGGTTATTTTTGGATTCCTCCCACATGAGTGTTAATGCGATGGCTAGTGCTTCTAACTATAATGTGCATATATGTGATGCTTGTGGAATATCTGGGCACAATTCTCAAGAGTGTCCTGCGCTGGGAAATAACTGTGAGGCCGTCAATGCTTTCCAGTCACAACCTAGGAACCAGTTCAACCCATATTCCAACACCTACAATCCTGGGTTAAGACACCATCCAAACCTCTCATATAGGAGTACTAATGTGTTGAACCCTCAACCTCAACAACCATATCCGCCTCAACAACAGGGTCAGCAATACCAGCCTCCACAACAAGCTCCACCTGGTTTTCAGAGAAATCAAGCACCTCCACAGCCTGCTCCTCCTGCTGACCTAGCCATGACAGAGTTGAAGAATATGATGTTCCAGATGCAAAAGGGGTTCAATGCTTTTCAAGCTGACACAAAAGCTCAACTGGAAAATTTGGGCATGCATAACAAGATGTTGGAGACTCAACTAGCTCAGTTGGCTAGTTCTTCTGCTAGTAGGCCACCTGGGCCTTACCTTCACAATCAATGCAACCAAGGGACACTGCCAATGCCATCACTCTTAGGAGTGGAACACATTATGATGGTCCCCCAATGCCTAAGGATGGTCAGGTTGAGCCAAAAAAAAAATGCAGACATAACTGAAACTTCGTCAGCTCCTGAGGCTACCACCAACACAAATGCAGAGAAGCAGACAGTACTGAAAACAATTCCTCCACCACTCCTGCGATAAAGGTTCCATTCCCCACTCGTCTATCAAAGAATAAGCTGGATCACCAACTTGGTAAGTTTATGGAGGTAGTGAAAAATCTTCAGGTAACTGTTCCATTTACTGAACTCATTACTTAAGTACCTGCATATGCTAAATTTTTGAAGAAATTTTGACTAGGAAAAGAGCCTTTAATGCAGTAGAAACTGTTGCCTTTACTGAAGAATGTAGTGCTCTTTTGCAAAATCAATCCCCTCCTAAATTGAAAGATCCGGGGAGTTTCTCCATCCCTTGTAATATTGGCACCATATTTATTGACAAAGCCTTATGTGATCTAGGTGCTAGTGTTAGTGTCAGATGTGCTGGTTAATGATGACATGTCTCAATCCCTTATGCAGGATCCACTGGAGGCTTTGCTTTGTTTTACCTCTTCCACAGGTGATGATATTATCCAGACTACTGAAGTGGATGCTTGGGAAGCAGCTTTTACCTGTGTCGAGCTTGATGGTACTACCACTCATGAGGATGAACGGTTAGTATGTGCTACTCCACCGGTAGAGGTAAAGAAACCGAACTGAAACCCTTCCCCTTCTCTGCGATATGCTTTTCTGGATGATTCTGAAAATTCCCTGTGATTGTTAGTGCTGCATTAAATGATGGTCAAATGTCTCAACTTTTGTCTGTCCTGCGACAACATAAAAAGGCCATTGGATATAATATTGATGATTTGAAAGGCATAAGCCCTGACTTTTGCATGCATAAAATTCATCTTGAGGATGATCATCGTCCTATTATACAAGGTCAGCGTCGTTTGAATCCGAATATGCAGGAAGTTGTCAAAAAAGAGGTTATGAAATTGCTTGATGCTGGGATTATCTATCCTATTTTTTATTCTAAGTGGGTGAGTCCAGTTTAATTGGTTCCTAAAAAGGGCGGTACTACTGTAGTTAAAAATGAGAAAAATGAATTAATTGCTACAAGAGTAGTTACTGGGTGGCGTATGTGCATTGATTATAGGAAATTAAATGTTGCCACTAAGAAAGACCATTTTCCCCTTCCCTTCATTGATCAGATGTTGGAACGTCTAGCTTGTCATTCTCATTTCTGTTATCTAGATGGCTATTCTGGTTTCTTCCAAATCCCTATCCACCCAATGACCAGGAGAAGACCACCTTTACATGTCCTTATGGTACCTTTGCATATAGAAGGATGCCCTTTGGCCTATGTAATGCCCCTGCTACTTTCCAACATTGTATGATGGCCATATTTTCTGAATTTATTGAGTCCATCATGGAAGTATTTATGGATGACTTTAGTGTGTATGGCATTGATTTTGATGCATGTTTGCTGAATTTGACTAAAGTACTGAAAAGATGTGAGGATGTCCACCTTGTCTTGAACTGGGAGAAGTGCCACTTCATGGTTACTGAAGGAGTGGTACTTGGTCATATTATTCTGAACAGGCATCCAGGTAGACAAAGCAAAAATTCAAGTGATTGAGCAATTACCCCCTCCTGTGAATGTTAAGGGTGTTAGAGGTTTTCTTGGTCATGCGGGATTTTATCGCCGCTTTATCAAGGACTTCTCTAAAATTGCTAAACCACTTACTCAGTTGCTTGAGGATGCCCCGTTCCTGTTTACTGATGAGTGTCTATGTCTTTTAACAGGATCAAGCAAGCTCTGATTACTGTCCTATCACCGATCTCCAGATTGGACCCTCCCATTTGAGATTATGTGTGATGCCAATGATTATGCTGTGGGAGCTGTCCTTGGTCAGAGAAAAGATAACATCCTCCATGCCATCTACTATGCTAGCAAGACACTCGATGAAGCTCAAGTTAATTATGCCACTACAGAGAAAGAGCTGCTATCTGCTTGGGTCTAATTCATTGTCTACACTGATCATGCTGCATTGAAGTACCTCCTCGCCAAAAAGGAGGCCAAGCCTCGACTCATTCGGTGGATTTTGCTGCTCCAAGAATTCGACTTGGAGATCAGAGATAAAAAGGGTGCAGAAAATGTAGTGGCTGACCATTTGTCCCGATTGCAGTATGAAGATATGGAAGAAGGTCTACCCATTGATGACTCCTTTCCTGATGATAAGCTCTCGGCAGTCACTTCTGTTACCCCGTGGTATGCGGACTTCGCCAACTTTTGTGTGAGTGGACAAACCCTCCAGAGCTGAGCTACAGCAGCGAAAAGAAATTTCTCCATGATGCCAAACAATTCTTTTGGGATGACCCTTTGCTTTACAAGCTTGTGCTGACACCATCTACAGCGATGTATCCAGAGTGGGAGGTGCATGACATTCTGAAGCACTCTCACTCCCTTCCATGTGGAGGCCATGCTGGGCCCTCCAAAACAGTAGCAAAGGTACTTCAATCTGGTTTTTATTGGCCAACACTTTTTCATGATGCTAGTACTTTTGTTAAGTCTTGTGATGCATGCCAACGAACAGGAAATATTTCCCGTAGACATGAGATGCCCCAAACCCCATCCTAGAAGTTGAACTATTTGATGTGTGGGGTATTGATTTTATGGGTCCTTTTCCCTCTTCCTCAGGCAACAATTTCATACTTGTTGCTGTTGACTATGTCTCTAAGTGGGTAGAAGCTATTGCATCACCGACCAATGACTCTAAGGTTGTCATGAAAATGTTCAAAAAGATTATCTTTCCACGGTTTGGGTACCAAGAGTTGTCATTAGTGATGGGGGATCCCACTTTCACAAAAGAACCTTTGAAGCCCTACTCAAAAAGTATGGTGTCTACCATAGGACTGGCCTAGCATACCATCCTCAGACAAGTGGGCAAGTAGAAGTGTCTAACCGGGAAATAAAGTCTATTTTGGAGAAAGTGGTAGCTAAATCGAGAAAAGATTGGAGTGATAAGTTAGATGACACCTTATGGGCTTATAGAACTGCTTTTAAGACCCTTATTGGTACCACCCTTATCGACTAGTCTATGGAAAAGCATGCCACCTACCTGTCGAACTAGAGTATAAGGCTTTTTGGGCGGTTAAAGAGTTGAACCTTGATGCAAATTAGCAGGAGAAAGCGTTTATTGCAATCAATGAGCTTGATGAACTTAGATTAAATGCTTATGATAGTTCGCGTCTCTACAAAGAGCGCACTAAGAGATGGCATGATAAGAAAATTCTGAGTAGGAGTTCAATATTGGTGACAAGGTTTTATTGTACAACTCTAGACTAAAGCTTTTTCCTGGTAAGTGAAATCTAGGTGGTCTGGTCCTTTTTCTGTCACTAACACTAACAAGTTTGGTTCTATTGAGGTGATGAATGCAACAGGTGAGAAGTTCAAAGTTAATGGACAACGTCTGAAGTTGTACTATACCGGAATCCCTGTTGGATCTGTGGAGGAGTTATACCTTCAACCCCATCCCCTTCTGTTTGAGGGATGAAGCATTATGGTCGTGCGGGACCTTTATAAACCAGCGCTAATCGGGAGGCAACCCGATTTCTTTCCTTTTCTTTCGTAGTTTTTTTTCTAGATTTTTATTTTTTTTATTTTGTTCATTTTTTGTAGTTTGGTGAGAGAGTGAGAGGGTACTGATATTCCTCTTCAGGTTACATGTGTGCAGGAGTGCTTACCACCTGGAAATTCACTCAAAACACGAGCCACTGTTACTGGGCAAGCCCGAAGCATCGGGCGAGGATGCCCGATCGAGCGCGCAACGAAAATTAAAAAACAAGGAAAAAGTGCGACCCCCGATGGTATCGGGCCTTGAAGCCTGATCGGGCGAGTTTCCGTCAACAAAATTTACGACAAATTGGTAAAAGCCCGACGGGATCGAGCGACTAAGCCCGATCGGGCCCGCAACCAAAATTGGGAAGAAGAAAAAAATCGCACGATCGGGCGAGGTCACCCGATCGGGCCCGCAACCGAACATCTTTTAGGCGAAAAAATGACGACGCCCGATGGATGGGCGTGCCCGATCGGGCGGCAACACATTCAGAAATTTCAGAAAAAAAAACCCCGATGGCTGGGCGAGCGCCCGATCGGGCTGGGGTCCGGCTGGCGAATTAAAGGGGTTTTCCCCTTTTTTCACTCACTTCTCTCACATTTTCTCTCTCCCAAACCCTAACCCCAAATTCTCTCATCTTCTTCTCCAAACCCCCTTTCCACCATTGAAGACCCTCCTAAACCTTCAAATTCTTACCAATTTTTCTCTCTCATCACTTTCTACTCATCTCTCACTCTATTCTTCACTTTTCTCCACTCTATCTCCCCTTCATCTTCTTCTTCATTTTTCCACCATTAAAGTGAGGATTTGAGTGCTTCAAGTTTTCCCCATCTTTTCCCCATTAAGAGTGAGTTGAACTTCGAATTTTGCACATCCTAGCATCATGTTCACAAGGCGACGAAAATCTACAACGGGCTCACACCACCACCACCACCGGAAATTCCCCGAGATGAGACTTTCCCGGAAGTCATCTTCTCCACGGAAGAACAAAGGGAACGATTTCAGCGCCTCAAGGGGCGCGAGGTAAGTCCTACCACGTTCCTTGATATTGAATTTTGGATAAATTGGGCATTATAATGAATTTAAGGAATTTATGAAAATCATTGGTATGGAACCCTTTATCTGTTCATGTCAATATATCCGTGCTTGTGTATGAATTCTACAGTAGCTTGAATGTGACCACCCTCGTTCAGGACCAATTCGCATGTTTCCTATAGGCTTTAAATAGGGACTTCACCCTCACCCTCCGGAGTTTGCTCGCATACTCCGTGTCCTAACCGGGGGGAGATTGGGCATCCCCTGACTATCATCACAGGGATTTACTATGCATAACGGGGCGAGAACTGATTTTACCTTGCAACACTGTCATGCTAGGTAATACACCAACCCATCTTCAAAATTTGGGTTCGTTTCATGTCAAAGACCTTGTTTGGGAGGGTTGAAGGGCAGCTCATTCGAGGGATGAGCTTTATCTCATAGGCAGCTACATGTATCGGGGCACTCCCCGCCGTTTCCACTACAACATCCCTCACCATGTTGCGCTCCAAATGGAGCGTATTGCCACCACATACCCTAAGGGCGCGCCGAGGGACGTTCTCCTCTCGGCCCATCGTGAACGGGGGGCTAGTCACTCTTTTTGCTAGGGCCATTCCAGACTTTGACGAGACTCGTATCAGCCAGCCTTAGGCCCTTACCTCTTGGACTATGCCTATCTCACTCGCCTGCATTGGTTAGAACGGGGTGGGGACACATACAAGTGGCAAATTAACGGAATGCGTTCCATTGACCTGCCCAACCCTTTGGCCAAAATCAAACCTGGCCAACCTCACTATCACCTTCCCATTGCAGGTTCTGACTTTCCCACCCCTCGCCCCAGATCCCTGAGCGTACTATTACGTCGTCCCCATGTTGAGGATATTCCCTCATCTTCTGATGCTCCCCTCCCCCATATTCTACTGCTCCTCCTTCCTTTGATTTTCAGGAAATGATGACCCTGCTTCACGATGGATACTGGCATTACAGCCAATACAGCGGCATCCAGGCTCAGCCAGCAGGTTGATGCCAATGGTGTTCTTCTACAGAATCTTAGTCAGCGGGTCGATACACTAGCCAACGATCAACACCTGGCTTTGTACTCGATGTAGACGAGAACTGCCGCTTGCATCGCATTGCTGAGCATGATGCACATCCTCTTGGTATACTGGAACCCGAGCTACAGTCAGCCCGGCAATGAGGTGGATGGAGATGAGGCTAGTGAGGACGTGCACATGGATGACTGATATCCATGTTTTTCCTTCCTCTTGTTGCAATGAGGTCATTGCCCGTTCAGCTTGGGGGAGGATTTCTGTAAGTATACTCTCACTATTATTGCTTTTTAGGTAGGTGTTGTATGTGTTCTTAGGTAGTTAAGTAGTTAATTAGTTAACTTTTTCTTTTCATAAAAACAAAACAACAAAAAAAATGAAATATTGCTGAAAAAAACACCAAAAACACGAGTTGAACATGAATAGTGAAATTGTTCCCTGTGCCCCAAACTTTGCCTTGAAAAATGATTTAACTCATTATACTGGATATCGGGCATTCGTGATTGGGATGTTGTGATGTGATCTTTGATTGCCTTGGTCTTGAGTAGATTTTGATGATAAAACACCTACTTTAACTGCATGCTTGGACTGGTTACATTGTAAGGATTCATTCGAGCCTTCGGATGCATATTTATGTCCGAATTATCCTTGTGTGTTAGTTCCTCATATCATTCTTATCTTGACTTTGGCATTGTACTCGTTGATTTCTGATGACTTTGAACATTGTGCTGTGATAGAGGCGTTCAATTGTTTGATTTTTGGCCTCAGAATTTTCTACAAAAGAATCATTTCCCTCCTAGCCCCGCTGAGCCTAATGAGTTTTTTGGATCTATATCAAGCCACATTACATGCCTTGAGCCTTTTCAATGTTTATTGTCCCAAGCCTAGCTTGGGGGAGCATTTGTTAGGATTAGAACTATGTGTGTGGTTGATTTTCGGGTTGATTGGAAATAAATGTTTATTGACATGAGGTGAAGTGAATAAGAGAAAAGAAAACAAAGAAAAAAAAATAGAAAATAACACATGAAAAGAATCAAGAAGTCACGAGTCATGAAAGAAAAAAAAAGGTAAAAATCAGAACAATACATTTTGCTGAAAACTATCAAGAGACAATTGTTGGTTGGTTCAAAAATCTAAAGTTGGTCATTATTTTGGGTATGTGATTGAGACCATGGAAGTTTTTTACCACACTAGTTCTACAGTGTTGATTGCTCCCCTTTTCTGGCTTTTCCACCACATTCCCCAAATAATTCCCTACCTTTACCCGAGCCCCATTACAACCCTCAGAAAGACCTTTTGAGCACTTGTTTGAATGTTTATTGGAATGATACAGAGTCAATGTGCCAAAGTTGAAGTTTAAGTTTGTTATTCGAGTCGACTTGAGTAGGATGAGCGATATTTTACCTTTTCTAAACACATGAGAGTGTGAGAGGGAAGGGATATTATGGTTGGGTTGGTGAGCGTTCGGGCACACTTTATGCTCGCCACAAAAATTGAGAGGAGTGACACCTGGTGAGTCCCTTTTCAAGATTGCAAGTTATGTATGGCTGCTATTTCGGACAATTTGCTTAAGTGATTGGTAGTCAAAAGTGATCTATCAACTGAACTTGAACTTTGCTTGCTTGAAGGTTTTTGAGGTCAAAATGTTTGAGTTTCATACTTTAGGGGTGAAGCAAATTCTATTCATATTCATGTTGTGCTTTGCTTAGGGACAAGCAAAGGTTTAGCTTGGGGGAGTTTGATATTATGGTTTTATATAGAGTTTTCTCCCCTATTTATGTGCTAAAAGTTGTGGTTATGGTGCTCTTAGGAGCCATTTGGTACTAACTCTCTCCATCTAGTTGTGGTTTGCTGTTTTGTATTGGATTGTAGGTTTTAGGTAGCTATTACCTACCTTATATGATTGCACACTGGATTAGAGAGGTTGGATGCTGAATTTCTAGATCCCGAGGATGCTTTCTGGGACTTTGAGCAAAGGACGAACAAGAAACAGAGATTATGCTGACCGGCCCGATAGGATCGGGCGGCCCAGCCCGATTGGGCGAAGAGACAACATTATGACTCTGCTGCGGGCCCGATCGGGCGTTCAACGCCCTGTCGTATTTCGGTGTTCCGCCCGATCGGGCGTGTTGGCCCGACATCGGGCGCCCCTCCAGCTGCTGCCTAGCATTATATTATCATGCCGCCCGATGTCATCGGGCGGGTCAGCCCGATCTGATCGGGCGTCTGGCGATTTTGGCCTTTCTCATCCGCTTTGGAGCCCGATGCCGTCGGGCGACTTTGGCCGCGCGCGTTACGGTTTGACAAGTATCGATTTTTAATGATTGGGCCTTCTTTCGAGATTTTCTTCTATTGTTTTAGGGCTTGTATAAATAAAAAATAAATTATTAGCTCCTATCTAGTTTTTATTATTTAGTTTTTCTAGAGAGTGTTTCAAGAACCTTAATTTAGTTTTGTGGTTTCAATTCAAGATCAAACCTTTTGCTTATTTGTTCAATATAATTCCGTAATCTTTTCTTTTTCTTTGTTTTTACTTTGTGATTATATGTTTTCTAGTTATTTCCATGTATTATGAGTTTTTATAAGAATCTTGTTATTGTTTTCATGATTATGAGTGAGTAGTTCTATATCTAGAATTGTGGAGATCTATGTATGCAATGAGGGATTGATAGATTAGTTTGATTATCTGGTATTTCAATTGTTTCCTTATATTATGCTAGGATTATAAGTTAGGCCTGATTTATATTTCTACTGTTGCAATACTGAATCTACTTCGAGAGAGAGATACCGTATAGGCTTTCAATTATTAGGCAAAGTCCCACTATGCGAGAGCGGCTGGGTGATCTTTGAGGTAATGTTCGAGAGAAATTACATGTGCCCTAGACAGTTGACTTACTAGGTGGTTATTATTTATCCCTGATTTCCCGAATTGTATGCATAGTGATCTATGATTCTAGTACTTTTTAATATATTTACACCTTCATATTTGATTCTGCTATCTGTTTAGTTTGGTAACACAACCATTCATCTAATTTCGTTAGTGTAATATTACAGTTACTAGTATAACTTCTCCCTGTGGATTCGATCCTGACTTCCCTGACTACTAGTTAGTGGACCTTAGGTTATTGTTTATTAGGTGATACGACTTTAGCCTGTCACCGCCTTTCAGATTAATGTTATGCGAACCGCAAGTGTTACTTTTGTTGTGATCGTCTTTCCCATTACTGATTATGATGTACTTGCCAAGTTATCATTAGGAATTGATGTAAGAACATAAGCCTAATATCTCATAATGGTTGGATTTCTCTTCTGAAAGCTATATGTTCATGAAATGTTGTTTGTGATATTCTCTTCTTCTTGTTTTTAAATAAAATGAGTTGAAATGAATTTACGTTATTAGAATAGTATGTTACTAGGCCTCAGCTCATGACATTTTGTTTTTCTATTTTAGGTACCGATGGGGATTACATAATGGCTTAGCATCGAGGAATTGTTATTAAAATGACTCAAATTAACATTTATAGTTTGGAAAAATTGACAAGAATAATCCAAACTATCACCATTTCGCTCAAAATAATCCCAACTATGGGTTATTCTACAATAACCCAAACTATTGGGAGTACGTTCTCAAAATAATCCAAACTTTTAATTATCCTATATATAATACACCCAAAAGGAATCATTGCAGGCAAGAAAAATAAAAGTTTGGATTATTTTGGGAAGGTACCCCCAAATAGTTTTGATTATTCCAGAATAACCCAAAGATCGGATTATTTTGAGCGGACCGGTCATAGTTGAGATTATTTTTTCAATTTTTCCTTATAGTTTTTGTAATCTAAGTAAACAGATTATCTCATTAACAATAACTCTGTTGTATTTTAATTATATAATCTAGTATCTTTAAGTTTGCACGTTATTATATGTTTTATGCAAGTATGTTGCCTTGTATTTTCCTCGCAAAAAGTACGATAGTAACGCACCAACCAAAAGTTAGGTTTTTCGCTGCTAATAATCAAGATTAATTAACCTAATAAAGATGAGTAGAGGTCGAGGCATTACATAAAATCATATTTAATTAGGTTGTAATTGTTTTTGTTGATCAACACACTAATTTCTTACTTCGCAAAATAAAGATATTGGCTCAATTGTGCAAGGCAAGTAAAGAATAAAATAACTCCTAGGAAGAGTTAATAATTCACAATTAATTTACGGGTTGAGAGATCATTTACAGATAATGTGAAATCGTGTAGCTCTATATATAACTTGTTCGACAATTATAAATTTTGTTATAGTAAATATGTAACGCCCCGACTTGTAAGCATCATTATAAAGTTTATTAGTTATAAGGAATAGTAGCAAAAGACCTTCCTAGCTTACTCAGTACGTCACTATCGTACTTTCCGTTTGGGAACGTACAACGCAAACATTCTTTCATAAGACTAAACCTTTTGTAATAATTATAATAATTCTAGAAACATATACCTAACTAAGCACACCTAAAGTTGCGTAAGTTAGTGTTCATAAACTTGGATTACATAACTGTCATAGTCGCATGAATTAAAGTAAACTATTACTCATTGTTCCGTCATCCCATCTGTATATGCGTACCTAGAAAAACAAAAACTTCATGAGCCGATGCTCAATAACATACTATTGTAATATCATAAATTCATTTCAATTCATTTTATTTACAAATGAAAAGAAGAGAATATAGTAAAACTATTTCATAAACATACACTTCGAACCAGAAATTTAAAAGTCATTTTCATTATCATTCATTAATATAATCTCCAATATCACATTTTATTATCAGAAAGACTTTCTTTGGTTACTTGACGAGTACAACAGAATGCATAACTATCGAGGATATAAGTCCCCCGTCAGAAGTTGGCATACAATTACATAAATTGTAACAGAAGACAAAGCCACCAAGGACATTGTTCCCCTGTCAGAAGGTGACGTTGCCGTCAGATAACATAACGACATGTGCACGGCCTAGAGAACATTGTACTACCATTCACCATCTTTGAGTTTCATTTATCATGTTTCGTGTCTTTTAACTACTTTTCAGAAATCACATCATAGTCATTACATAATCTTTATATCAAATCATTCACAGGAAATATACATAAATCATTCTTCTTATAAACATCGGTTACATGTTTAGAAAAAAAATACATGAATTTTCACGCTTACTAGTTTGATAATATCCACTATAAGAGGAGATGAATAATATATACGAGCACTTACTTAGTGAATATTATATATAAAAATGAGATATACTTGGACAACCAATAAAATAATTATAATAATTTTAATACATTAAAATTAACTCATATATCGCACGGGCATTAAAACTAGTAACATAATTTGAAGTTCTACAAGTGCATGTTCATGTAACTATGACAAAAGATCGTACAATACCAACATCTATTTTTTTTTGTCAGGGCATATTGAACATATCGGCGAAGAAGTTATTCATAGGTCAATTTAGTCATACAAGCCTCAAAATTATATGTCTTATTGTTAGAAAAGGGCCGGATATATTACTTTAAGGTAGTGTTTGGAAACTTGTATTTCATTTCAAATAATGGAATTGAAATCTGGAATTTGAAGTTTGTATTTCAATTCCTAATCATTGTTTTGTAAAGGGGGTTTGATAGAGGAGAGAGAAATAGAGGTTTAATGGAGAGAGAGAAAAAGTGTGGGTTTACTAAAGGAGAGAGAAATAAATATTAGAAAGAGAATGAGTGAAGTTGGGATATGTATGAGGAGAGAATTTCAAATGACAAGGTAATAGCTTGAATTTCAAATTCTACTAATATAGGCTTTTGATAAGAATTTGGACAAATTCCATAATTTCAAATTCCATGCCATCCAAACAATAAATTTCATCCAAATCCAGGATTTGAAATGAAATTTTGCTATCCAAACATAGCATAAGGAAAAACTGTCAAAAATATGTCATCCTTTAGGCCATCCACTAAAAACAAGTTAAACTTTGGATTATTTTTGAATAAGTGAACCTTTGATAGAATTTATAGCATGGATGTAGAAAGCATCTCTCATCAAACCTGGCTGCTGGTTCAACGGTTCTGATGCTATTTTCTCCTTCATAGAGACTAAGGGCGGATGGATGTGTTTAGAGTCTTTATATGTTAGAAGGGATCTATTGCAATGGTCTGTATATGAAGCACCAAAGTGCTTTATACTTCTATGGATGGGTCTCAGTAGGTTTTGTCTTTTTAGTTCCTTTTTTACGTGCATGGCTCTTGTGGAGAAAACATTGTAATGTGGCATATGTGTAATTGATCAAGGATAGAAACCTCCTCTCCTCTGGGTGTGAGTAATCACTATAAAAGTTTTCTCCTTCTGAGGAGGAATACCTAGGTTGAGTTTTTTTGAGGTTTCTTATCCTTTATATGATGAAATAAAAGCCTACTTTAAATTATCAAAAAAAAGTGAACCTTTGACACCTATCTGTTTTTAATAAAAGTCATTGCCTGTTGTTAACTTATTTGACGGCTTAAATATGATATGTGTAACTCTTCAAAGTGATGAGTGAGAAAACAAAAATAAATTAAAAATTACAAAAAAGAAAGAAAAAAGTCAGGTTATTTGTAAATTAACTTGTTTAAAATTAATAAGTATTAGAGGTAGACTTATTCAGGAAATAATCAAAAGATGACTTATTTTTAACGGATGAGATAAAAGTTGACTTATTATTGACAATTATTCCTTAGTTTAATCCTAACTACTAGAATACCTCTATTCACAAATTTCGTTTTGAAGCGAAAATTTCATCTTAATTATGAAAATGTTTGTTTTTCATTGGTTACATCCACTATAACATACAAATTTATTAAATTGAATTATCAACTACATATAATTTATCATTATCTCTAATCACTTGAATGGAATCAACCTCCGCCCCTTCTTCGTTAACAATTGTTAGGTTTGTTGCATTGACTTTGAACTTTTCGCCTGCCATATCAAAGTTGAAACCACTAATCACAACTATATGACGAAAATCTTAAGAGACTTAAACGTACAACAAGAATGTGGTGGTTCCCACTTGAAGTCAAGTTACTAAAATCCTCTACAGACATGTTTTTTATACTCTAATAGGATACATGTGATAGGGATAAACAACACACATATACATTTTCTTAAAGGTAAGAGGATATTCCTTATAATGGTGGGAGAATTTGGGAGTAAGGGACAAGAATCAAACCTTTGTCATAAGAGTAGGAAACCTTTAATTAATGAGGCCAACCTTGATTATTAAGACACATATCTTTGTTTGTTAGTATTTAGAGTCAATTCTCTTGCAATAAATATCCATTTATATAAACACAAGTCAGCAACAACAAAGAAAAATTATCTACGCTATATATGAATGACCTAATATGTCAATAGTTGCTCTGCTGCATGATATTCTCTATTTTACAATGATATCATGATAAGTATAGGTATAATTTATTTCCTTTCGCATATAATGAATTAAAGAGTATGTAAGGATCCTTTAACCCATGATTTTTTTTGCTACATTAACAGATAAACATAACTCAATTGTCTTGAATCAAACATTATGAATATATATATTAGTATATTACGTCAGACAAACCTAGTAGGAGTTTGCAAGTTAACAAATAAATGATCATTTTTTAATTAAATTACTTTTAGCATAAAATGATATGCGCCATAATAGTTTCAAACAAAAGAGAAGAAACAATTATACATTTATGTGTTTTTATACAGCATATTCTTGTGTTTCTTGAGCTTCTACGTTATACCCGAAAATTTTTAAAATTTCACACGGTACCTTCAAACCTATCTTTTTGATGCACAATGATCCTACCGCTAATTATATATCAATAATTTTGTTTAATTTTTATAATTCAAAACTAATTTAATTTGAAAATATTTCCTCCAAGGAATCAAATACATATAAGTTAAATTAGTTCCACTATGTTAAAAATAGTAAAAGAAATTAACGACGTGTAAATAACGGTAGGGGTATTGTGAATTAGAAAATGTATATTTAAGGAAACTGTATAGAATTATAAAAAGGTTAGGGTATAACCTATAAACTAAAAAAACACAAGTGTATAATGTATAAAGACCTTATATTGAGTAAGAATTATACCTGCAATTACTTGGAGTTCCTCAAAGGAGCTTGGCAACCTAATAAGTCTTCCAGTTGAGTTTTTATCAAAGGTGTTGCTTGAAGTTGGATACCCCTTAAATAAGTTTATCCTCGCACAAGATGGCTCAAATTTTGAGTCATTTCCACGCTTCTTGTTTACTTGTACAAAATGTTGATTACGAGCAGCGAAAATCGAAGAAATAGTGTTACCATTTAAATCACCCGTTTTTGCACCATAAGCTATCAATAAGGTTGCTATTTCAACGTGATTAGTTGTTAAGGCAACCTGTAAAGCTGTTAATCCATGAAGATTTGTTGAATCGACGTCTAATCCACATTTTAGTAAGTCCTTAATCACTGCAATATCATTTCGCTTAGTTGCTGTTGTCAACAGATCGCCTGCTATGTGTGGATCTTGAATGGTAGTATAATTGTATAATAGATGAAATATGTTGTAATGCTTAGCACTTATGGCATCCCATAAAGCAGTGTTGTCATTCAAATCTGCACGTGTTATTCATCATATGTGTTACCCTTCTAGTGTTCTAGTCATATTTTGGTTAATAGCAAATAATATTTCATCTGTTTTTTTAGTTAGGAAAAATTGACAGAAATAATCCCAATTATGACCGGTCAGCTCAAAATAATCCGAACTTTGGATTATTCTGGAATAATCCAAAGTATTTGGGGTACCTTCTCAAAATAATCCAAACTTTTATTTTTCTTACCTTCAATGATCCCTTTTGGGTCTATTATATATAGGATAATTTAAAGTTTGGATTATTTTGAGAACGTACTCCCAATAGTTTGGATTATTCAAGAATAATCCATAATTGGGATTATTTTGAGCGAAACGGTGATAGTTTGGATTATTCTTGTCAATTTTTCCTTTTAGTTATGGTTAATAGCAAATAATATTTCATCTGTTTTTAGTTACAATGATTTGACTTCCATATTCGCCACTAACTTTGATATTTTCATAATTATATAATTGTAAAAAAAATTTAAAAAGTATATACTTTGAAAATATGCATTAAGTTCACTCTAAACACATCTTACATACTAAAAGTTCTTTTAATATATTAGTAATATTATCCTTTGATTTAATGTGTCAAAAGTCTAACATGTTGAAAAAAAAATAGTGGAAATATTTTGTGTACCTCGTAAAAGTACGTTGCATCCATGGTTTAGAAGCAAGATCACACATTCTTCATGTCCCCTAGAAGCTGCTTCATGCTAGATAATAACATACCACAATAATTACATGGAATTTTTTAACTAAAAGACATAATATAGCAAAAATATAATTTCTTACATGGGCAAACATGCAGGCAACAAAAGTATATACTTCTATAGACTTCTACCATGTCACATTAAGCTCTAGTTGGAAAAGCAAATGGAAAAGGATCAAATAGTCGTACTAAAATTTCATAAGGTCACTAAAGTGACGTAAGAGCTAATTTGGGCCTCGCTCTCTAACTTAAAATATGATAGAATTATGTCGTTAAAGTTATTTAAATAATAAAGAAATAATTATATATAATAATAATCTTTTGGTGCAATATATAAAAAGATATTATTTTAAGTGAGCCAAAATCATATTCATACATTAAAATAAGTTGTTATCAAGAAAAGCATAGTACGTATTAACGTATGAGAATAACCCGTTCAAATAATGAGAGCGAATAAATTTTAATTTGCGATGATCAATTTAAAGCGGTAAAAACTTTATTTTTTAATTAGTTCGTATGTAGTTTTTTTAGTCAAAAAAATGATATCAGGTCATTATATATAAGTAAAAGAAAAAAGAAATACTTACGGATAAGTTCTTATTAATAAGAATAAATTCATAAAAATTGAATCTTTTGCATGAAATGTTATCGCTCAAGGCCATAAAAATACTCTTATATAAGAATAATTGGAGATGCATACGGATAATAGATGAAATCCATTTTTCAGCGTGAAAACTGATAATTACCCATTCCACAAAGAACAATAATTTTTATGGCATTTGTATCAATTTATAATCTAAAAATAATATGTCATTAACAATTTTCCTAATAAATAACAATAGCTCAAATTGACACTATGAGTCTCAATATGGTTGGTTCACTTTAACATGTCTGAACTTTTAATTACAGCACCATAGGCCTAACTTTAGGGGTTCTCTTCCCAAAGCGATGCTTCAACATGCTAAACCATTTTATTATGACACACCAAACTCTTTCATTGGCTTTAGTTAATTGAAATGAAGGGTTATTAGATGAGTGTTATGTGTTTAATTAACTTATTTTAATTAAGCAAAAAGACCATTGTTGGAAAACAACCCGTAAAGGAGGGATTGCGAGAAATAATTAAAAATTGAGGCCTTTTAATGTACCGGTCATAGTTGGAACTAATAGTGTCAATGTTTTCCCGAATATTAATGATCAAAGTATGACAAAAGTCCCAAATTAACTACAAAGTACATGGAGTATGAGTTAAGACTACATTTTTTTCTAGAAAACATTTAGGCTACATACTTACTTGAACAAAGATGTTCTAGTATGAATTTACTATGTTAACGACTCGAACCAAGATCCAACCTGGATGGGCTTGGCTCAGCTCGAGAAGGTGGGAGTTCGAGCTCCAATTTTTCAAGCCAATTTTACAGCAAAAACAATTGTCATTTATGATCTTCTTAAATTCTTTTTAATGCGTACTTTTCATAAATGTGAGTTTAAAATATATTTACTAATACTTAATGAGTAATTAAATATATTTGGTAATGAACAAGCTTAAATAAGATTATTGACCAACGTGAATTTTTCTAAACTGGCATGATATGATATAATTCGAGCAGATTATAAGTAATAAGTACTCAAAATTAAGTGAAGATATTATATCACAAAGCTAGCTAAGGATGAGACTCATATGTATATGTCTATCGAATAGGAAATTAACCACCTAGAAATAAACTATTTAATTATTATTTTTAAATTGATTCTAAGTTGAATTCCACTTATCATTAATGTCTATTTACAATGAGTGGATTACATACTAGGCAGATGAGGTATTTTCCACAAGCAATTTTGAAAGAAATAGATATGACAGAATATTGATAGTAAGTCGTATAATACTGCATGCTTTACAACAAACTTATGGTAAAGATCATTACTCACTTTATGCTCTAAAATGATCGCTTTATAAGTTAAATGAATCACTTTATAAGTCAAAAGGCTTGTCATTATATAATGGGTCACCTTATATATTAAATGGGTTATCTTTTGTTTTTACCATTAGTGAATAGTGACCCTATTAATATAACTAAGTTACTCACATCCTACCATAAATTATGATAAAGCATGTCTTAGTTTATACTTCTTCCGTTCCATAATAAGTGAAACACTTATTATTTTAGAACGTTTCAAAATAAGTGAAACATACCTTAAATGGAAAAAAGAAAGTTATAAAATGACAAGAATACCCATCACAAACTAGTGTGGTTTGCTTTTCTCTCTCCTCCTTTTGATAATAGAAAGGGTATTTTATGACTTTTTGGCTTTTGAAAGTGATGTTTATTAAATCTTGTGCCCAATCCTTATGTTTCACTTATTATGGAACGGAGGAAGCATGAGATTTTGTAAAGTACCAATGGGGTTCTTCCTCGGGAGTCGCAAACATCTGGATCTAACTTGGCTTTGAGAAGCTTATCAAGAAAAATGCTATTTCCAGCAGCAGCGACATTCAGTAAATGCAATGCTTTAAAGAGCTCACCATCCCGATCTGCATTTTCAATGCGCCAATCTCCAGCACTGGCGACGTTAAGCTTTCTATTATGCTGTCAAAAGTATGTAATCGAACAGGCATGTCAAAAGTATAATCTTAGTGTAAAATATGCGTACTAACATTTTGTTATTCTAATTTGTAGATATCGTTACCAAAAATCTCACGCTTAAGTATTTTTCCTTGTTAATTATAGATTTGACTTATCTATGAATAATATTATGTTTACTGATACACATCCCTGTTAAATCCCAATTCAGATTTGATTTGTTTTATAGCCACGAAACTCGAAAGCATTACAAAGTATAGAGAAGGAGAGGGGGAATTCGAAAGTTATGACCTATCGTTCATAGCATCTCAATCTTAATCACTAGACGAAGACATTCATGATTTTCTGGTCTAAAAGAGCTGCAGCCTCTTAACTCAAAGGGCTACGTTTTAGGATTAAAACCACTGCCCTTCACCTTAAGAAGGGTTGCGGTTTATAAAATGCAGCCCTTTGGGTTTCAAAGGGCTGCGTCTCAGGATTAAAACCGCAGCACTTCACTTGAAGAAGGGATGTGTTTTTAGTCCCAAAACGCAGCCCTTCTAGCTACGAAGGGATGCGTTTGTGTGTAAAACCGCAACCCTTCCTTTATGTTGAAGGGCTGCTATGGAAAAGGCTGCTGGGAATAAACGCAGCCCTGAGGACCGTTTTAACCGCAGTCCTTCCTTATTTTTCCATTAGTATAAGACATTCATTTTTGTCACATAATATGCATGTACTCATTTTAAATATGCACATGCAATTAAATATTTAGTTATACATTTGAAAATTAACTCAAAACTTATTCGTATTTATTTGAAAAACTACATACTCAATTAACCAGATTTATACACATTGGAAAAGATGTGTACACATTTGTCAATTGTACACTCATTTGAAAAGGTATATACTCATCTGAAAAGATAAATATTCATTTGAACCCTCATTTGGTTTTGGATATACGTGAAGCATTATACTCCTAAGTACACATGGCAAATGGTAATACGTGTCAGGTCATAATGGGTCGGGTCATAATCGGGTTAACTTTGTATTTTTGTTACGTTCGGGTTGGGTCGGTTCCATTTAGGTACAAGTCCATCTCGAGTCCATGGGATTCAGATTAAATCGGGTCGGGTTAAGGGTGTGTTCTCTCCAAACTTAAAAAATTAAGTTTCGGGTCCAATAAGTTCAGATAAGTTGCAATCAGGTCCAATCAGGGCAATAAGTTCCAATCAGGTCTAATAAGGTCCAATAAGGTCCAATCAGGTGCAATAAGTTCCAATCAGGTCTAATAAGGTACAATAAGTTCTAATCAGGTGCAATAAGTTTCAATCAGGTATAATCAGGTCCAATACGGTCCAAATAGTCAATATTCAATAAACATTTGTATTATTGTCCATTATTTTATTATTCATATCACTATTAGTTGATTATGTTATTATTAGAATTTTAATTAAAGTACCACAATGATTATATAGTTTACTTGTATTATTGTCTATTATGTTATTAAATATTTGTATTATTGTCTATTATTTTATTATTCATATTACTATTAGCTAATTATGTTATTATTAGAATTTTTTTATTGAAGTACCATAATGTATAGTATTATACTTGTATTATTGTCTATTATTTGATTATTCATATTACTATTAGCTGATTATATTATTATTAAAAAATATTATAATCATGGTCAAATAAGGTTAACAATAATAATCATTATAATTACAATATTTTGCAATTCGTCTTTAAATAACTAGAGATAACATGTTTTCATTACTAATAACAATGAAAGATATAAATGAAAGTGGAGTGAAAATTAATGAGTGCCACTACCTTAGTCATAAATTTTTCATATGTGCCAATTTCTCACTTGTTAGCAATAAATGTTAATCAATTTTTGATTTTCTACTAGTATTATGAAATCAAAACAAGAGTATTAGATATATTATTGGTGAAAGTTATGTATAGGCAAAAATATAAATAGTAACATTTGTTTTTCTTAAATTATTTATCATAAGAGATAATTAGTAATAATTATTTTTTTAAAGGACGAATTTTAATAATTATTACATCATAATAAATTTTGAGGGGTAATATTTACGTTAGGGGTAATATTTATGTTATTACTCGTCAATTTTTTTTGTCTGATAAGGTCAAATAAGTTTCAATCATGTCTAATAAGGTCAAATAAGTTTCAATCAGGTCCAATAAGGTCTAATAAGTTTCAATCAGGGCCAATAAGGTCTAATAAGTTTCAATCACGTCAATAAGTTTCAACCAGGTCCAATAAGTTCCAATCAGATCCAATAAGTTGAATCAGGTCCAATCAGGTTTAATAAGTTCTAATCAGTTCAGGTTCAATAAGTTCAGTTCAAATAAGTTCATATAAGTTCATGGCCAATAAGTTCAAGAGAACGCACCCTAAATGGGATTTTCAATCTCCCAAATAGATAAAACACATATAAGACTAATGAGAGTAAATTAACTAATTAATGCATAATGGCTAAATCATATATAATATGTCATGACATTTTTTTTCCTTAAATTTGTTTAAAAAGTAACTAATATGACAACTTTTCGGGTCGGGTTCGGGTTATCATTATCGGGTCAACTTCGGATCGGATCACTTTCGACTCGGGTGGATTCGGGTTCGGGTCATATCGGGTCTATTTTACTCCGGGTTGGATTATTATGTGTTTCAGTTCTATATCGGGTTATTAATTTTGGGTGGGAATGAGTCTTGGATCGGGTCAACGAGTATGTGTCTATTTTGCCGGCTAGACTCCTAAGTGTACCATATAATTTGTGGTCTCTCCCTTGTATAACCAGTTAACCACCATTGTAATCATGATACTACCTCTATTTCCAAGTAATAGTTAAACTTTTTACGCATGTCGATTCAAAATTTTTTAGCACTATATATATCTAATTTTAATTGTATTTGTAAAAATTATTAAACATTGATACTTCTAAATTATATATTGAGACAAATCAAATAAAATCTCGCATGATTATATTTTTTTCTTACCTATTAATCACATATGATAGTCAATTTAAAATTTTAAACAATGTCAAAATTCGAGTCGAATTGTAACATTGTTAAGAAACTCATTTGCTAAACGTCGTCCTATTTTTTACTACTAGCGCCCTGTATTTTTGTATAAAAATACAAGGGTCTTTCCTTGTCTTTCCCCTCCATTCCCCATTCCCTCACTCATTCCCTTTCCATCCCCCCTCCATTCCTCCTCACCTTTTCCATTTCCTCTCATCTTTCACTCTCTCTCTCATCTCTTCCATTTCCTCCATTAAAGGACTACGAGATTTTAAAATTTTCCGATAATTCACATTTTCCAACGACTTCAACTTTTTTTACCATCTCGTTATATTACTAAGGAAATGCTAATGTAATTTAAATTTTTTTCGAATAAAACTGATAGAATGTCTTAAACATGACGCCCCTAAAACTTAAGATACAGAGTAATCATTTTTTGTTTCAGTCTCTATTTTCGCCGATTTTATTTCACTTTATTAGAACATCTCAGAGTAGACCGCTTTACTAGAAATTGACTTAAAATGCCGAAAACGTACCTAGAGGCCTATTTTAGGCGCCCAACCACAGAAACAGGCGCCTAAAATAGGCGCATGTACCTATGGTTGGGCGCCTATTTTAAGCGCCTGTGCCTGTAGTTGGGCACCTAAAATAGGCGCCCAACCACAGGTACAGACGCCTAAAATAGGCGCCTGACCATTTTTTTGACATTTTAAATTTTAAATTTTTTCAGAAAAGTTGTACGTATTGTGAATGGAAATGTTGTCGGAGGAGTGGTGGTGTGATGTCATTCAACCTCTTTCAATATGTGACGAAAGAGAGTGACGGGAAAAGTTGCCGGAAAAGTGGTCGGAAAAGTCTTTGGATGATGAGATGGTGTGAGGAAGTATGAGAGTGTGAGAGTGAAAGAGAGTGAGGATGTATGAGAGTAGGACAGTAAAAGAGAGTGAGGAAATGGTCTAACTTCACACGGTCTACTACTAGTGCCACAAAGACACAATATCCTCAACAAAACATGACCCCATATAGGGCATGTTTGGCAAAACTAGCGGTTCTAGTAGCTGTTAGCGGTTGTAGTAGCTGTAGCTATTGGGGGTAGCTGCTAGCTGTCTACTAGTAGCTGTCAGCGGTCAGCGTTTGAATTAGTTGTTAATTAGAAGTGTTTGGCAAAAGTAGCTGTTGTAATTCTAACTTATGCTATGATACATGATTTATTTAGGCTAACTTATGCTATGATACATGATTTATTTGTTAGACCGCTACCTCTAAATCTCAAACGTTACTTGTAGTAACGTTCTACAACCGCTACTCATAATCTACTACAACCACTACCCGCTACTACAACCACTACCTTACCAAACACTCATAATTTTCTTAAGTAGCGTTTCAATCTTGTCCAATCGCTAACCGCTACCTCAAACGCGAGTGCCAAACAGGGCCATAAGTAAGTAGAAAAATAAATACGTCGTACTAACCTGTAGAAAGTTGTTGACCATGACAACATGATCTTCTTGTCTAAACTTCATTGCTTCAATAAGAGTGGAATTATTTAGTCTCAGAAGTTGTGCTAGTGTTCTAGTTCGAATTGTAAAGCTTTGTGGAGTAGAACAAATAGCAGCAACCTCTCCGAACATGTCTCCTACTTGCAGAGTTCCAACCACAATCTCTTTTTCACTTTCATAATCTATCATTTCCACTTCCCCAGATACAATTATATAAATGTCACTCGCTACTTCATTCTGCATTATAATGTCTTCTCTTGGAGGCAAATATTCCGCCTTCGTATTTGCAACCTTACCAGCAAACATGGATAATCTTTTAGACTACAAGCCTACAACAAAATTATCTGAAGTTGTTTTTTTTGAAAATATTCAAAAATATAAATTAATGAGGGCTCACATAAAAGAATTAGGTTAATGAATTTCTCACTCCAAAACCCTAACCTCTATCTGAAACCCTAACCTCCATTAGACGGGCTTCTGCTGGTTAATTGTTATACTGGTGGAAAGCCTTAAAATTTTGTTATTCTCATTGCTTTATTCTTAGATTTATTATAGTTTATATTTAATAATTCTTCCTCCGATTGTGTGAGGGTTGTCTCTCCCACTTATTTGTGAGAGTTGTCTTCATCAATATAAATGATTCGAACTACTCTCGCGTTTATAATTCTTGGTTTATTGTTTAGCTTGGAAATTCGAGGATGGGAAATCTTACTTATTGTTTGGAGATCGAGAATATCAAGATAAACGTCAGATTTCAATTCACTTTTACATCAAGCATAAAAGAGGTTGTGTCATTGAATTTTTTTGATGGTAGTAATATTAAAATATTAAACAAGCGATTCTATATTATTTATATTAGTAAATTAGATGAAAAATCTAAAACTAATGTTTTTTAAATTATATTTTAGGTAAGGGTTATTATTGTTGTAGATGTCATATGAGAATTTATTAATGATAATTTTTCCTATTATCTTGAAAAAAAAAAATAAGGCTCACATAATTATATATTTTTATATGTATAACAAAAGTTAAATGTTAAAACTAATAAAAGTCAGAAGAGATATTACGTATGATTACTTCTATTTCTATCTTTAAATTTTTACATCTTCATAATCCATCAAAAATAATTATGTATGATCTTATTAGATACATCTCTTATTGATAATTAACAAGTTAATATAATTGTAAGTATTACGTAATTAATAATGGTCAAAAGTGCATATCAAGAGATTATAAAAATTAAAAGACAAGGTATAAGCATAAAAAAATAAGGGTTTTTCTACGTGGTACCCCTGTGTTTTACGCAATTATATTAAACCGACTTTTTTGAACTTTTCATATGGTACTCCCAAATTTTCTAAATGTTACACAAACTAGGGTTACTAATAGAAAATCTTACCCCAAGCCTCACTTAGCCTTCAATTTCTTTGATTATATCCCATAGCTCAGTCAACTAAGAAGGCTAAAAAATAATACTCTATGCCCACAGGGTAAGGAAGTTTCAAAATCATCTGTTTGATATTTTGTATAAGGGTATTTTATATAACGTTTATAAAGCTTATTGGTACAACATAGAAGTTTCAAAAAGATGGTGTAAACCATAGAATTTTGTAATAATACAAGGGCAATATGTAGAAAAATCCAAAAACTAAAAAAGGGTTTCTTCAATAATCTAGCATCAATTGGTGTATATGATTTCTAAGGCTCTAGAAACATAAACATTAACCAATATTTGATGAATATTCGATTTGATAAGAAATTCAATAGTTTATATATTCCCTTTGAAAATTTTCTGGGACAACTTAAAAGAAAATAAAATTGACATTATCGGTTCTAACTATGCTCGATATTGTTTGGATTAAAAGTTCCCAACTCTTAATATGTTAGGAGATCCTAATATTTGAGAGTCTCTTAATAAAATGGTTTTTCATCATAATTAACCAATTACTAATATGCTAAATCGATCAACTGATTATAATAGATGACAATATTCCATAAGTCATTTTTCTCTTCTATAGATAAACGTGATGGTGTTGGTGTATGCTTCAAAGGATAGTTTCTGTTACCTAATTTCTAGTTAGTAGTCCCTGTTAGTGGCTAACTATAAGGAGTCAAATGTGTTTGTTATTGTTAGTAGTAGTGGAGTATATCACGTTTTATAGTGGGTTAGTGGATTAAGTTGTGCTTGAAGTTAGGAAGTAGTTATACATTGTTTGTTGGTTTATGTAAATAGCTTGTGTTTTCAGTTTTTTATGACAGAATACATTTGTGTTATGAGTTTAAGTTTCTGTTTTTAAGCTTCCTTGCATTATTATCTTTATTTTTTCTTTAAAACTAATAGATAATGGAAGAGTATTTTGTGTCATAATAACAAATTTCACAATTGAATTAAGGTAAGAGACCCTTAAAGTTGGAACCTATAAAAGCTAACTAGTTATATTTGTTTTTTTTTAATGAAAACTAAGTATGAAAGATCTTTATGGAAAAAATATTAAAGAAAACGTATGAGAGTCATACCAGGACTAGGAGTGATTTCCTTGTAATGCCACGAAATAAGTATACTTTTTCAATTGTTGGTAGAAACAAATGCTGGCAAATGTTCTTATAAATGGAGTTTGGTAGATGCTCAATTAGCTGAAATTGATTCAAATTCTCAGCCTTGAACCTTAAGCACATGTAACCTAATATTTGCTCCTTCAATCTTGTGGGTAGCCGATTTCTACTTACAAAGCTTGATGCTGCTTCAATGCTACTTCTCTGTGAACAATAAGAACGTGATTGCGTCATGATTGTACTAAATAATGATTGTACTAGCTAATATTTAGTATAATGACAATTAAAGTGAATGTCAGTTTGTTTAGTTGATATGAGTTTGGAATTGGTGTCCAATTGTCTTTTATGTCTGTTGATACTCTTTGTGCGTGGAAAGATAAACAGTGACCATGAAAAAGCCACTACCCAATTTGTATAGGGAAATATAAATATATATAGCATTATGTTATACTCCATTTGTTCCCAAGCTTTACCCATTTGCTTCCTTCATAATTTCGTCGTTACATCTTTTACAATTAATATATTTAATTACGTATTAATTAAAATTATAAATAAGTTGATATTTTGGATTTTACTCCCTCTATTCCAAAATATAGTTTCTAATTTTATTTTTTCACGGAAATTAAGGTAAGTAGAACCTAAGAGCATATAAAGATTTTTTGTTTATTTAAATAAAAGTTGTATCGAAAAATATGATTTTAGAAGAGATAATGGAGAATAATTGGTGAAAGAGCATTAATTGTAACACTTGGGTTGAATAAACAAAGTAAAAAATTTATTTCAAGAAGCAAATAAATGATGGAGACATGATTTTCCTAGGCAAATTATGGAAAAATGTAGAACTAAATTTGGAAATATGAACTATATTTTGAGACCCAAAATGAAAATAGGAACTATATTTTGGAATTGAGGAAATATTTTGGAATGAATATAACATGACATCACATAATAATAATACTAATATATATATACATGTATATATATATATACACATATATATAAGATCACATGAGAAAGCTCCTTACATGAAAAATGAGAATGAATCTCAACCACAATATGAATTTTTTTTTTGAATCTTTTTTTCTAATATTTTTTTTCTTGGAGTTACATCACTTTTTCATTAGAGTTATATCACTTATTCGTAGGAGTTATAACGCTTAAAATTCATTCTCATTTTTCATGTAAGTATGCATTCTCATATGAACTCACTTATATATATACTATAATCTTTTGCTTGCTTGATTTTTTTCGAAACAAAAATGAGTTTTTCGAGAAAAGGTCTCATCCTTGAATATCATGATTGGGTCAACCAAGCCAGATCATGAGTCAAATATCATGATCGGGTCGACCCGCGATTTTATTCGGCATAAGAGTCAAAATTTGAACATTAGACATACGAAGTATAATTGTTTTTAGTTGCAAAATTTGATTGGTTTAGTTTCTGTCACTTAAGTCTCTCACCACTCTTTTTTTTTTTTTTTTTTTTTTTTACTTTTTAAAGTTAAATTCTATGAACAAAATAGAAATTTTATTGAATTTATTTATGATTTCCAATTGAAAAATTTTTTTAGATGATTTTTGAATTAAGTACAGTACTTCATAAATTGTAAAGAAAGTAGACACTTTGATTTCAAGTCAATTTTTTCATAAGTTGTAGTTTGTAAGTGAATTTTTAAATTTTTGTAAAGTTTTTTCATTTTAGTGATTTGCATAACGTAAATTATGAAATTTTATGATTTTAGTTGACTTGTGAGTAATTGTTATAATTATATTTTTGCTATATTTGTTTGAAGCCCCCTTTGATTTGTAAGTTAATTTGTAATTTAGGATAGAAAGGGGGTAACACAGTCTCTTCATTTAGGGACACCATAGCTCCCCCCTTTCCTTATATAATAGAGATATGTTGTACTTTAATTCTTGAATGATATTTTACATAAGTCTTTTTACCTTGATAATTAATCGCTATTATATAATAGAAAAAGATAGGTCCAAATATATGTAAAAGTTTCATTATATATAGGAAACACTATAAAAAGTAAATAATTTTTTTTCTTCTCTAACTTCTAAATTTTAGTTTCATTACAAATACACCTCTATTTTTTATCATGACCCACCATTAATTGTGAATGGTTCTTGAGAATAGTGATTTGTAAGTAAATTTTTGCAAATGTTTTTGTATGTATTGACGTTCTAGGTTATTAGTTTTAGTTTGTATGTTAATTTTAAGTTTTAATAAAGTTTCCTGAGTATTTGACTGATTTGTGTGATTTTCTCAATTGTATGAGTGATTTGTAAAGTTTCTTTTTTTAAGTGATTTGTGAGTGAGTGTTGTAAATTAATTTTCGATAGTTTTCTTTGAGTGCGATTTTGATTTTGACACTCCTATTGTAATTTAGAAAGGAAAGGGGGGTAAAATAGGCATTTCAAAAAAGGATGTCAAGTCAGAAGACCGCATAAGTCAATCCAATTGTAGTGTCTACTATCTAGGTTAGGAGTATTAAAAGGTACATGTCAGCTTATAGAAGTAAAAAAGTGAAAGAATAGAGAGAGAAAGGACGCTACTACTTCATGCTACTGGACGTACCGCAGCATTAAAGGAAGGTTAAATGCATTAGACTTAAGAGGCGTGTCCCCCCGCCCCTCTACTAGACGACTGGTTACGACACACAATCAACAGAACTGTAGAGACTATAATACCGAGCGCTCAACAAACTACATGTGAGTATTTTTACTTTTTAAAAAAGAATCCGTTGTTTGGTGTTAATTTTTCTTTTCTTTCTTTTGCCAATTTCTTATTTGTAACTATAAGTGCATTTCTTAATTTTTTTATTAGACAAGATTATTTATTTACTTTTTACTTTCTGATATCTGTTGAATATTAATCGAATACTCAATTTGTTACTAAACTAAATAATATCATAAAATAAATTAAATTAGAATCATCAATTTGTTGCTTTACAGGATGAATTGGATGATTTATATTATTTTCTTGTAAAAAAGGGTTGATAAAACTATAATCTAAGTAATGTTTTAAAATAAGTTTTGGAATGAAGAGAGACCACCAATTTGCTTTCCAAAAGAATTAACATAAATTTGGAGATCCTTCTGCACATAATCCTAATCAATCTCAAACAAGTTTTTGTCCACCAATCAATAACTCTTCAACTAAAAAAGCTGATGATAATCCACAACATCAAAGTGATGAAGAAAAAGTTGAAGTTATTTCATATCTTCAAACTCAAGCCCCAATTATCTCGATTCCGCTGTTAGGCCGTTATGAAAATCCTGGTCCCACTCTCGGTATGCATGGGTGGGGACATCAACACATGTGTGCTATATTTGTAATTTAAATTTAAATTAATTTAGTATTCATTGTGAAAAATTTATATCCTGAATTTATGATATTCGATGTTTTCATTTTAGATGCCCATGTTAATATAAAACTATTGAAGTAACAGAAGTAAAAAAATAAATAAAGAAAGTGAGATACGACAACTTACAAATTCCATAGTACGGCGAGTTCCTTCAACGACTAAATTGGTCATGTTGCCAATGAGGTACGCTGTGAGGCTCAAGTTGAAAAGCATGTAAAAGATGATGAAGATCATTTCAAGAGTGTTATTTGCATGCAAGTCACCATACCCAACTGTGGTCATAGTGGTAATAGACCAGTAAATGGCGGATATATAACGAACCCAAAGGCTTGTTTCCCTGAAATTTGGATTCATTGCTCCTATCCATGTCTTCCCTTCATGTGGGTAACGGTCTGCTAGTAAGTAATATAGACATCCAGCGCAATGCACTAAAAACAATGTCACCTGCATATTTCCTTCGTTATATAGCTCAAAGCATAACTTTATTATTATTTTGAAAGAAGGAATTAAGGTCACATTTTCTCTTAACAAGACATTGGCCTTAATTATAAGGTCATTAGAGGGGAGAGTCTGGCCACTCAACATAAACTAATAGGGGGAGATGTTCATATCAAGGCAACTTTAAGAATGAAAAAAAAAGGTGAGCAGAGAATAATATAAGATGATGGAGCATCAATGCATAGGAAACGAAATTACTTGGCCCCATAATAATGCAAAAGTGATGAACATTTTTGCAATATATAAGGGCAGAAAAATAAGGCAAAAGAAGACTTTCAACAAGCTAGATCAAACTTATATCAGGTTGTACACAAAAACTCAAAATAAGAGTGAAGGGGAAGTTTATAAGATAGCTAAAAGAAAACATGTATCGAATAAACGATCTTCTTATATATGGTCCACTATGTGAAGGATAATAAACAGATTAAATGATCGTATTGCATACATGTAAAGAGACTAAGGACAAATGGATATAACATTATGATGAGCGGTTTAGTGGAATTGAAATGAATGTATTATGTGTTTAATATGCTTTGAATTATCTGGCTCTAGTTTTGAATTTAGGCCTATTCAGTTTAGGTTAATTAGAAGGGTATTATATGAACCTTCTAATTAACTTTTGCCTCTATGTATTCTGTAATTTGTACTATATCTCCTAAAAGATAATAAAATGTTTCTTCTCTATCAGTGGATGTAGCTAACACATTGTTAGTGAACCACCTTAATTCTTGCGTCGGTTGTTTCTTAATTCTTCGTGGCTTTATTAGCTGGTCATTAGGGCTCGCGATTTTGACACCAAAGATGTCTACTTTGAACATGAAGCTCGACAAATTCACCGACAGAAATAATTTCAGCTTATATGGTAGATCAATATGCGAGCCCTGCTGAAGCAAGAGGGTTTGTGAGCGCCCCTATCTGGAAAATCTAAGAAAGCGACGGACACAAATGACGATGAGTCGAGTAGTTTGAAGGAGAAAGCTCATTCAATAAAAATTATGCTATGTCTACCTGATGATGTCATCATTGAGGTCACTAATAAAGATATTGTCGATGGTATCTGGTTAAAGCTCGAAAGTCATTACATGACGAAATCTTTAACAAAGTTGCTTTTGAAGCAAAATACAGGAAAGTAAGCTTCTGAGGTACCATCTAGATCAATTGGATACTATCTACTTATATCTTCGTAATATTGATGTTAAAGTAGATGATGCTGCTGCTGCTTTAATTCTGCTAGTATCTTTGCCACTATTATATGAAAATTTTGTGGATTCTTTGATTATTGGGAAAGATAGTCTATCTCTAGAAGAATTAATATCTGTTATCCATACTACAAAGGTCCGTCATAAGGCATTTGGTCCTAATACCGGAAATCAGGCATCAGGATCAGCTGCTACAAGGTAAGCGACAAGGAAAATTCGGTAACATAATATCGAACGATAAAAAGTTGAATTCTATTATATCTGTAATTACTATAAGAAAAAGAAGTTGCAGCAAGAAAAGAAAGAAGGTTTTGCTGCAATGGTAGAAGTTGACACCAATATTGAAGAAGATTTAGCTTTAGTTTTCAATGACCAGTCACATTACAAAGATGTGTGCGTCTTTATTCAGGGGCGTCTTACCATATTTGTCAAAACAGGGAGTATTTTTGAACTTATGGGTAGATAAATGGAGGCAATATTTCTTTGTGCAACAGTGTTGTTTGCAATGCAGTTGCAATAGGATCAAATAGGAATAATAGGACACATGATGGTTCTTTTTCTACCTTAAATGAAATTAGGCATGTCCCACTATTGACAAAGAATCTGATATTTTTAAGTCTGTTAAATGGTAAGGGTTTCAATTTCCATGGTGACTTTTGTATGTCTGCAAGAGTTTTAAGGTGATTCAGAAACGTGTGAAGTGTGGTACTTTGTATTTTCCGCTGGGCTCTACTATGATAGGTTTTATTGTCGTTGCATCATTCGGGGTTCAAAAGGACGATATGAGGTTTGGTCATATGAGTGAAAGAGGGATGCATATTTTATAAAAGAGGGATCTTCTTGATTGGGCACAAGATGCAGATTTGATGTTTTTCGAGCATAGTGTGTTTGGGAAGCTTCATCACAACAAGTTTCCATATGGCGTTCATCGGACAAAAGACACAATTAATTATATCCATTTTGATTGGTAGGTTCCTTCCCAAATGAATCTACTTGACATCAAAGGTACTTTGTGTCGGTGATTACTCAAGAATGACTTGGTGATTATGATGAACCATAAAAGTGAGGCTTTCAAAAATTTCAAGTAGTGGAAGACTTTGGTTAAAAATCAAGATGGGAAGAAGATCTAAAGGTTGCGGTCTGATAATAGTCTGGAATTCTGCTGGTATGAGTTTGATGAGTTTGCCATAATGAAGGGAATACTCGCCATCATACTATAAGTAATACTTCACAACCGAATGAAGTAGCAGAATGCATGAATTAGACATTGTTGGAGTGAACGAGGTACATGCTCCCTAATTTTGAAATAGTTAAATACTACCTCCGTTTCTTAATAAGTGCAACACTTTCCTTATTTGGAATAGTCACAATAAGTGCAACCAAGCTCAAAATGGTAAAAAAAGCTCAATATTATTACAAATATGCCACCAAAAAGCAAGAGGGAACCACAACTTTTGTATTTCATCACTTGAATTACTCTACTTTATTGTGGACCCAACTTTCTCTCTCTACATTCCTTGGTATTCCTCCACTTTCTCTATGTTGCACTTATTATGAAACGGAGGAAGTAGAAGATTTTGGGTTGAAGTTGTAAGTACGTTTTATAATCATAGACCTCACACAGATATAATTGTAAAACACCATATGAGGTGTGGTCTAGTAAGCTTACAGATTATTCTTTGCTGAGATTTTTTCATTATACTGTTTACTTTCATGCAAGTGAGGATAATAATAGAAAAAACCAAGAGCTAAAAAAAGTGTAATTTGGGGATGGAGTTAAGGGTCATAGAATCTGGTAACCATCTGAAAAGAGATTATACATAGTAGAAGTGTAATATTTGATGAAAATTTAATGCTTAACCCCATCATGAAGTCTACTACATCAGGGTAAAGTGGTAATTTTTGATAAACAGTTATAGCTGCAAATCAGCCTTCATGAGTGTGAATCACAACAATAAAGTGGAGAAGATCAACATGCTACAACAGAATTTGATATTTCAGAATCTTCTAGTCACTAATCTCGATCATCATGAGCATGTTAGCATAGTATAACCCCTCACAGAGGTATGATTCTGAGTACATACTGGGTTTCGTATTGCAGGTTGGTGAAGAGGTAGATACTTATCATCCATCCACCTACAAGGAAGGTTATTCAGTAGTGAGTCTGCACAAAGGCTTACTGCAATGGGAGTTGAGATGGAGTCAATTCTAAAGAATTATACTTGGGATATAGTCAAACAGCCTAATGAGAGAAAAATGTTACTTGTTAGTGGATCTTCAAGAAAAAGGATGGAATCTCACATGCGGAGGGTATTAAATATAAAGATCATGTTGTTGCAAGAGGGTTCATACAGAGAGAATGGGTTGATTCTAACGAGATATTCTCACCAGTGGTGAGACATATACTTCTATCAAGATGCTACTAGAAATAGTTATACATCAGAACTTAGAACTTGAGCAATTGTATGTAAGATAGCTTTCCTATATGGAGAGTTAGAAGGATTTATATGACTCAACTAGATGGGTTCTAAGTACCTAGCAAAAAAGACTATGTTTGCAAGCTGAAGAAGTCCTTATATGGACTAAAGTAGTATATGAGATAATGGTACAGGAGATCACAATTACATGATTGATTTAGGCTACACCAAGAGTTCATATGATTGTTGTGTTTATCATAACCAGATTAGGGAGATTTCTGTTATCTATCTGGTACTGTATAAGATGATATGCTCATAGCTACAAAGGCTAAGTTTGATATTAATAAGTTGATGGGTCTTCTCAATGTTGAGTTTGATGTGAAGGATTTGAGTGCTACACATAATATATTGGGTATGGAAATCTATAGGGAAAGAACTTAGAGGAAGCTTTTCTTGCCAAAGGAAAGCTACATCCAGATGATATTGTTCCAAGTTTGGTATGTCATCAGATAAACCTATAGATACTCCTCGTGCTAATAACATTCATATGTCTTCTACTTTTGCACCTCAATTTGAAGCTAAGAAGGAGTATTTGTCTCGAGTCCTATATCCTACTATAGTAGGAAGTTTGATGAATGTTGTGGTCTGCGCTCGACCTGATCTTGCACATGTTGTTAGTGTTTTTAGTAGGTTCACAAGGCAACCAGGAAAGGAGCATTGTGAGGTTCTGAAGAGAAATTCTTTGCTACCTTAAATATACGTTTGATGTTTGTCTCATTTATGGGAATGATACATAATGATGTTTATTAACTAATTATTCTAATTTTGATTATGCTGGAGATGTTGATAGTAAAATATCCATGACTGGTTATGTATCTACTCTTAGTGGTTCTGTTGTTAGCTAGAAGGCAATGTTGTAGGCTACAATTACTTTGTCTACTACTAAAGCATAGTACATGGCGGTGATAGAAGCTACTAAAGGGGGAATATGGTTGAAGGAGCTAGTTAGTGATCTTAGTCTACATCAATATCAGACTATATTATGTATTTTGACTGTTAAACTGCAATATGCCTAGCCAAGAATCAAGTACATCATGAGAGGACCAAACACATTGATGTAAGATATTATTTTGTAAGAGGTGATAAAAGAATTGAGGTGATGGAAGAAGGTACCGCTGATAAACCTACTAATATGGTCACTGTTGTATTCACGGTTTTAATGATGACAAATAATGTTATTGAGTCGAAGAAAATAAGTTGAGTCTAGGAAATTAATTATGTAATTTCGAATTAATTTTATATTGCCTAGAGTGTAATTTATTTAATTATAACTTGAGGAGAAATGGCTATGAGTTTAACCAAGTCAAGTTATTTAAAGAAATTACTTCCTATATTCGAAATATTGTATGTTATAATTTGCTTTGAATTAACCTAATAACATGGATTATTATTTTGAATAAAAGTAATTACCATGATATTTGTTTTGGATTATGCGTTTGTTATTATCCTACAGGTTGAAAGAATGAAACCATTGAAGACGTGCAATAACAAATCGGGCTATAATGAAGGAAATAAACGCAAATCAGGCTGCAGTTCATAAGTTCTAGGGAGACTGGAAACTGACTGACCAGTCAGCTCCTACAATCCAGGAGACTGAAAACTGACAGACCAGTCATCTCCTAGAATCCAAGAGATCTAACTAACTCCCAAATATACAGCCTCAACAACAAACTTCACGCTGAATATGGAAGTAATGGGAGAGTGTACGTGGATTTGAATGTGGAGTTAGTGGGAGAAGATCATGGATAAAATGGCTACATTAACGATTAGATCATGGGTCACTTCTAATGCCCATGTCTGCTTAGTGGAGCAAAAGTAGGAGCTGTTGTGGTCTTCTATATATAGCTCAACAATGAACCAGAATAAAGTAACAACTTTCCAGATTTATTGTATTATTTGTAAGGAAGTTTATTTCGGTTTTAATACTCTTCAAAGCAATTATTCTTGTAATACTTTCGAGTGTTGGGTGAGTGAGATTTAGAGAACAAAATCTTATAATCAAGAGTGAGAAAGAGAAGACTTCTAGTAAAGTCAAGTGAGGAAAGTCACGTGTTCAGGGGGAATAAGGTGACTGGGAATAGGTCCCTAGAGGAGTAGAGTGAGGATTGATTTATAATAAGTTATAATAACTATTATAAATAAAAGAGCAAGGTTTCTTCCTAAAGAATTGAGGAAGAGAACCTTGTTAAAAGGATCTTCTTGTGTTCTTCCTTATTATCTATTCTCTTCATTTGCTTTAAAGTTTTATTTTCCGCAAAAAGTTCGAAAATCTCCACAACTACAATTCACCCCCCCTCTCTTGTAATTAATCTAGTATTTATACTAGACTAATAATTGGTATCAAAGCCCGGTTCTTCCAAAATCAGTTAACACTGAGGAGCTAGTACCTGTAATCATGAACACTACAAGAGAAAGGCTAGACGAAGGTAACTTGCCGAACACCAATGTATGTTTTAATGTTATTGAACAAGAGTTACCAGAACTTAAAAAGAACCAACTTATTAAATTGCTTTTGGAAAATTTGGATGATTACAAGGCAATCTGCATTAGAGAGGAGAATATGGAGAATGCCTTGGAAGTCACCAAAGAACATTCAAACTGGCTTACAACTTTAAACTCAAGTGTTGGGGAACGGTTCTTTAGATTGTTTGATGAAAACCGACGTATTCAAGAAGCATATGAAAAGGTTAAAAATGAAAACTACTTCTTGAATATGTTGATGGTAGAATTGAGAGTAGTCATTCCTGAAGGAACCAGTTCCCCTAAAAATACCAGAACTAATTTCGAGAAGTTGAAATCTGACAATGAATTTGTTTTAAATGAAAATCTGGTACTTAAAGGAAAATTAGAATCTTTAAGAACCAAACTTCATGATCTAGTTAGATAAATACAAAAATATAAAAATAAAGGAAGAAATGGACCAGGTTTCAATCATAAGAAGAAAAGCAAAATGAAGAAGTATATTCATCTGCCATGCAACCGAATATGTTTTTACTGTGGGAACAGTGGTCACTTAGTATCTGACTATTCCACACCAGAGAAGAACATATTGAAAGGAACACTCGCTTATTTAAGCAAGTGTGGAAAATTAAAATAAGCAACTCAAACCCGATAGAGGAACCCAAGTCGGACTGGGTTCATACCAGTGACTTATTGTTTTGGATACACGCTAAAGTGAGGGGGAACAGCCTGTGGTACCTCAATAGCGGTTGTTCTAAGCACATGACAGGGGATAAAACCAAATTTCTCTCACTTTCTGTCTATGAAGGAGGAACTGTGACATTTGGAGACAATCTTACAGGTAATATAATAGCTGTAGGTAAGGTTTGGAAATCTCAGTCACACTCCATAGATAATGTATTTTTGGTCGAGGGTTTGAAACATAATTTACTTAGTATTTCTCAATTTTGTGACAAGGGGAACAATGTGAAGTTTACTAATGAATGTTGTGTAGTAAGTGATGTAGGTACAAGTACCAACATTCTGGAAGGAACTAGGAAGGGAAACACTTATGTTGTTGACCTGAACCTGGTTCCTAGGAACAATCTGACTTGTCTAAGTGCGATAGATGACGAACCTCTCCTTTGGCATAAAAGACGTGGTCATGCAAGCATATCCTTGCTTCATAAGCTAAGTAAAAAGGACTTAGTTGTTGGTCTTCCAACAATCAAGGTCTCAAAACGTGAAGTTTGTGGCGTATGTGCAAAAGGAAAACAAGTTAGATCCTCGTTCAAACCAAAGAAGATGGTAAGTACACAAAGTCCACTTGAATTGATTCACATGGACTTATGTGACCCTGTACGAGTCCAAAGCAGATTAGGTAAGAGATATGTACTAGTCATAGTTGATGGTTTTTCAATATGCACTTGGGTTATTTTTCTTCACAGCAAAGATGAAACTTTTGATGAATTTATGACCTTTGGTAAAAGAATTCAAAGGGTAAGTGGTTTTAAATTGAAACATTTACGATCTGACCATGGTAAGGAGTTTGAAAACACCGAGTTTGATGATTTTTGCAGTAATGAGGGATTAGATCACCACTCCTCTGCTCCCAGGAGCCCACAACAAAATGGCTTGGTAGAAAGGAAAAATCGTACTTTGTAGGACATGGCTAGAAAAATGCTAATAGCCTGCAATCTTCCAAAAAACTTTTGGGCAGAGGCAATCAACACAGCTTGCTATATCATCAATACGGTCATGCTGAGACCTATTACCTTGAAAACCCCCTATGAGCTTCTCAAGGGAAGAAAACCCAATATCTCTTATTTTCGAGTCTTTGGATGTAGATGCTTTATACACAACAATGGTAAAGTTATCTTAATAAAATTTGATGCAAGAAGTGATAAGGTTGTTTTCATTGGTTATGCTATAAACTCTAAAGCCTATAGAGAGTATAATAAAAGAACAATGTGTGTCGAGGAGAGTGTCCACATTATCTTTGATGAAACTAACTCTCTGCAGGAACCATGTAATGATAATGACTTTGAGATGGGAGTGACTCGATCTGAAGAGTCAATCAACCTTGATGAGGAACTAACTCCTGCAGGTACCAACATAAAGCATATTCCTTAAGAAGAGATGAATGTTCCTGATCCTAATCCTCAAGGGGAACAGGCAGATGAAGGAACTCCTGGTAGAGAATCACAGGAAGAAGAATTGCATCCAGAGAACGAATCAGCAGAAGAACCTCAAGCAGAAGGCACAAGAACAAGAAGGTTTGACCGAAAACCTTAGAAGCACCTAGACTGCCATCCACTAGAGGTTATCATAAGTGATATTGAGAAAGGAACTCAGACAAGATCCCAACTTAAAAACTTATGTGCATTCCAAGCCTTTCTGTCCATGACAGATGCTTTAGATCATAATGAAGCCCTACTAGAGTCTGGCTAGATCAATGCCTTGAAAGAGGAACTGAATGAGTTCTAGGAACAAGGTCTGACATCTTGAGACCAAGCCTAAGAACTAAAAGGTGATTGGGCTGAAATGGGTTTTTAGAAACAAGCTAGACTATGTTGGGGACTTGGTAAATCGCAAAAGCACTTCTGAAATTGCTCAGTTCCTATGAATAAGCTTAGTCTCTTGGAGTTCAAAGAAACAAAGCACTGTTGCACTCTCAACAACTAAGGCCGAGTATGTAGCAGCAGCTGCTTGTTGTTCCCAAGTATTGTGGATCAAACAACAGGTACGCGGCTTTGGCATTAAATATAAGTCTGTTTCTATTTTCTGTGATAACACTAGGGCAATATGTATTTCCAAGGATCCAGTACATCATTCTATGGTCAAGCATATTCATATTAGACATCACTTCTTGAAGGACTATGTTGAAAAAGGTCTTTTAAAAGTAGAGTTCTGCCCTACTGAGAGTCAAATTGGAGATATCTTGACCAAGCTTCTTTCTAAAGATAGATTTGAAAAGATTCACTTGGAACTAGGAATGATCATAATAATATGAAAATGTCTTTATATTTATCTACCTAAGTAATATTCTTTACTAAGTGTGTCATGCAATTTTCATGAATTTTATTCATACACCTTAGTTATGGTAGATAACTCATATTAGTCTCATAATATTTCCCTTAGTGTCCTCACTAGTACTTTGAGAATAATACAATACTTGTACAACTTAGTTAGAAGGTATCACAAGCATGAGTTCAAATATTGTTCATTCTTTTTCTTTCTTTTTTTTTCTCGCATAATTTTTTCCATTTTCTTATTCACATTTCATACGTTGCATTGGTTCCAAATATAAATGCATGCCCTTTTGAAGAATTGATTATCTAAGAAAAGGTAAAGCACCATAATAAATGAACTCTCTTAAAACATGCATAAGAGCCCCCTTCATAAACACTTCCCTCCATCCCATCATTACTTGCGCCTACTATTCACTATCAATATCTCATCACTCCCAAAACTTCTCATCTACTCTCTCTCCCCTCAAAACCCTAATCTCCATGGCACCAAAGCGTTCAAGCACCGAAAGTATTCCCCTTCCACAGGAGAAAATACCTCTTGTGGAATATTATGAGAGCGGAAATTAAACAGAGGTCTCAAGCCAAGAATCCTCTGCATGAAATGAAAAATCGGTGGAGTTGGAACATTCTTCCAAGAAATTGGAAGATGAAATTGAGGAAGAAGAAGAAGTAGAAAGGTAAATTAAAATTCCCACGAAAAGAGGTAAAAAATCGAAATCCTCAAACTTTTTGATTGGTTTTTGTGTGGATTTGGTTTGATGCAAGAAAGTAATTAAGTGGACGAAATTTCTTGAAATTGGTAAATGTCAAAATTGGTCGGGTATCTTATGTGTTGATGAGGGGTTGTATGAAAATGAAATGACCCAATTTTGTTCCAAGTTTGTCAATACAAATGGTTTATATATAAGTGTTGTTGGGGTCATCTAGTTCAATTTGATGAACAAAAACTGAGTCAGTGGTTCCATGTACATGCTGTTAGGTACGAGGAATATGTGAAGGGGAAGGCTAAATTAAATGTGGCTATTGCCAAAAATGAGAAAATTTTGAAATTTTTTGGTTTCCATCCCTCTGATCTGTCTATGGACCAAAAGGACCTAAACCCTTTACACAAATTTCTTTTTTAACTAGTTTAGCAGTTCCTTGTTCCTCGCACCTCAAAAAGAACCCAAGCGAATTTACTTGATTTCTCCCTCATGTACTGCGTAGCCAACAACAATCACATAAATCACCCTGCCCTAATCATCACTCACCTCACTCATTGCATCACCCACAAAATTCGCATTGGTTATGGAAATATTATTTCCATAATATTGAAGAAGTGTAAGATCAAACTGCCCTCCAAACCCTCTTTTACCTTAGAACCGGAGAATTCCCTCACCAAATACACCCTCTTTCGCCTAAGCTTACGAGTTCATGGGGGTATGTTGGGGCTTTGAGGTTGAAGAGGTTAAGGTTAAGGTGGAGATGGAGTTTGAGCCTGCTAACAAGAGGACGAGAGAAGAGGAAGAGAGAAGAGGAAGTAGAATATGGGGTCAAGCAGTCTGTAAGGAAGAGCCAGAGACTGGCTGAACCTAGGAGGAACCCAGCCAGTGGGATCATGATTGATCTGGAGGAGGATCAAGTTCCTTCAGGAACAGCTACACAAGTTGTGGACTTTCCTCTTCTGTCTACTGCGGGTCTGCATGGGTTACTCAAGGAGCTTCAAGCTTCAATTGCTCTACTGGAAACAAGGGTGCAAGCAACGGAGGCTCGAATTGTACATCAAGATGTCCAGCATGATCAACTTCTTCATGCTATGAGCAAGGGTGCCTCCAACATCTGTACCAAGATCGATATGTTGCTACCTCCATTCCCATTCACGACCTTCCCTGATCCCAGTCCCTTCTACTATAGACTTTCTATATTTTGATTTTAGGCTGTATATTTAACGAACGATTGCAACACACTTTATTTTGTCTTTTTCTTGTGGAAATCACAAGAATTTTAATCTATGCATCTTTCCTTTCTCTATTTTTTCATCTTCTTCTCTTTTGCTTTCAAAACTCTGCTCCTGATATGCTACTACTCTGTTGTGCTTGTTCCTACGTTTATTACTCTTGGAACGTGTGGATGGCTAATATTATGAGATAGTATGTTAGAGCTACTTGCCTTAATTTAAGATTGTTGATTCTACTAGTGCTGCAGGTTTCACTACTTACTTTTGATGATGACAAAAGGGGGAAGATGTATTGGCACTTGAAAAATCTTTCTAAAACTTTCCTTAGTCTCTACTGCTTTTCTTGATGATCTTTGTCTTTGTTCCTAGTCACAGTTTAGTGTCTTAGAGTTTTAATTAGTGTTAGAGTGTCTTAGGGTTCTCATATCATTAATTTCTTAAGTTCATAATTTCTTATTTCTTTCTTTTTATTTTCTTAATTTTTGCCAATTATTTGTCATCATCAAAAAGGGGGAATATTGTTGTATTCACGGTTTTAATGATGACAAATAATGTTATTGAGTCTAGGAAAATAAGTTGAATCTAGGAAATTAATTATGTTACTTCGAATTAATTTTATATTGCCTTGAGTGTAATTTATTTAATTATAACTTGAGGAGAAATGGTTATGAGTTTAGCCTATTCATGTTATTTAAAGAAATTACTTCCTATATTCGAAATATTGTATGTTATAATTTGCTTTCAATTAACCTAATAACATGGATTATTATTTTGAATAAAAATAATTTCCATGATATTTGTTGGAGTATGCGTTTGTTATTATCCTACAGGTTGAATGAATTAAATTGTTGAAGACATGCAATAACAAACCGGGCTATAATGAAGGAAATAAACGCAAATCAGGCTGTAGTTCCTAAGTTCCAGGGAGACTCGAAACTGACTGACCAGTCAGCTCCTACAATCCAGGAGACTGGAAACTGAATGACCAGTCAGCTCCTAGAATCCAGAAGATCTAACCAACTCCGAAATATTCAGCCTCAACAACAAACTTCATGCTGAATATGGAAGTAATGGTGTTGAGTGTACGTGAATTTGAATGTGAAGTTAGTGGGAGAAGAACATGGATAAAATGACTACATCAACGGATAGATCATGGGTCACTTCTAAAACCCATGTCTGCTTAGTGGATAGATCATGTTAAAACCATTGCATATATGACAATGACAAACCTTGGCTTTACAACGGATAGATCCTGCACAATCGTAGTAGAGTAACAGAGGTGCTATGTGGCGTGTATACATTGTCACGCACGCCTTTTAAAACATCTATATAGATTATATTTCATTTTCTTAATCCAGTTTCACACTTAATTTCCCATTTTTTTTAAATCTATATATCTTATGTTTGTCTTTTGCATTCATCTAACAGTTCTCTTCACGCCTCAAAGTTTTCATTTGTTAATGTGTTTGTTGGGTTTGTGTGAAAAGTGAATTGTAGTATAACATATAAATTTTATTTTATTTAATTATTTTTATACATTTATAATATGCTTATTATTGAAACTTCTTGAGGTGTTTTTGTTTCATAGAAAAAAAATTAGATTGAGACCTGTAACTAATTATTGCATATATTTTTTGAAGCTAGAAATTAGATTATCTTGAGTGTTTGGTGTTTTGCCTTATAAGAATATAATCATAGTAATTTGAAAGAAATTCTTACTACTATAATTGCATGCTATCTTATACTAAGGGCCCAACTTTTAATATTAGAACAAGACCTTCAAAATATTTATTCTAGGTTCCGTTAACTTTTGATTTCTAGCTTCGTCCCTGCCTATAACTCATAACATGAAATTCAAGCAGAATGTATAGAACTACGTATCAATTAAGGAAATCTTGTTAGAAATACGAGATATGATATATTTTCCGATACTGATTATATCTCGTATCTCTAACAAATCTACTAGCATGTCAGATAACTTATTTGGATATATGTTGGGATAGTCCATATAAAAGTCACCTCATCAGTTATGAGTTATGAGATGATGGTGGAATACCATAGAAGAAGGAAGCTAGAAAGGATCAACCGATTGTTCTTATAGACCTAGACGAGGCTTACGGTATGGTACGGCAAGACGTGCTTTTGTGAGCAATATCAAAGAAGGGCATACCTAGTAGATATATTCTCTTATTTATGGACAGTTCGTGCATTGACTTAGTATAGTTGATTTAAAAAAACTAAAGTTACTAACAAAAGTTATTCTTAATTTTCATATGTGCATGGTATATTCAGTGGCGGATGTACTGCTATGAAAGTGGGGGCACGTGCACCCACTTGCTAATTTTTTTTTGAGATTGAGTATTTAAAAAAATAAAAAAACTGATAAAATAATGTTAAAAATCAGTTGAAAGGACCCCACTAGGTAGAAAAGATATCTCGGTAACTAGCATTCTTGAAAAAGTTAGATAATTAATGCTGTACCAACTATCCTATTTTCTAGGAGCTTGAAAAAGTCAGAATTAAAAAAAAAACCTTTTATTCTTCCATGTTTGCGTACAGCTACTACTCTACTACAAAGTCTATGACTCAACTTCCTTTCTCTCTTAAAAGCTCATCTAATATTTTATATTTTATATTTTTTTGTGAGATCCATCAACATCACCCACCAAATCAATTGAAGGACTAAAACACGTCAACACAAGTGAGTTTTTTTTATTTATTAATTTATTCAATCTACAATTCAATATTTTGTCATGCGTGATTATTTTTTAGGATATAAATCTGATTTTTTTAATTGCACAATCATTTTCTATAAATTATGATTTGCATGTTTTTTTAATTAACTATGATTTATATGTTATATAGTTATTCTAATTGTTTGTGAAGTAAGTTAGACAGTCAACTAATAAGTATATACATTAAAAATCTAAACTTTACCACTTTGATATTATTAGATGTTTTCTAATATCAGTTATATTATATTATTAAAACTAACTTTTATAATTAACTTTGATTATATAGATTATGGACAAATTTGTGATACGAAAAAAGGCACGAACACAAGGCGGCCCTAGTGAAAGTGGACCTAATTTTTGCAATGCACTTCCCAAAATGAAGCAAGTTGATTTGCAAAATCTTCCTGTTGATCCGGGAGAAAGGAAACGAATTTCAGATTATCCATCTAAGATACAGAAAGCGGTGAAGCAAAAGTATATTGACATTGGCCCTATCCAACCTCGTAAGCATAATTTTCCCCGGAAAATGATTGGAATAAGTTGCGGAGATTTAATCCAGATTGGTATGATGATTATAGTAATTGGTTAGAATATAGCATAAAAAAGGATGCCTTATTTTGTTTACCATGCTACTTGTTCAAACCCGAGGGCAATAAAGGTGGGGGAGATGCTTTTGTTGTTAGCGGTTTTTCCTCTTGGAATAAAAAGGATAGGTTGGACTTACATGTTGGAGACCTGGAAAGCTCACACAATAAAGCCGTTGAACAATATGAAAATCTTAAAAATGTTAAGGCATCTATTGAAACCGCTTTTAATCCACCTCGAACACCACAAATGAAAAATGATTATAAGACACGTTTGAAAACATCAGTGATTTGTGTTAGATATTTGTTACGTATGGGATTGCCTTTTCGTGGTCATGATGAATCTGATGAGTCAAATAATAGGGGGAATTTCATTGAACTTGTCAAAGTTGCAGCTTCTCTGAATACTGATATTGATAATGTTGTATTAAAAAATGCTCCTGGGAATCTTCAAATGCTTGCCCCTAGTATTCAAAAAGATATCGTAAAAGCATGTGCTGTGGAAACAACAAAAGTTATTATTGAAGAACTTGGGGATGACTTGTTTGGTATTTTAGTTGATGAATCTAGTGATGTTTCCACTAAAGAACAATTGGCGGTTGTGTTATGCTTTGTTAATGATCGGGGGTTTCTTATAGAGCGGTTTCTTGGGGTTGTCCATGTTGCCAATACATGTTCTATATCTCTGAAATCTGCTGTTGAATCTTTATTAATGGAACATGGCTTGAGTTTGTCAAGGATACGTGGACAAGGTTATGATGGAGCAAGCAACATGCGTGGTGAATTTGGTGGCCTTAAATCACTAATTTTGAAAGAAAATAAATCGGCTCATTATGTCCATTGTTTTGCTCACCAATTGCAATTAACACTTGTAGGAACTGCAAAGAATCATGTTGATGTTATTTGGTTCTTTGATGTTGTTTCCGATATAATTAATGTGATTGGATCTTCTTGTAAGTGAAGAGATGTGCTTCGAGAAATGCGTGCAATGAGACTTGCTGAGGCAATAAATAATGGTGAGATCAAAACTGGAAAAGGGCTAAATCAAGAACTTGGACTCAAGAGACCAGGTGATACAAGATGGGGATCTCATTATAGATCATTGTTGAACTTGGTCGAGATGTATCCAGATCTGATTGAGGTGCTTGATTTCATTTACAGTGATGCTTCGTTTTCAGGTCATAGGAAGAATGCACGTGGGATAATGACTTCATTATGTTCATTTGACTTTGCTTTTATCTTGCACTTAATGATAGATATTTTGGAAAATCATAAATGAGTTGTCATTAGCTTTGCAAAGAGAGGATCAAGATATTGTCAATGCGATGCACTTGGTGGAAACATCAAAGAAACGCCTCCAATTGTTGAGAGATGATGAATTTGAAGAGTTACTCGAGAAGGTATATCAATATTGTTATGGTCATGATATTGACATACCTAAAATGGATGATATTTATGTGACTCCAGGAAGATCAAAGTGAAGAGCTTCACAAATCAGTTTTGCACATCATTATCGTGTTGAGGTGTTCTATGCTATTATTGATTTGCAGCTTCAAGAGCTAAATACTCGTTTCAATGAAATTAATACAGAGTTGCTTCTCTGTGTTGCTTGCTTGATTCCAAAGGACTCATTTCATGCTTTTGATGTGACAAAATTGGTAAGAATGGCAGAGTTTTATCCATATGTGTTTGATTTAGGGGATGCTAGAGCACTTTCTTCCAAATTGAGAAACTATATCACTGATGTGCGACAACGTGATGAGTTTCAAGGTCTTCGGGGTATTGGCGATCTTTCACAAGTAATGGTTCAAACCAAGATGCATTTGATCTATCGATCAGTTTATTTACTTATAAAGTTAGCATTGATTTTACCTGTTGCAACAGCAAGTGTGGAGAGAGTCTTTTCTGCCATGAAGTATGTCAAGTCCGAATTGCGCAATAAGATGTGTGATGAATTTTTAAATGATTGTATGGTAGCATATATAGAAAGAGATATATGTGCGACCATTAGCAATGAAACTATTATGCAACGGTTTCAAAGAATGAGACCCCGTCGAGGAGAGTTACCTTAAATGTGGTATTGTGGTTAGTTTTTGAGATGGTTTATATATATATATATATATATATATATATATATATATATATATATATATATATATATATAATATTATATATATATATATATATATATATATTGTGCTTCAATTTTTTTTGACGTTTTATTTAAATAATAGTTGTACACAAACTTTTTTTAAAATTATATTGATATTAACAAAGTGACACCGCTATTAACTTTTTCTGGATCCGCCACTGGGTACATTAATTTATACTTGTGCCTTAAAATTATTAAGAAGTTCCAAGTTCCTGAGTTGGAACTGCAAATGAGAAAAGTCACTCTTTAGGGGGAACTCCAGAAGAAAAACATTAAAATCTCCCGGTTTAAGTAATGAGGGAGAGAGAGTTGAGGATGTGGCAACATTGGATGCATGGGAAGAAGTTACCCACTAATGGGCATTTTAAGTAACTTGGGTAGATCTTAGAAAAATATTGACTTAGACATGACTCATGGAATTTAGTTAGGGTGGCTTAATGATCAGTTCGAGTGTTCTTTAATTTCAAAAATTAGAATTATGTAGTACTAATTCATGCTGCTAGCCTGCTAGGTGACGTTAGCATATATATATATATATATATATATATATATATATATATATATATATATATATATATATATATATATATATATATATATATATATATATATATATATGGTCAGGATTCGATGAGAATGGATCCTTATGTGAGAACAGATTTATATTTAGAACATACACCAACACTTTTTAGAACATATACAATACTTGTTAGAACATACTTAAATTTTTGTTTTTAGAACATATTCAACACTTTTTAGAACACATGCTATGATTTTAAGAATAATAACTTGTAGGACCTATCTCATAACTTTAAGAACATGAACCCATCTTTTTTACATAAGAACCTAATCAACACATATAATATTGATATATTTTCAAGCCCATGTCCTAAAAGATTTCAATGTTCTAAAATATTTTAAGTGTGTCTCAAATTATTTCAAGTATGTTCTAAATTATTTTTAACATGTTCCAAAAAAGAAAGCAAGTAATTTTCAAATAATTTCAAGAAATTTCGGTGTGTTTTTGGTAATTTTCAGTTGATTTTTTAAAAAAAAAAATCCAAAAATGAAGACTTAAAGGATACAATAGTATCATATTTAATTTTTTTCATAAATCTATAGATTAGGAACATAAAAACTCTAGTTTAACTATTTAGAACATAACAAAAACTACATAGAACACAACAAGAACTATTTAGAACACAGTGGAACTATTTGGCATAATTAGAACTATTTAGAACTGAACCATGATTATGTAGAACACTAAAAGAACTATTCAGAACATTAAAACAACTATTTAGAAAATATGTTTTACTATATTTAGAGCATAAGAACAACCACATAAAACATCCTTTTTTTATTGTCAACAAAATAATCACAAAATTTAAATCAGAGAAAAATATGTTACGAAACATTTGCTCTAAAAATTTAAGTATATACTTCCTCAAAAAAAAGTTCAATAAATATGTTGTTCTAAAAAGTGTTGTGCATGTCCTAGAAATTTAAGTTTGTTTCCTTACAAAATTCAAGTAAGTTCCCTAAAAAAATTATGTTGCTATTAAAAAGTGTCACATATGTTCTAAAAAGTTAAGTATATTCCCTGAAAAAAAGGGTTCAACATGTTTCTCTAAGACGTTTTTGCATGTGTACTAAAAAATGTTACGGTTTTTTCACTATATATCCCAAACAAATTTTTTTGGCACCATATACCCTTTCAAGTTTCCAAATTCACCATATACTGTTCAGTTTTCAAAAAATGCACCCAATTACCCTTAATGACTAACGCCGTTAATGTCTGTTAGTCATTAATCCCTAATCTCCTCCTAACCGAAGTTAACTAACCTAAATCCTAATCCCCCCCTTATAGCCTAATTAATCCTAAACCCTATCCTAATCTCCTCTCTAACCCTAGACCTACCCTAACCACCCTCCCCCACCCTACCTCTTCCCCACCCTAGCCGCAACCCCCTTCCCTTTCTCCGGCAATACCACCCCCTCCCCTTTCATCAGCAACCCAACCCCCCTCTCGCTCCCACGCAGCCACCACACCCTGAACCCAACGCCACCACACCACACCCTGAACCCTCCCCAACACCAAATCAAGTCGAAGGAGAAAAACAGAGACCGTCGATCTCCCTCCCCTTCGAAAAATTGAAACAGGCGAGCAAAACAGAAGAGAGATTCGAAAAACAGTGCTGCGTTTTTCCAGCGAAACAAAGGAGAGAATCCAGTGGGGTGATGTCCGACGAAACAAAGAGAGAATCCTGTGGGGTGCGAAAAACAGTAGTGATGTGGGGTGGGGTGCGAGCATCTGGTGGGGTGGGGGGTGTGAAAATCCGATCACGGGTGGGGTTTGGGGTCAGGTGGTGGTGGGTCAAGTGGTGGTGGGTCAGATGGGGTAAGGGTGGGTTAGGGGGGGTGGTGGGTTGTGGGATGGGGATGAAGGTGTGTATGGGATAGTGAGCTTTTAGGTTTAGGTTTTTTGGTTAGTTAGGTTTAGGGTTGAGGGTTACTGTTAGGATTTAGGGTTTAGGGTAGTTAATTAGGATTACAAGAGGATTAAGGCCTAATGACTAACGGAAGTCTAACACCATTAGTCAAAAGAGTAAGTTGATGTATTTTTCGAAAAGTGAGGGGTATATGATGAATTTGGAAAGTTAAAGGGTATACGGTGCAAAAAGAAGCTTGTCAGGGATATATGGTGAAAAAACCGAAAATGTTACGTATCTTCTAAACTTAAATCTGTTCTCACATAAAAAAGTGTTCTCACATAAAAAAGATGTTCTCACATAAAAAAGATGTTCTCACAAAAGTCTTTCCCCATATAAATATGTGTGTGTTTATAGTTTACTAAAACTATTGTACTCATCTCTTAGATAGATTCAGCATTTTAGGGAAGAAAACAAATTAGCCAACTGTAACTTACGAAGAGAAGCCTTGCACATCGGACCCAAAAGTAGCTGAACCTGATGTCTTTCTCAAGCCTACATGTTTAAATTTAACCAATTGAAAAACAAAGAAAAAAAAAAAGTGGCAGATCAATTTATTTGAAGCAGATTAAGAAATATGGCTTAGGAAATTGGAAATGCCATAAATCAGTTGTACAGTTGTACTACATGTAGTGAATAGATGATAAGTTTTATTACCTGGTGAAGAATTGTTTGACTCGTCTAAGTCGCCAGAAACGTAACAATCCTAAAAGATAATAGGAAATGCTCTCTTTGTATTTACCCGTAAACATCAAAGCTAATGCTTCATAAGGTATTGTTGATGCCAAGTCCATTATAAACCATGTTGATAAATACCTACACCGTTCACTCAATCAAAGTTTTGTTAAAAGAAAAACATCTCTACACCAATTAACAGTTTTGGTTTAGGGCTTAATCATGCATGCCCCATAAGTCCATAATTATATTTCATAGTAAGTAACCTACACTAACTAATATGACGGGATCCAAAAAAGAAAACAAAATCTAAGGGTAACAAGCCAGCTATTTGGTAGCAGTTTTGTTTGGGTCATGTTCAGGTAATTATTGAGTTAGTCGTCGTATCATATGAGTCCTTGTAGGGAGTTGTTCACTACTTATGAGTAGGTAGATGGGGGTAATATTTCAACGGCTAACAGTGTAGTTAGCAAGACAATTGGAATTGGCTCAATCAAGTTCCGGACACATGATGGTACATTTTGCACATTGAACAATGTTAGGAATGTTCCATAGATGACCAAGAATGTGATTTCACTTAGTTTATTAGACAGTATGGGATTCAGTTTCAGAGGTGGGGTAGGGGTGGAGTTATGTATGTCTGTAAGGGTTCAAAGGATGTGTTGAAGGGGGTCAAGTGTGAGGTTCTATTCTCTCATATTAAGCGATGTTGCTTCATCCGAAATTCAGAAGGAGGATATGACCAAGCTATGACACATGAGACTTGGGCATATGAGTGAGTAAGGGATGCAAATCCTCTCCAAGGCAGATCTTCTGGGTGGCCTTGAGGTCACAAATCTTGACTTTTCTGAGCACTGTGTTTTTGGGAAACTACATAGTAGTAAGTTAAAAAAGAGCATTAATAGAACAAAAGGCACTCTGGATTAAATCCACTCTGATTGTTGGGGTCCTTCACGTGTGGAATCTTTGGGAGATCACATGTATTTTGTATCCTTTATTGATGATTTTCAAGAATGACTTGGTTTATTGTTATGAAGTCAAAAGATGAAGCTTTCAAAAATTTCAAGCAGTGGAAGGCATTGGTGGAAAATCAAACTGGATAAGAAGATCAAAAGGCTACGAACTAATAATGGTCTGGAGTTCTGTTTGTTTAAGTTCGATGAATTCTGTAAGAATGAAGGGATTAGCAGGGATACACGACACCAAAATGGTGTAGCTGAAATAATGAATCAGACACTTTTGGAGAGAGCTCAGTGCATGCTCTCTAATGCTGGGATGACTAGAAGGTTTTGGAGGGAAGTAGTTAGTACAACGCGTTATCTGATCAACCGTGGGCCTCACTCTAGGATCAACCTTAAAACACTGTACCATATGAGATGTGGTGAGATAAGCCTGCAAATTACTCTAATATGCGAGCTTTCGATTATAGTGTTTATATTACTACCATGTACACAAGGGTAAATTGGAGCTGAGAGCCAAAAAGGGAGTGATTATAGGATATGGAAATGGGGTGAAAGGTTACATAATTTGGTCCCTATCATAGAGTGGGGTTATACTTAGTATAAATGTAGTTTTTGATGAATATTATATGGTTAATCCTACTGTAAATTCTAGTGTTTCACTAGAGATTGTTATTGTTGAAATGTAGGTGGAGTAGCAAGTATCTCCTGATGAGAGTGACGGAACACAAGATGAAAATCAACACATAAATTCTGAAGCATCAAATTCTTTAATATCAAATGAAGAGGCGCCTAGCCATGCTCGGGAGCATCCTATGAGGACGAATTTTGGGAAACACCTAAACAAGTATGATTTTGAAGATGCGATGCTTTATGCATTGCAGGTTGCTGAGGAAGTGGATGTCTTTGAGCCATCTACCTACAAGGAGGCAGTTACATGTACGGTGTCTAACCTACCATTGGCTTGTTGCAATGGGAGATAAGATGAAGTCACTTCACAAGAACAAGACTTGGGAGCTTGTGCGTAAGCCTCCAGTGAGAAAAATTGTTACTTGTAAATGGGTTTTCAAGAAAAAGGAGGGGATGACATTTGCAAAGAGAGTTAAGTATAAGTCTCTACTAGTTGTAAGAGCGTTCACACAAAGAGAGGGAGTAGACTACAATGAGATTTTTTTCACCTATACTCAGACATACTTCTATGAGGTTACTACTAGCGATAGTTGCACATCAGGATTTTTGAGCTTGAGCAACGGGATGTAAAACCAGCTTTTCTACATGGAGAGGAGATATACATGGCTCAACCAAATGGCTTCCAGGTTCCATGAAACGAAACTTCTGTTTGCAAGTTGAAGAAGTCCTTATATGGGCTAAAGCAATCTTTGAGGAGTTTGTACAAGATGGAGCTAGGCTATAACATATATTTATATGATTGTTGTGTGTATCACAAGCTGACAGATGGATCTTTCATCTACTTATTAGTGTTGTATGTAGATGATATGTTGATAGCAACAAGTACCAAGTCAGATGTTTAGAAGTTGAAGGAGCTTCTCGATCAGTGCTGAAATTGAAATGAAGGATTTGGGTGCGGCTCGGAAAAATTTAGGCATGGAGATCTTTATGGAGAGGGTTCAAAAAAACAATTCTTGTGACATAAAGGCTAAATTGAGAAGATATTGTCAAGGTTTGACATGTTAACAACTAAGCCTATAGATACTCCAAGTGCGTCCAATAGTCATTTGTCCGTTGCTTTTGCGCCTAAGTCTGCTGAGGAGAAGGAGTACATGAGTCGGGTTCCTTATGTCGGTGCAGTAAGGAGCTTGATGTATGCCATGGTTTGCACTAGGTCGGATATTGCACATGCAATCAGTGTTGTTAGTAGGTTCATGGGTGATCTTAGTAAGAAGCATTGGCAGGCTGTCAATAGAATCTTTCGGTATCTTAGAGGTACGTCAGATGTTGGTCTTATTTATGGGGGTGATGTGGCATGTTTAGTTACAGGTTTCTCTGTTCTAATTATGCTGTGGATGCGGACGGTAGAAGATCTGTGACTGGTTATATGTTCACTTTTGGTGAATCTGTTGTGAGTTGGAAAGCTACTTTGTAGCCTACGGTGACTTGGTCTACTACTGAAGTCGAGTATATGGCCTTAACAGAAGCAACTAAGGAGGGAATTTCGTTAAAGGCAATAGTATATTGTGACACTTGAGTGCGATATGCGTGGCCAAGGATCAAATTCCGATACTAGATAAAGAATAATTAGTATTGTTATGATTCATTTATCTCAATCAAACAGGAGTTATATTTTGACGGATTTGAGTATTTCAATTAAGGACATGAATTTCTCTATGAGAATAAGTAGATATGATTGTTAGAAATTTAATTGCGATGTTATGCTTAATGTCTCTTTCTTGCATGATTCCATGGGAATATGTATCAATGCATGTTTAAGGAAGCCCTAAATAATCGAAAGAGGTTTATGGTAATTTTAGGCGCATTACTCCAATTAAAATCAAATAATAATTGAGGCAAAAAACTGTATATTATTGGACATATGAATATGAATATATGATATCATGATTAAGTAGACCCATGGATGATGGAGCTAGGTCCTTCTATACTGAAATATATTGTGTTGCCCACATGTGCGTAACCACACATTTAAGAAATAGGAGAGAGTATCATTATACACTAGAAGGGTTACTATTACTATTGACAATTGATATTAGTATGAAACGTATATGGATTTGTAAGTGGATCAAACTTTTCTCATCGTAATTAAATGCATGAAATAATGTCGTTATAGGTGATGAGCTATGAATTTGTTTCACTTCTTTTCACTTTTGTTTGTAAATCACTAACTTGCATTGTTTTGTTCACGTAGTAGAAGAACAAAAAAAAAATGAAAGACTAACCTTATAGCGATCTTTCTGAAGTCAGAAACAAGTAGCTGAGTTCTGGAATCAAAGTAGGCGAGAAAGAATGTGATAATAATATCAATCGCAAAAAACACATTGACGATGTTGTCAGCAATAAAGAGCTCTCTTTTTAGATACGATTTCATGAATGCAACCTCAAACGGGTAAACCCATGCTGAGTATGCTACTAATACTACCATCAGCGTTTCCCAACATCTGCACTAATAACCACATTTTTAAAAGATTAATAAGTTTTAGTAATAGGGGAAGACTTGTCATTTGTCAGAGTTCAATAGTTCATGAGAGTGAAAAATTGGTTAAATTGGAAAAAGCAAAGAATTCTAAAAAGTCAACTGTGGAAAAGTTGGTAGATAGTTGAAAGTGGGCCAAGAATAGTTTCTTACATTTATTTTTTAAATAACAAAGAAGATATTCACAAAACATTTTTCATAAGCTAGTTGAGGCACCTTAAATAATAAGTTGTTAAATTATTTAAGGTCCTTAAACAATTAGTTCTGTTTGACAAATAGTTGAAATCATATTTAAGGCGCTAATATGGACTGAAATTGAAACGCTAAAATATTTAATGTTCCAATTTCAGTCGACTGAAACTTTTTCCAGGTGCCTTTATTCACGCATCATCTCTCTTTGCTGCACCATGCAGAGTTTCTAAAAAGTGAAGTATATATCTTGTCTTGTATCTCCAATTTCATAATTAAATATTACATGTTGATTTATGCCAGTGCATGTTAGTATCTTACATTGGTAAAATTTTGAGATTTAAGGCGAGTAGAGTGGATCAAATTTGTGAGATATAGATGGAGAGAAGTGAACCAAAACAAATATTTTCTGGAAGTAGATTATATATGTGTGTGAACTATATATTATTTAAATTACGAATAAGAGTGGATTGCGTTTATATTAGACTAGTATATATAGTGAACATAACTTATTTAATTAAACAGATTAACTAATCAGCTAACTTATTAGTTTCAATACCTTATTAATTAATTTTAGTTATTAAGTTATGAGTTTCAGGTAAGTTTTTAATTTCAATTATTGTTGCGAAACAGATTCAATATTCTCCATACATTTTTAGTTCTTTCGACACACTCTTGGTCGAATCCAATATTAATAGTAGAAATAACCACATAATTATCAATTAATAAAAATTGCCACAATTGGCCTCAATACCCTAAACTATAGCTCGAGTGCATTAACGCCACCAACTACGACTAGTAGTTTAAACACAACCAAATACGGGTTGCGGTGCATCCCGTACCATAAATGAGGCCGGAAGCCTACCCACCCCGTAGTTGATGGTACCGACTGCATCCCACCCCGTAGTTGGTGGTGTTTAGGCTACTATTCATAGTTGGTTGTGTTGGTTGCACGCGAAGTATAGCTCAAGGTGTTGAGTCCGATTTCGTCTTAGAAAAAACAATATCTTATCTGATATCATTAAGGCAACTAGATAACATTTATAGAAATATCAAAATCCAACAAAGAGTTAATATAAGAAAGAAAAATAACTAAAAAAAACTTTTCTATAAATTCAAGTCAATCAAGGGTCCAGTTATAAAATCTTGGGTTTTTCTACGTTATACCCTTGTGTTTCTTCAATTTCTACGTTTTACCCCAACTTTTTAAAAATTCTACACGGTACCCTCAAGCTTACCTTTTTTAATGCACGATGCCCAAACTGCTGATTATATGTCATTAATTTCATTTATTTTTTTAAATTTATTGAAACTAATTTGACTTATACATAATTTAACCCTTAGAAGGTTATTCACTAATTAGATCCGTTCCACTGGAATATAAAAAATAGACGAAATTAATGATGTATAATCAGCGGTAGGGGCATTGTCCGTTGAAAAAGGTAAGTTTAAGGGTACTGTGTGGAATTTTGAAAAGCTTGGGGTACAACGTAGAAATTGAAAAAATACAAGGGTATAACATAGAAAAACCCTAAAATCTTTATTTGGAAGTAAAAAAAATGTGATCATTCACTCAATGGTGGCTTTTCTTAAACCCTTTTTTAGTCTACTGGAAGCAAGGATGGCAATGGACAAAGATGGGTTGAGTGGACCTCCATCCAACCCATCAACCACGACCATATATGTATATATGGATGGATGGATGGATGAAGCGGGTGATGGATCCAAAAAATATCATCTATATCCGACTCGATGCATCATCCGATCCACCCATCACCTATTCGTAACTCGTTTCACTGCGAATTTTCACCCATATATTCACAGTAGGTGGATGGATAATCCATGCATAATAAGTGCCTACTCTAACTGGAAGCATCTAGCTGCTAGAACGAGAATAAGCCTAGATTTGACGCTCGAGCTTAAAATACTGAAATAAATAAGAATGATATCGAACAATAACAGCAAAGAAACTATGTCATACATCTTAGACTGAGTGGTTTGAAATTTTAAACAATAACCATAAGAATTATTAAACAGTTTTGCGACCCCATTATTTGTCGTCCGTATTTATTTTATATCGTCCGTATTTATACAGTGTTTTATTTCTCTCTCTGGTACTTCTTCTCCCTCCATAATCATCACCTCCCATCCACCATTGTTGTCAGCAGTCCACCAACATCCCCAATTCCATCCCTCCCTTGCAGCAACCCCCTAGTCACCCTGCAGCCGCACCAGAGCACCCCCAACCCCAACCCCAACCCCTGGAAACCCCCCCCCCCCCACAGCTTCCCGCCTCACCCCTGCAACACCCTTGCAGCTCCCACCCCAACCTTCACCTCCCTTCTCTCCGTCGCAGCCACGCACCACTTCTGCATCCCCCACCACACCCTTCACCTCCCTCCTCCGTCGCAGCCACGCAACACCCTCGTACCCCCACCACACCCTTCGCCTCCCTCCTCTTCCTTCGTTAGCTCCCATCCCCACCCTCGCATCCCGCAGCCCCAACACCCCCATCCCCTCCCGCAGTAGACCACCCCCACCCCCCGCGCATTTCCTCCTCTTCGCCATCCCCACACGATGTACCCCCACCCTTCTTCTTCATCTTTCTCCTTTTCTCCACCCTTATTGTTTTCTCAGATTTCGAAATTTTTTTATTTTTTTCACTATTTCTCGTGGAACCGAAATAAAATTCCGTTTCCACCGTGGTGGAAACAAAATAAAATTCCTTTTAGTTCCACCATGACAGAACTGAAAAATTGATTTAGTTGGTACTAAAAAATTTGAAATTTTAATATTTTTGAGGTAAAGAAAAAAGTTACAAAAAAAAAAAAAATACAAAATACTTATAAAAATACGGACGATTTTAGTAGATACGGACGATGAATAGTAAATCCCATTGATAAATGAGGGAAAATAGTTGGGTATAGTCAACAAGAAAAGGTAGTTCATTTCAGAGGCCACTTGGACAATTTTGTAGCTCAATGCAAGACATTAAACATGGGCCTTATGGAGTTATGGGGATATATAAAAAGAATACACAATCCCATAATTTTAATAACTAAATTATATTTTTTATAAAAAATAGTTGAAAAGATTTTTAACTTTCTTAAATACGTCAATGTTATTTTCATTTTTATGAACTAGACACCTTAGAAATTACAAATAGTAAAGATATACTAAACATAAATCTAAATAATAAGCTATGATATATGAAAATAGTACATAGATTAGGGGTAAAAAATTTGAATAACAAATATTGAATATTTTTTTATCTAATAAACCCGAATTTTTTCCTTGAATAATGTAAAAGTGGGTTTTAATTCCCAAAATATGCCAAAAAAAAATAAATTCCCTACCGTCCACGTAGGACGGCACGCGAGAAACTGTTTTTTTTTTTTTTGTTTTTGCCCACGAAAACCGCTACTCACAGTAGCGGTTTATTTTAAAATAAACTGCTACTTCAAGTAGCTGTTTATAATAAACCGCTACTCAGAGTAGCGGTTTACCTGGGCAAAATGTTGCAAGCACATATCATACTATGGAGTTGGGAATTTCTTTAGTAAACCGCTACTTGATTAATGAACTGCTACTTGAAGTAGCGGTTTACAAAACACACACAAAAAAAAAATTTTTTTTTTTTTGTAAACCGCTACTTCAAGTAGCGGTTTTACTTAAGTTGAAAAAAAAAAATTCTCGCGTGCCGTCCTACGTGGGCGGTACGCAGGGAATTTTTTTTTTTTGGGCATATTTTGGGAATTAAAACCCACTTTTGCATTATTCAAGGAAAAAATTCTAATAAACCCATAGAAATAAAATATATAGGTGGGGCCCCTTAATATTGGAGGCTTGAGCGGTCGCTCACTTTGCTTATGTGTCTAAGAGCATGCCCATTGGTAGATCCAAAAGTTGGATCATGAGGAGAGAGAGATTAAATGGGAATAAAGAAATAGGAGAGAGAAAAAAAAGAGGAGAGAAGGCAATGAACTGAGCATTGCAACGATCTATTGGAAGAGTGGATCATTGCCACATGGCGGAAGGGAGAGGAAGAAAAAAAAAGGAGTGGGCCCCACTGCTGCTGCATGGCAGACATCCAAAGGCTCTTAGTTCTCTAATCTAACGGCTAGGATTATTTGTAATTGTTAACGTTGCAAATTTTTGCAACGGACATATTGTCAGTTTAAAATTTTTTTTTAAAAAAAAAAAACACCAACAGCTATATTTTTTTTGTCTATAAATAGAGACTAATATTGAACTATTTTTACACATCTTATTTTTGAGCTTATTTTGTTATTGGAAGTCATCTTTGTTTCCTTTCTTTATTTATCTACCCCCCAAAATAAATTATCTCCTAATTAAAATTAGTTATGGATCCCAAAACCGGTAGAAAAAAAAAACCTCCAAAATTCAAAGGACCTCAACAACTCATATTAATCCAAGTTTTCAATCGTCTAGTCCCAAATTGATCTCAATTCTCAAACTGAACCAAATTTTCATATGGAAAACAACTCACAAAATATGATGTATCCTACTCAACTTAACCAGCAACTCCCCCAACATAATATGAGTTTCTCAAATACACCTTCTCACTCTCAATTTGCTCCACATTCACAAGAAAATTGTACAATTCGAATGAGAATTATAGTTATTCTCAAGATGAAGCATCATTTCCTATGTCTCAACATTTCCAGCAGTCACAAGGTGATGGGTCATTTCCAACTTCAGTAGTTCATATCGGTCTCGAGCTGCATCGGTTGAGCGTGATGATGACAACAATGAAGAAGAAGATAAAGGGTGAGGAAATTTCTGGAGGCCATGTGAAGAAGAGGTTCTCGTGAAGGCGTGGCTAACAGTAAGCCAAAATAAAGGTAGTAATACTAAACAAGCTGCAAGTATCTTCTGGGAAAAAATTACTAAAATGTTTAAGGAAGGTAAGTGTTATAGAGATCGATGCTGGGAAGAAGGAGTTGAAAGTTTCAAGGAGTCTGATATCTTACCATTTGACAGAGAGTTGGGTCAATTACAAAGTCAATGGAAAAGAATACATGCAAAAGTATCCAAATTTGTTGTGCATATGCTCATGCAGAGTCTCGTCGGAAAAGTGGTGAGTCTGATGACGACGTCATGAAAACTGCATTTGCAATCTACAAAAAGGATAATAAAAACAAACTTCAATAAGCTTCACTGTTGGAAATTTTAAGGCTTAATGATGTATGGAAGCCTATGGGAGATATTGTAAAAGCTTGCAAAAAGAAGACAGTTAATCAAGAAAGTGGCTCAAAGAGGTGGAGGATCAATGAAGCTGGCAACTACTCCACTTCAAGTGAGCCAAATACGCCAAGCAGTGGAGACCTAACTACTCCAAACGACGGATTCACCAAAAATAAAGGCAAGGGAAAAGTTTTGAACATGCCTGTAGAAGCCTTTCAAGAGTGGATGGATCAAGTCCAAAAATTAAATTTGCAGAAAAACAATGAACTTCAAGTCGAGATCCAAAGGATTAATCATGAAAAGGAAAGCAACAGTGAGATGGTCCGGCTAGAAAGGGAGAAAATTGCAATTAAAAACAGGAAGATTAACTTGGAGTTATTCAAGGTGCTTTCATCAAGGAATGATTTAAATGAGGAAAGACAACAACTTAAGAGAGATCTAGTTAAGGTTTTATTTCCAATGTAATTTTTTATTTTCCTTTAGAAAGATGAATGTTATTTAATGTATTTCCTACTTTCCAATGCAATGTTATTTTAGTTCTTAATTAGTCTTAGACTCGGATGTAGTATGAAATTATCAAATTAATGAATCTAAAAGTTTTTAGTTTTTTAATATATGTATCCAATTATTCAAATCATAATATTATTGATGAGCTATGTCTTGATTTGACAATTCACTCCATATATCAGTCCATCATTACTGCAATAATGAAGACATTAATTTGACAATTCACTTCATATATCAGTCCATTATTACTGCAATAATAAAGACCTTGATTTGACAATTCACTTCATATATCAGTCCATTATTACTAAAACCATGTGATGACTTGACAAATTCACTCCAATATCAGTGTAATATTGCTGACAATTCACCTTCTCTCTATATATACCTTACGATGCTAACTACTCAACCATTCACACAAAACCATTCTACCCTACAACCCCCATTCTTCCCCTACAAAATATAAAAATCATGTCTTCAGAATCAGGTTACAATAGCAATATTTCTTCTTCTAGTTCTTCGAATTATGATGATCCAAATTCTTACACACACATTCAAATAACTCGTAACAATGAGTACATGCGTCGTTCGAAAAAACGCAGACAAACGACTCGGCTGATGGATCAAATGATGGAAAGGTTTGTGATGGCCAATCCAGCTGAATTATATGCAATGGTAACTCAAGTTCCAAGAGCGCCAAGAACTGTAGTGCCAAGGGATCGTGATGAGGGGCACCATCGGTTATGGAATGACTGCTTTCCCGAGAATCCTGTTTATCCCCCACAAATGTTTCGACGGAGATTTCGCATGCAAAAACACGTCTTCCTCCGAATAGAACAAGTCTTGACTTTGAAAAATTCATTCTTCCAACAAAGGCCAGATGCCGCAGGTAAATTTGGTGCATCATCATTATTAAAATGCACTGCCGCTATGAGATTGTTAGAGTACGGGGCAGCGGCGGATTCTGTGAACGATTATCTAAAAATTAGTGCATCTCTTGCTAGAGATTCACTACGACATTTTGTAGAAGGGGTGGTCGCCCACTTCGGGGACGAGTACTTAAGAAAGCCCAATGAAGCAGATCTAAGAAGATTGTTGTACGCAGCTGAAGAACGAGGATTCCCAGGAATGATGGGTTCCATCGACTGCATGCAGTGGAGATGGAAAAATCGTCCACTTCAATTTAAAGGACTTTATTCGGGAAGACCGGGTAAGCGAACATTGGTTTTAGAAGCCGTTGCTTCGTATGATCTATGGATCTGGCATGCTTTCTTTGGAACGCCAGGTAGGTGTAATGATATCAATGTTCTTGATAGATCTCCATTATTTAATGATGTTTTTGAGGGTCGTGCACCCGCAGTAACTATGTTGTTAACGGACATCAATACGATATGGGATATTACCTAGCAGATGGTATATATCCTCAATGGGCTGCATTTATTCCAACAATAAGTCTTCCGCAAAATGAAAAAGAAAGTCTATTTGCCCAAAACCAAGAGAGAAAACGAAAAGATGTGGAACGTGCATTTGGAGTATTACAAGCTCGTTTTGCTATAATTCGACAACCAGCTCTAGCGCGTGATAAAGAAATGTTAGGGAAAATAATGATCGCCTGCATTATTATCCACAACATGGTAGTTGAAGATGAACGAGATTCATATTCCCTTCGTTTTGATCCTAATGATTATGACCATCCTCCACGCCTACTACTTCAACGCAAAGGATGTAGGGACCTCTGATGAGCCTTTCGGATATGGCACTAGCGAGACTCGCATAGCAAGTCTAGAAATATATATGAACAATAGGGGTCGAGTTCGTGACCAAGCTGTGCATAGACGTCTCAAAGCAGACCTCGTAGAAAATATTTGGCTTAAATTCGGGCAACATAGGGGTTAATTAAGCTGCTACGTTTTTTTTTATTATTTATATGTTAATGATGTAGTTTTCTATTGTTTAATGTAAATTTTATTATATTATATTTTTCTGATTAAGTTAATTACCGTATCTAATTATGTACAATATTAACGAAATTTTACTAATAGTTTTTAATCACAAACATAAAAATTATTTACATTCAATAATCATTAATTGATTCTTAAATAATCCACAATAAATAAAAAAGATGGGATGGAAAGGAGATTGAGGAGAGAGAATATATGGTGGGGTATAGTAAAAAGTAGGAAAGAGAAGGTGAAGATCTAAAATTATAGATCATCCATTGGGGGTGAAGAGATCATTAAAATCAATTATGGATCATAAATGAGGTGGAAGAGTGAGAAATTAATAAAGTAATTGATGATCCCAACTTTTGGATCAACCAATGGGCATGCTCTAAGACCCCTTTGATACATTTTATAAAAAAATTGTATTAATTTTTTTCCCAATAAATTAGTATATAGAAGTAAACTGTTTTTTTTTTTTTGTTGTATAGTACTGCCATTTCTAGATAATATATACCACTTTTTTAAACTAAGGCGGTCCATTACCCTTTTTTTTTTTCTTTTTGAAGTTTTCTAATTACCAATTTCTCCTTGTTTACCAATGCAAATTGTTACCATTCGGTACGAAATTGTACAAAACATTTCTTAATTGGACAGTCATCGAATTCCATCGTTAAAGATAGAGGTGGAAATTCATAGAATCAAAGCTCTCACTAATACTCTTTCTTTCCTATTTTTCGAGAATAAAAAGAAGAAAAATCTTGATGGTTGATGGTGCGACTAGTACAGATAATACGTGTAGAGATGAAAAAAAGAATATGAAATCTAGACACCAGGACAAACAAAACTTTGTCGGTAGAATAAGGATAAGACACTCATATCTCCTACCAGGTACTCCCTCTGTATTTTTTTATCTTTCCTACTTTGACTTTGCACGTTTGCCAATGCACTTATTCTACATTAAATAACTTTCATTACATATAAGTAAAAATTATAATAATTGAATATTAATAAAGTACTCATTGAGACGAATAAAACAAGACCCCACATGACTATATTTTTTCTTATATATTGAGAAAAATCTAAAAGATTCTCTCTAGTTGTGAATAGTGTCAAGATTCTAAGTGAGAAAGATAAAAAAATACAGAGGGAGTATCACTTATCAGGTATGTGGTTCAGCTTGGGCCGCCCTTATTTATAATCATTTTTTTTTATGGTATTTTTATGGTCCTACTAATTACTAACAAATGCAGGAGGATTTTCATAATTTATTGTTCGATGTGATTACTCAAATGTTACTTATATATCTCTAGAAAATTTCTATCAATAGTACAATAATTTTCATTCAAAAAAATAATTAAAATTTACTCGTCCAAGAACAACTTATTACAAGTCTATTTCATACAAAATTCTCCCCATATTAGGAATAAGAATAATATAGTGTTGAGGATAGAGGGAAAACCATAAGAATAATATTAGTGTCGGAAAATTTTTGCTCTTTGCTTTATTCATCAGCCATTGGGGTTTTATGAAGCTACTAGCTATTCTATTCGTTTTCTTTTGTTGTTTACTTGTTTTTTTTTTTTTTTGAGATCAGGTACGAAAACAATGGACAAGATTCCACTATTTAAAAAAAAAATTAACTAAATATTAGCGTCGGAAATGTTTTGCTCTTTGCTTTATTCATCAGCCACTGGAGTACTATAATATTGGCATCTAGAACTAAGAAATGTTAATTATACATTTATGATATAAGGAAAATATACTCAAAAAATAAAAATATAAGAAAAATATACACTAAAAATGAAATTTAAGAAAACAAATAATAAGACTAAATTTTTAATTAAGAGGCCAGATAATATAATACTAGTATTATCCAAGCAACTTTAATTTGTATTATAGTACTATTATCATCCAATCAAATTTAATTTGTTGATTATTATAGCTCATAATCATTCCACCTATTATTGACAATTGCGACCACGTCAGCCTCTCTATTACCTTGACTGAAGGGGAAAAAAAATTCAATTCATAAGTTTTCTTGCTCCAATTCCGTAGTGTAAGATCAGTCCTTATGTACCGTTTTCTAATTGATAGTTATTAACAAAATTCACGTCATCTTACTAATTACAGAAAGAAATAATTTTAACCTTGCAAATATGCAAGTTTCACTATCCAACAATCATATGTTATATTATATGTGTATGAGTCGGAAGATTGAGATAGTTCTAACTTCTAAGGTTACTTTTAAGATCATATAAAGATTTATTTGGTGTATTTGCTTTAACACACAATCTCTAATGTACAACTTTTACTGTTAACATAATTAAATTAAATTCTAGTAAACTTTAACATAGTTGGTATTCTAGAACTATAGTAAAATGAGTACAACATATACCGCAGGATTATATATTTCTATATATAGAACAACCTCTAAACATAATTTTATATGATTTTCTTATTTTATCGGTTTTTAGTTCTAGACGGGGTTTATTCCTGATTAATAATCCTCACTCTTTTATGTGATCATTTATGAGTGATTTTCTTATTTTCTCCATTTTCAGTACTAGACATTTTTCTTCAGAACAAAATCCATAATAAACGTACGCAAATGTATTCAAGATATTTGAGATACCTTACAAACCTCAAGAAAATTCCAAACTACCTAAAAACTAACGCCTATCCAAAAAAAAGAATCAAAATCTTACTTGAGGTTTGAATAATGAGTTTGTTAATTGATATGAAGACTATTACATAAAGATATTTAAAGAGTTTTATTGTTGTTCGGTTTTTTTAGATATAGTTGTTGACGCACTTGACGGTAGGTCGAAGGGATCGGAGAATAATGGAGACGGGAGAGTTCATTGTAGAGTCATTACCATTATACGCATGCTTTAAGAAATTCTTGCTAATACTGAAAATAAAAGAGAATTTGAAGTTGATACTATAATATACCTGTACTTAGAATGTATGGGAGAGATGATCCAACCATTTGAGTTAAGATGATTGTAATTATAAGCTGAAACACCCAGCGGAGGGAGGACCATCTTTGATAAGTTTCTCAAGGTGTTAGAAGACGTCAAATCATCGTTTTTAGCAGGAATAGCGTCACTATTCTGAGACGTTATTGATGATCTTTTTGAGGGTGGAGTGCAAAAACCACATGGAAGTACCTCTGAATTCATAGCAGGTTGGATATAGGAGCGAAATACAGGAGAGAGAGTGTGTGTGTTTTAGGTTGAGGGGGAAAGGTATGAGGCTTTAGAGGAATTTATCAAGTTATTTGCTAAGGCATAAGGCCTATATAAAGTAAGAATAATGTAAGAGGGGTGGTAGCATGTTGTAATTATCATGGTGATTACTAATATGTGGAACGAATGATTTGAATAATTTACATTATTAGCAAGTTTATTTGATATAATGCCAACTTTTTTTTTTGGTGAACAAAATTTTGAGTACTCATAAAATTTCCAAGTTTTGAGGTGTACACATGTACATTATCAAAATATTTTGTAAATAATATTTCTTGCATCCACTAACTAATTGGGAGGGGGTGTAAGGTAAAGATTAGCTTATCGATTATTTTGAAAAAACCATCCTAAAATTTGAGATTGTTTAAAATTAATTAAAAGATGAGATTATTTTGAAAAGATAAGTTAAAGGTAGATAAATTAGCGTCAAATCTTTTGGATACCATTTCGTAATGAACAAACCCATTGCTAAAGGATTATGCTACTAATTCACTAGTATCAACATTTTAATAAAAAGGGAACAAAAAAATCACTACCATTAGCGTTTCACAACATCTGCATTAATAGCCATTTTTAAACAAAATTTAATAAATTATAGTAAAATTAGGGGGAAGACTTGTCAGTATTCATGAGAGGATGAATTTTTTTAGGGTGAAACAGGAGGGGAAAAGTAAACGAAAAAAAAAAGGCAAAGAGTTTACTAAACACAACCCTTTTCCTCATAACTCATTTATCTCTCTAACTACTCCTCTCTCCATTTTCCTTCTTCGTACTTCTTATGTCTTCCAAATTTGGGCCGGTTCTTCCAATTCTGCATAATTGATCTTCCAATTCTCCATAATTTGTAGTTCTAATTCTCCATAATTCTCCCTTCTCCCTCTTCCTCAATAGGTTTTTCCTTCTTTCTCCATTTACATGTGGTAGGACCAACATAAAGTTTTTCATTCGATGAAACCAAAGTATCATTTGTTTCGGGTAGATTGCATGAAATAGGGCAAATCGATGCATATGGATCGCCCGAAATTGCATAATTACGGAAAAAATTGAACAACTTACCTCAAATTGAAATTCGTTTGAGTCAAAATTATCGCCCATTGAGTATTAGATTAAAATTTGTGAATTAGGTCTTTTATAAGTTTTTCTCTCTAACAGTAGTTAGAAAGGAGGAGGAGAGAATATTGTAGGAAAGAGAAGTATTATTTATAGAAAGGATATGATAATGAGGGTTTTTTTGGGTTGCGTTAGTAAAGGGAGGTTGCATTTAGCAACCATGTAAAAAAAATGAGGGGAAAATTAGTCAGTGTTCGAAATCGGGTAAAAAGTAGTTCATTAGAACATTTTTACTTTGGAAGGTACTTTCTAGCACCGTTTCGTTAATTAATAAAGTAAATATTAACCAAATTCTTTTCATAAGATAGTTTATAACAAATCTCCATACCTATTATTTTATTCGACACACACTTCGTCGAATGCAAAATCAATACGGGATATCACATTGCTATTAATTAATAGAAATATCATGATTGAAAGAACAATATCTTTTGTGCTATAAATTTTTCTTTGGAAGTATAAAAAGTTAGGCTGACTCTTTTCTAATTGAGGGATTGTATTATACATACATTATTTTCTATAAATTAAAGCCAATTATTGGTCGAATTATATAACATTTGAAAGAAAGAAAAAATGAAATGTGATCATTCAGACAATGGCGGGTTGTCTTAGACTCTTAATTTGACAACATCGTTTACATGCATCCTAGTTATAATCCTTTGTTTTAGTATATTGGAAGCATCTAGCAAGAACGAGAGCAAACCTAGATTGAAATATGGAGCTTAAAATACTGAAATAAGAATGACATGTAACGATATAGGTCGACAGCAAAGAAACTATGTGAGGTGATCAAGGAACTCACACATCTTAAATGACCGTACAAACTTCGATAATTCATCAAATGTGGTTTGAAATTTGAAACAATGCTGATAATAAATATTAGAAATTTTTTCAGATAAAATCAAATAAAAAGGGTGTTTGTGTTGAAACCTATTGAAAGCCCACTTGTGAGTGTTCCACTTCCACATTGGAGAGAGAGAAGACAATAAACCACTTTATAAGATTAAGAGTTACTCCTCTTATATCACCAATTGGTTTTAGGATGGAACCTCCTACCTTGTAAGTGGGCTAAACTCTCCTCCTCTTGATTGGGTTACCCAAGCCTTTTCATATAATCTGAAATTTAACAGTTTGGCAGGGAAAGATCTGATAAGAACACATTTAAATGGATAAGAAAATAAGTGAATGTTTGTTAGTGATATAAAAACATGTTCGAATCGAGAGACAAATCAGACCTAAAAATGGGAACCAATGTTCACCAGATGATGCAAAATAGAAAGGCCTTATTAGTTCAAATATGTCCGTAGGTCTCTTTAATCTATGGATATGGTTAATTTTATGGATTAAGAAGGGAATTAAAGGCTGAAATGGGGGAAGACAACCAAAGACCACTAGTAGAATAATTGCTTATTGCTGCGGTTTTACCCATACGCAACAATAAACCACATGAAAAAAAAGTAAAATATAAAATAGACCTATTGCTGCGTTTTGACCAAAAACCGCAACAATAGATTTCAACGGAAAAATTTTCAAACTTAAGTTGACTTCTTGACTAGATTTATTGTTGCAGTTTCCAGCCAAAACCGCAACAATATATTAAAATATTAATTTTTTATTAATATTTGAACCTATTGCTGCGGTTCCTACAAAAACTGCAGCAATAGGCTCTTTTAAATGAAAAAAGCGCAACCCAATTAGGTTTTTGTTCCTCTTTCCTTTTTACATTAACCCATCTGTTTTCTCCCACCTCCTCTCTATCTCTCCACACACACTCTCTCTCCCCTCTCTCTCTCTCTCTCTCCTATCAATGGACCAACGCCTGCTGCGGTCCTACTTCGCACAACGACGATCACCCCCTTCGCTTGTTTGCTTCTTCAGTTCGACGATGACGAAGACCAAGAAAGTGGAAATGGGGATGGCGACTCGTTTGCTTCTTCAGTTCGACTCGACGAAGATCAGATCTTCCTGAAATTTGAAGGTTATTTATGATTAATTTCGATATAAGTTTTTAGATTTAAAGTTTGGATCTTACACATTATTGAGCAAGAATTCAGAATTATTTTTTTTTCTTCTACATTGGTTAAGCTCGAAAATTTGCAGATCACTCTGAATTCTTGTATTCGTTCTATATAGTTTGGAGTAAAGAGTATTGTTGTGATATTCGATTTTAGTTGTATTTTCTGACTTGCTGATTCAATTGAAGTCAAAGTTCGAAAATTATTTTGTTTATCATGTGAATGGTTTGGCGACTCGTTGGGGCTGACCAACGGCCGGTGGTGGTGATTATTTTTTCAATTCATTCTTTGTTCTTCCAAGTCATGGTGATTTCATTTTGAATCTGTAGTTTTAGTCTCTTCTTCTTTTTTTCATTTTGAATATGTACTTTTAGTCTTTTTTTTTGTTCTTCTTAGTTTTTTTTTGTAATTTTAGGATTTGCAAAAATATATTTATATTATACGATTCAATGTTGTTTGTTGTAACTATTTTTGATGTAATTGCACCATAATGTTGTATATATTGCCCTATCTACTTTAGTAGGGAGAACTACTGGATTATTTAACCAAAAAATAAATTATTTTTTTTTTGGCCACCACCTATTGCTGCGGGTTTCACCTATAACCGCGGTAATAAATTAACATATTGTTGCGGTTTCCCCAAGAAACCGCAGCAATATGCTCTTTTAACCTGATAAATCGTAAATATATAACTGCGGTTCGGCGTAGAAACCGTACCAATATAATAATTACCTATTGTTGTCCCCTTAATTGCTACGTGCCCGAGATCGCAGCAAAAGGCCACTTAATGACCGCAGCAATAAGCATTTATTCTACCAGTGGGCACCATCCATGGCCTAAGAACGATGTTACGATAGAGCTTACGTAACAAGAATCCAGTTTTTGCCTAAACATGATTAAGACCATTAATTAGGATTAATTAGCACTAATTTTGTTTAAGTTTTAGTTAATTATATTAAGTAGTTAACTAGTGTTCTTTCAAAAAAAAAAAAAGTAGTTAACTAGTGTTTTATCTTTTTGACATTCACTAATTAACTTAGCGGAAACTTAATCATGTAATAAGTAGGTCAAGCAAGCTGCTGCCGATAGGTGTTGGTGACGTGTGTGCTTGAGGTGCGTATTGTCAAGTAGTGTTAATTAAGTCATAAACATGTTTTACGTTCACTAATTGTACCAATTAGTTTTAGCTCTTAAATCAGTTTTTGTAACTTCCGGTTTTGCAAAACTGGTTTTAGTTTGCTTAGTTAGAGCATTTTGGACGTGTAACCTAAAATGTAATAAGCTCTTACCTTACTAATAGAGGTGTTTAGGCAACTTGCAGCATCGAAGCTAATTACAAGATTTCCTTCCTAGCTAGGAAAGCTTCCCATCTGCCTAACACTTTAGACGCCAAATCAGGTGTATACAAGATGATCATTTCTTCTCTTGGTTTAAGATGTCTTCATGTGATTTAAAGGTTCTTATTGGTTCCGAAGAGGTGATGAACAAACAAGTGCTAGGTGTGCTGATTTAAGCTAGATTAATTAAGAGATATTTAGTAATTCCTTTGCTTTGTTTATTCTCCTTAGTGTATTAGACTTATTTGTTGTTATATTAAGTCTTCTAACTCTTGTACTATATATATGTAAGCTTGATTATAAATGGAAGGACTTAATTTTCATGAATGAAATGAAAAACCTTTGTGTTTAAAGCTTAAAAATTAAACGAGTGCTTTAATCTATCATTGTACTAATATCTTGGGAGGTAAAACTACATGAATTCACCCCAATTATCAGAATTTGAGAGTTATTCTCTTATTTTGTTGATTATCATTTAGTTTAGGTTGAATGCGATTCACTTCCTACTCTAGAATATCTGAATATCGAGCTTTAAGAGTGATTCTTCTTGCTTAAATTCATACCTTGAGATAAGTGCTTTGAGAGCTAATCTTTCACTACATAAATTGAACCTAATTTTTTTTTGTGCACTAATTTTTTTAGATGACATACTACTTTTTTTCTATACATATATGACTATTTTTGTTGAATATTTATACCAATTTACTAACGACGTTCATCGACCACGCCTTCTTCTTTTGCAATTTTTTAATTTATCATTTTTATTTTCTTTATTTACCAAATTGCTAGTGTATTGTACAGACTGGTACAAAACAATTCTAAAAGTTAGAACCCTCATCAAATTCCATCGTAATAAACAAAGAGGTGGAAATTCTTACCACCAAAGCTCTCACTTACCAGTAGATAGTTGGTATATCCTTTGAAGCCACTCTCCCTTTCCTCATTACTCCGAGAAAATAACTTGATGGTTGATGGTGCGACTAGCTAGCCGATTAGTACAGTTTATACGTGTACAGATGAAAAGAAGAATATGGGAACTAGACGCCAGGACAAACAAAAGTTAGTCGATAGAATAAGGATAAGATTAGAATCATATTTCATACAAGGTAATGTGGTTGAGCTATGGTCGTCGTTCATTTATCATAATTTTTTTGAAGAGTTTTATGGTCCTAATAATTACTAACAAATGCAAGAGAGATTTTCATAATTTTGTTGCTCAATGTGATATCTCAAATATTGTTAAAGTGTCTGCTAAAAATAGTAGTGTGAGTTGAATTAGCAAGTCGGCTTTTCTATTGGGTAAGGCCCTGTTTGGCACTAGCGTTTGAGGTAGCGGTTAGCGATAGGACAAGATTGAAACGCTACTTAAGAAAATTATGAGTGTTTGGTAAGGTAGTGGTTGTAGTAGCGGGTAGCAGTTGGAGTAGATTATGAGTAGCGGTTGTGGAACGTTACTACAAGTAACGTTTAAGGTTTAGAGGTAGCGGTCTACCAAATAAACCCTTCATAAAAGCATAAGGTAGAATTATTAACCAATGTTTTCTTTTTTGTCTATTACAATTCCAACAGCTACTTTTGCCAAACACTTCTAATTAAACAACTAATTTAATCGCTGACCGCTAACAGCTACTAGTAGACAGCTAGCAGCTACCCCCAACAGCTACAGCTACTAGAACCGCTAACAGCTACTAGAACTGCTAGTTTTGGCAAACATGCCCTAAGTATTGAAGAAGGAAAAACAAGGTTGTTAGTAAATTAAACAAACCAACCCCATTTATTAAACAATATTTGTAAAGCATAAATTACCGAAATTAGTATAGTGGTAAGTTAGGGTTGATCCTAAAAAGCCTCTGATTTGTGAATTTAGTTCTCGTATACATAGGCTAATCCAAAAGCAAGTTTTGGTTGAAATTATCTCTATTAATTTACTATGAAAATAACAAATCAAAACAAGTAAAGCTAGGATATGCAAATAGGGAAAGGGCTAGGTGAATTCTAATCCACACTTAAGCTAAGCAATTGGAAAGTGAGAATCCTCAAAAAACTATCAAACAACAAATATATGCAATAAAAGCTTAACAAATTATGAAGGCGCTCCTAATTCTAGACATAGTTTACACTACGATCTAGCAATCAAGAGCATGAATTCCAAATAAAATGCGAGTGATGGAAATCATGCATATTCTTGTGCCATATACTCCATGAATATCACTAGGCTGCTAGGTTGATCACTCCTAAAGCACGCACAATCATGAAAAATCTATCACTTATTCACAAGATCGAAGTTACTTCGTCGTCAAGTTTGTCCAATCACTCAACTTACGGGAATCACCTTATCATGAAATCTAATCACTAATCAGCATTAAACTAGATTGAACAAGTTCAAAAGAAAGTAAAATTAAATCAATATCCATAGTCAAACAAACAAACAAAGCATTCAAGAGGATTTCATTGTTTGATTCAAAAACAAAAGAAAATGATCAATAAATGAAGAACAAATAAGCTAAAATAATTAAACTAGATATGTAAGCTTCTAATTAGATAAAACAAGATAAATCAACATTATATAAAAGATATTACTTTTATTAGACGAGGAATCGAAATTCTACAAGCTAGATTACAAGTTTCTTACTCTTTAAGTCACTCTAAAAAACTATCCAGTCTCTCTAATTTAATCTTTATAATACAGTGTAAAAAATCCTCTCTAAAAAGAACCTCTACATATATATATACAAACTAATAAATTGAAAGAAAAATAAAAATTAACATAAGCAACTCCATGTGTGTGAGAAATGTTAGCTGCAAGTAAAACTATTGGTGTTAGAATAAAATTATAGGGCCACATATGTTACTAATTAAGATGTGATAATCATCATATAAATAAGCCAACTAAAGTGGTCCATAAAGAATTTAATATGTCTTAGAGTTCTAATTGTCATGAAATGATTATCGTGTAGATACCGGAGCAATATAACTAATTCGGCGACGGGTCAAATTAGAAATATTGGTTTTAAGTGATTTTATTAGATTGTGGTTATGTCCCTAGTGTGTATTTAGTAAAGATACTCATAAGGTTTATTATTATGTAATGGGTGATTAAGGGAGAGTAATTGATAGTTAACTCTTCATCTTCAACTGTTACAATTTTTGGGTATTTATATCCCATCTATGAAGACTTAATAGAGCATCACCAAAATCAGAAAATATTACACTGAAAAGTCATAATAGAGCATTTGGAATTACTGAAGAGACGTAGTTGAAGAATTTCTCTCATGGCTGCCATGCAAACTCAATGTAAGTTTTCCAATCAATTCAAATTTATACATTTCATGAATTTACATGGTTATATATATTTTATGATTATTAATCTCCTTCGGTTGGTATTAGAGCCGACCATGTTTAAATCCTTGGAGTTATTTCAGTTTTAATGGTGAGAATCGTTTTTTTCCTCATGTTATACTGTTTTCCTTCCTCAAACGGTTTTAAGTTTTGGTTTTATATGGGATTGTTAAACCGTTTATAAGTGGGATGAGTTTCCCAGTTAGAAATTCGTTTTTTTTTTCTTTCTTGTGTTGCTTGAAAATAAAATTAGAAAAATTCTCGTTGTTCAATACTCATCTGGCATTGTTTTTTATTTTTTTTAAATTTCCAAGTTCAAAGTGTGAATGGCATTGTTTTATAAATTCAATGTAGTCGTAAGGGCATTATAGTAATTTGCGCTTGTTAAGTTCACATCCTGAGAAACGTAAACTTATTTGGTACTCCCTCTGTTTTTTTATCTTTCTCACTTAGAATCTTGGCACTATTCATACTTAGAGAGAATCTTCTTAACTGTTTTCAATATATATAAGAAAAAATATAGACATGTAGGGTATTGTCTGATTCGTCTCAATTAGTAAATTATTAATATGCAATCGTTATAATTTTTACTAATATATAATGAAAGATATTTAAGTTCAAAGAGGTGCATTGGGAGACGCGCACAGAAAAGTGAGAATGATAAAAAACAGGGGTATGTTTTATATGTTTTTCGTGGGCCCCACCACTAATATATTTCTTTTGAGTTTCAATGGGTGTTTTTTTATTTACCGCATCAAAGTCTTTAGACTCAAGAGTATTGCAGTTTTATTTTTGTGATGTTGTTTCACATGTGGGTTGCTTTATTTTATTTTAGTAATAGTGATAAATAAAACCTGTCTGAGGATATTAGGGACACTATCAACATGGTTTTGTTAAACGGTGCCTCAAAATGTGTCATATTAATACTCGCATGATAACTATTGTTATATGAGAACTCAATCAAGTTTAATTGGTCTTCCCAACTATCATGGAAATCAATAGCTGCACGCTCTTAACATATCTTTCATAGTTTGGTTAGTCCTCTTAGTCTGGCTATCGGTTACAGGGTGAAAGGCAGTACTCATTTTTAATGTTGTCCCAAGATTCAATTGGACCTTTTTCCAAAATTTCGAGAGAAATCTCAAATCATGATCAGAAATAATATCTTTAACCCCATGCAATCTCACTACATGCTTTATATATGTCTTCACAAGTTGTTTCTTTTTCCATGTCTCTTTAATTGGTATAAACACGACATACTTCGTTAGATGGTCCACAATAACCCAAATAGTATCATTGCCATTTCTCGTCCTATGCCAAGCAGCCACAAAATCCATTGAAATGGAATCCCACTGGGTCTCTTATGATTTATCTTCACTTTCGGACAGGTTCGACATTTAGACACAAATTCTGCGACCTCACGCTTCATAGTTGGCCACCAATAGATCTCCTTATTTTATGTATTTTTCCTTTGAAAAATTCAATGTTTTAGTTTTCGTATATCCAATCCGATCCAAAATTTCGGATATTCGATTTTTTTGGATCATATTTTTTCCAATTCAAAATTTCGGATCAGATCATTGGAAATGAATACCCTAGTATTGCCAACAACGGGGTTTGTAAAAGCAAAATTTTTACATCTCCTAATATAATATTCTGAAGGATATAGAACTATGATAAACGGTTAAATGGTTCAAACTGTAACAATACCATTAAAAGTATATATTATAATCACGAAGACGTGAAACGTACCTGCCCCTTGAAACATATACACAATCATAAATTATATTCACCAACTGTCTTTTGTGATTTAAACTCAAAGACAAATACAATCATATGAGATCTTGATAGACTTTCGAAGTACACTTTTAAAGTATACGCTTGTTATAATTTTTTCTAAATTAACATAAAAAATAATAATAGTTAAACTTGTAAATTGACAAGCGTGAAACTCCAAACGACAGAAATAAGAACTATAATCCAATCCCACCCCCACTTGCATAATCTCCCACTACAAGAGACTAGTGAAAACTGCATACCAGGACATCGAATCAGAATTATGAATGACTAAAATGCCAAACCCGAGAATGATAAAATTATCATCATGAAAACCTTTTCTAAGGTATCAAATAAGGTGGTCCTATCATCCAAACTTAGCAACTGCAGCTCATCTTGCTTTAGAATGAAGGATTATGCAATACTTTGAGTTGAGGTTGACATTTCTTTTAGCTCCACACACCATGATTTAGTGAGAATAAACATCATGATTTAGGTTCAAGGTGATGTACATTCAAGTCATCGATGATGTACATTCAAGTAACTGGTGATGTACATAAGCAAATTATTTGAACATAAAAATAAATTTAATCATCTTTTATAGCTCCAGCTTACTGAGAAACATTTCTAAGAATAGTATCAATATCAAGAACAAAAAATATAGATCATGAAAGCACGAAAATAGTTTTATTAATGTTTACGAAGTAGGAAAAAATAAAATAAAAAGGTAGAAAATCAATAGAGCAACTAATGTTATCCAAACCATGGGCTACTCCCTATCATTCATCTCATTCTCTGAAGGATGAGAAACTAAGTTAGGACTAGCAGGTTCTAAACTTGAACACCAGATATACTTAGCTTCCCCGCTACTTTGAGTATATTTTGAGAGAAAATTGAAGGAGGAACAAGGAATAAGGTGTTCCTATTATCCAACTTAGCAACTGCAACTCTCCTGCTTGTCACCAAGATAATGCATAAATTCATTTTAATCGCCCATATCAGCATCATTGGCATCACAAAAAATAAAACCCAAGAACAGGCAGCCTAATAGTAATGCTTTGCAAGCATATTAAGCCCAGTTTGTGCGGTGCAATCAAGAAATTATGGCGTGCAGCAAAACATTTGTCACTGAGCTGCCAGAACATAATGGACGTACATGGGGGAGATACAAATTCACAAGCATAGACTTTTCCATGCACATAATGTTACGTGGACTCGGCTAAAAGATCATATACGCCCAGATATTCATAAAGACTAAAAGATTAATAAATAGTGTCTTTAAAACAAAGCAGATTTTACAAATGAGAAGCATGATTGGTCAATCCATAATCAGCAATCTGTATGCTATGAACATAGCTGAGCAAATTTAGGTGCAAATTCAACCATATAAAGCAGAACATCAAAAATCAGGATAGACTGTACACATGAGATGGCAAAATTAAAGATCATTCCAAATATTAAAAACAGTACTACTTGAGTTGTTATAGTTAACAATGTTATCTTGGTATCCCAAAAGGAAAGCAGTTCTTATTGGATTTACATTCACCAGGGCTTGGGCTAGGTGCAACCGCAACCTCATCTGCACCAATCTCCACTTCAATGTAAGTGCGAACCATCATTTAAAGACTGTGGATTGAAGCAGCTTCAAAATGGTCAAAACATATTAGTTGTTTAAAAAAGTACAAGTAGATATAATATCAGCAACAAAAATCATATCACAACAGCCTATCAAGGAATTCATAAAACTACAAAGGTATCCATGTTGTGCTGATTGCAAAGATTAACTTGAGAAAAATAAATGGATACATTTAACAATGGCAAGTGTTTAGAATGAAAAATAGATCAACTTGCAATACAATATTGACGAGTTACCTCTTTTTCCTCTTATGTATCTATTTTTCACCAATTCTAAACAGTAAACCAATCTCAATAATACCCCTATTGGGATAATTCTATCAATAAGTTCAGACAAGTTACAAAAATAAGCTCCAATAAATCACTACAAATATATTTCACATAAGCACACCAAAGATAGGATAAATTCAATTAGTTTAGATAAGTTGAAAAGAATCCATGTTCAAAATCCAGAAAAAAAAAATCACCATTAGAGAAACAATGTAATAGTATCCATAATAAATACTACATTCTAAATTCATGCTCGACCACTTGCACAAAGAATTGTATGACTTCCAAATTCATCCTATCCAACTCTGCAAATTTCAATAACAAACCAACTAAGCCACTAAACTAAACCTATTATTCAATAGCTAAAAATGCAATTAAACCACAAAACAACCATACACTATTTAAATTACCAAATTTACATAAAATGTAGCACTATCAACACATGTTGTAACTTGTAAGCACCCATTAACACGAAAATCAACAATAATATGTGTAAAAAGAATCATTGCTAAACCAATGAAAAATAAAATGTAGAACAAATTTAAACAAACCTTAAACAGGGTCAATATTGAAAATATCAACAAAACCCAACTTAAAATCCTCATTTCTATTAAACCGAGAAGCAGATTCTAAACTTTGACTCAATTCATCATTAATTCTTCCCTTAATTTCCTCACTTTGTGTTTCTTCAACCAATTTAATAGTAAACCAAACAGGATTTTTGGCAGAAACACAGAAGAAATCATGAATACCCAATTCACCCCTTTGAAATCTCTTTAAAAATTTGATGTTTTCATTGGCATCTTGTTGTTTTTTGTAAACCCAAATTAGGTTTTTTCCCAAAACTTCAAACGAAACCCAAAGTAGAAAATGAACAAAAATTCAAGTAATATTCCATCACATCAATTATAGTCTAAAAGACCTAATTTTCGATTAAAATATGTGAAAAACATAGCTTATAATTGAATTAAGAATAAAACACAAGTACATTAATTTTAAAAAATCTAATTCAATGAATTAGGTCTATAATGCGTACCTGATGATAATTATTTGATGGATGAATCTCGATCAGGACAAAAAAGTTCAGATTTTTGATTGTAATCAATCCATCGATGACGAGAGGGATGAATTTCGATTTTTTCCTTAGTGAAAAAGTATTGTTCAAGTTTAATGGAAAATTGCAGGTTAAATGATGAGAGGTTTTGTTATTACTGCTATGGCCAAATCGCAACCCTTAAGTCTTTTCTGATCTAACGGTTCTAGTTGATTCTCACATATTTAACTATTCTCACGTAACTCTTCATTTTCACCGGATCCCGACTCTCTCTCTCTCTCTCTCTCTCTCTCTCTTATATATATATATATATATATATATATATATATATATATATATGTATATATATATATATATATGTATATATATAATATATGTATATATATATATATATATAGATACATATATATATATATAGATACATATATATATATATAGATACATATATATATATATAGATACATACATATATATATAGATATATACATATATATACATATATATATATACATATATATATATACATATATATATATATATATATGATATTATGTATATATATATATATATATATATATATTCCCCCATGTGAACTAATAAAAAAAATTCCTAACCATATGCTTGCATCAATCTTCCATACAAACATAATATAATATCATAATTAACATGCTCCACACAACGGCACAAAACATGCAAAGTCGATACAATAGAAATCATATATGAACTCAAAATAGTTCTGATACATGATACTACATGATTTTCATCCTTAAATTCATGATACTAAGCACATCAACACATACGTATGTACGTACCTTGTGTAGACAAATTGAGTGGCCACTTTCACAATCTTAAAAGTCGCCTACAAACAATTCTCCGCCTAATAATAATCAGCATAACCAAGAACCGATACTCAAATAATTTTCAGCAACTTTAAAATATTTTAAACCTCCTTTGAAAGTATTTAAAAATCTTTTCCATCATTAAAACTTCAATTATTAATACTTCCTAGTATAGTACTACTATACTACTCATTAAAATCCTTAAAATTCCAACAATCATACCATTTCTAAAATTCCAGCAACATATAATATGTTAAAACTCCCTTTAAACATGCTTAAATATACTTAAATTTATAAGAATAATCAATTTCATAGTTTATAACATACTACTATGATTTTCGAATCTTGAACACCCTAAAAATCCATGGTTTGATAATTAAAAATCCAATCTAAACATAATAAAAAAATCTAAATTTTTATTTCTTCAATACATAAATCATATAATCTTAGATTCATAATTAAATCATCAAACTAAATCTTTTATACATAATCAAACTAAAAACAAATCTTAAAAACACAATCTTTAAATAAAAATTGAGGAGGAAGAAAAGTAATCAAACCAAAGCAAAAGGAGAAAGAAACAAAGGTGCACCGGTGAGGCGCGACAGTTGATGGGGAGGGGAGATTACTTGTGGAGGAAGAAAGCGTTGCTTGAGAAGGAAGAAAGAAAACCAAGAGACAGGAGATGAGTAGCCGGATTTTTTCTGTGAATGAGGAAAGAGAAATTATTGTGTGGGAAAAAAATATGGATTCAATGGGTTTATATATGTTTTCCTTGTGGGCTTACGAAAAGGTAATGGGATCAGAAAGAGTTTAATGATGAGTAAAATTAATGTTTCGGTCATCATACCCAACTTGAAGTACTTTTCCTTATCTAAATAGTAATTGGGTTGTTCAATATCATTTAGACTCCTTTTTCAAATCCAAAAAAGTATTTTCAAATGTTTTTCAAAACATGCCTAAACAAAATATTTTAATCCTTAAAATAATTTGTTTGACTTTCAAATATTCAACCTTTTAAAGAAATAAATTATTTTAATACTAGGTTATATATATATATATATATATATATATATATATAATATATATTATAAAATTCATAAATGTACCGGGGATTAAAACTTGTTTCTCCATTGGTAGCTTAGATCCCCCGGCTTATATGGCAACATCTTGGTCGTCTGGTGAGTCATATTACTCAAACGTGGTTCGGATGTTGCGAGTTGAAGGACGCCCATTTAGTCAGTCCTATAAACATGCAAAAGAACTGACCCTTCCCTATTTTCAGACAAGGCCAAAGGGCCTATGTCAGAGCCAATTGGTCTTGTTGAGGACTCGGCTGATGAGTATTTGCCAGCCTTCACCAAAATGTCTAGGGCGAAGATAAACGTAAACAAGATCTTTTCATATCTTACATCAAAGGCTTAAGGGGAGCCTCGTTCGGGCTTATTGGTCACATGTCAGCTGACCGTAGAGGTATATTTTTTTAGCTTTGTTATTCTGCTTTTTGTAATTATTATATTGCCATTGACATCACCCACTGACTATGTCTTTTTTGCATCTGTATCTTTTTGCTCGGAGAATCATGACCGAGGAGTGAGTCAGTGATATGAGGAAAGAGAAGAAACAGCTAATCCACCAAGCTACCCTGGCAAGGGACAAGGCTATTAATTCCTGTGAGACCCTAAAGACCCTACATCGTTAGTCCATGGAATCCTGGGAAAGTCGTATGGCAATCATGAGTCAAGTAATAAGCTCTACCTGATCAAGATCAATGAGTTGATCAAAGAGAAGGAAGGGTTGAAGTTGGCTCTTAGCTGCGACTAACTTGAGAACAGAGAACCTCAAGCTCGAGGAGGATAAAGCTCAGCTGGAACATGAGGCGTCTAAATCTTTTACAGAGGCTAAAGAGGCCCTCATCGATGCCATTAAGACGACGAAAGGGTGGGCAGTCAAAGCCTTTGAGATGATGGTTGAACCTGAAGAGCGAGGTAGTCCAGTTTGAGCGTCGACTACAATTTCATCAAGATTCTCATAGGGCCTAGATACCCGGTGACCCCCCGCCCCTCTTTTCAGAGTCTGACGAGGAGGACGGCGAGGAGGTTTCAAATGGATAGGTGGACGATGAATTGAAGATGCAACTCATACTTATCAGGACGAATAGCCATCAAGCTCTTATTATTTTATTTTTGCTGAATTGTCATACTTTGTAATTATCTTTAGCAAAATAATTTGCGTCCAAATTTTCTTTGATGCACAATTTGACTTGTATACTTGCTTCTTTTTATCAACTAAGCTTCATCCAAGTTTATTTTGAAGGGTGGATGAATGAAATTCTGTTTGCATACTATACCCTACTATCTTGAATTGCTTGTGTTATGATTTTATGCTTATCATCTTAAAACATGGTTCCTACCAAGGGTTGAACATTTGTGGATTTACATAGGTATCATGGCTAAGTTAAACTTAGGTCGTCCTAAAGCCTTCAAGTCTGGGATTGGAGCATTTTCCCCATTCTTGTTATTCCAAAGGCTGGATGTCCTTAGTGAAAGCTGGACGTTTGTGATACCAACACATGAAATAGCCAAGTCAAATTTCACTCGTCCTAGAACTCATGCGTGTAACACCCCGACAATTCTCTATTTTCCAAAATACCATTTTCATATAAAACTTAGAGAATTATCAAAGCATTATTGTCAGCCCCGACCCTAACCTTATGGAGGCAATGTGCTGATATTTAAAGATAGACCTTTATATAAAAAAAAATTAAAAAGGCAAAACAGTTCCAAAAATATCTACAATTTAAGGGAAATTCACCTATTTAACTTGAATAATTCAGTATTTATAAATTTTACTATGAAAATAAGACAAAATAGCAAAAGTAAACTAAGCAAAGTAGTGAGATTTTTGAAGTATATGAAAATAAAGACAAATTAAAGAAAAGTTAGCTAAGGAAAATAAGAAGACTCATATAATACTTGCTTTTAGTCAATAAAATACACAGTTGAACGTTTTCATCAATGCTTCTTTTCTCATTTAGCAATTAATTTATGACTCATGGTGTCTGAGCCAAAAGTTGAAAGTTCCTGATTTTGTCTTCTCTCTTTCGTCTCTTTTGTTCTTGAGTGCTTGCTGCTTGGTCTTCTTGATTTTGCCACAATCTCTGGCTCTCTTCAACCTCTCTTTCTGCCGCCATACCTCATCAAGATTTCAAGTTCTATTTGTATAATTACTTAAGTTTCTGAATTTTGAGATGTGAATTGAAAGGAAATGGAACTTGTAAAGTAATAGCCATTATAGGAATTCATAAACTGGTAGGGAGAGAGAGAAAGAAGGTAAGGACAGGAGAAAAGACAAGAATGTAAGTCCTATTGACTATCAATCGTAGAATAATAACAAACAATAACAAAATAACAAATAATAAAGCAGGAAAGAACACACCAGAACTTTTACGTCAAAACCCAAGAACTGGGAGAAAAACCACGAATATGCACTAGGAATCGATGAACGTTCAAGAAAGATTACAAAAAGTGCTCAAGATCTCTCTCTATAGCCTTTTCTCTCTCTAGATGTGTTTTAATGATGAAGAATACATTAATCTCGTAATTAGGGCACCTATATATACCCCCACTAAAGAAAACGCGTTTTCGGAACCATCCCGCGTAAAATTAAGCCCCGCCCGATCAGGTCGGGCGAGACCCGCCCGATCGGGGGACTTTACGCCAATGCTGAAATCGCTCCCGGGCACGATCGGGCGTGATAGCCCGATGCCATCGGGCGAGACATCGTTTCATACTTCCTTTACATCGTTGCGGGCCCGATCGGCGAGGACGCCCGAGTCGTAGTTCGGTCCTCCGCCCGATCGGGCGAGATGGCCCAAAGCCATCGGGCGAAGACGCAAATTCACCAAACTGCCCAGTTTCGATGTTCGGTTGCGGGCCCGATCGGGCGACTACCACTTTCCTCCGTTTGACGCATTTCTTTGACGCAACCTTTCTCCACACCCCAATACACCTTCATGAGCTTCATATGTAGCCATATACCTAACAATCTCCCACTTGGAGATTGGTGTAAGTGAAGAAAAACTTCCATACCTTCATCATCTTCTCATTCATCTCAACTCCTAATCCACCATCTTTGCCATCAATCAACGAAGACCAACTAAGGTCCTGCACAACCTTAGTTTATCACAACTCACACTCTTAGTGAGCATATCTGTTGGATTCTTATCACCCAACACTTTCTCCAGACTCAACTCATTCTCCTCCACTAAACTCCTGATATAGCGAAAACGCCTACGAATGTGTTTAGCCCTACAATGATACTTGGGATTCTTAGCCAAATGCACTACACTTTGACTATCACTATAAAGTATCACCTTTTCCTGTTTAATGCCCATCTCCTCAAGAAAACCAATCAACCATACCATCTCCTTACCAGCCTCCGACATAGCCACATACTCAGACTCTGTAGTAGACAAAGAGATACACTTCTGTAACTTGGACATCCAACTCACTGCAGTACCCCCCATAGTAGAGACATATCCTGAAGTGCTTTTGCTTGTATCGATATCTTCACTAAGATCAGCATCAACATAACCCTCTAGCTTTACTCCCTTCTGCCAGAAACAAAGCCCCATACTTGAAGTACCCTTCAAATACCTTAGTAACCACTTTACAGCCTCCCAATGTTTCTCACCTGGATTTGAAACAAACCTACTAACAACTCCCACTGCAAAAGCAATGTCAGGTAGTGTGCACAACATGGCATACATCAAGCTACCAACAGCTGAAGTATAGGGAACAGTGGCCATCCGCTCCTTTTCTGCTTTTGTAGTTGGTGAATGCTCCCTTGTCAATTTGAGATCACTAGGAAGTGGTGAATTTCTGGGTTTAGCATCTCCTACATTAAACCTCTTCAGCACCTTAAGAATATAATCCTCCTGAGACAATTTCAACATTGCAGTAGACTTGTCCCTGAAAATCTTCATGCCTAAGATTTGTGTAGATTCACCCAAATCCTTCATCTCAAATACTTGTGACAGTTTTCCTTTCACTCCATTTATCACATCCATACTAGTACCATCAATCAGCATATCATCAACATACAGAAGTAAATAAACATAGTCATTTTCATACCTCTGAAAGTAACAGCAATGATCACTATTAGCTCTCTTGAACCCACTGCTACACATGAATGTGTCAAATTTTATGTACCACTGCCTAGGAGCCTGCTTCAATCCATATAAGCTCCTCTTGAGCTTGCACACCAAGTTCTCCTTTCCTTGAACGTTAAAACCATCTGGTTGCTTCATGTAAATTTCCTCATCCAGATCACCATGTAGAAACGCAGTCTTAACATCCATCTGTTCTAAGAACAAATTTTCAGCAGCAACAATAGCCAACAAGATACGAATAGTAGTTAACTTCACAACAGGAGCAAATATTTCATTATAATCTATACCCTCCTTTTGTAGGAACCCCTTTACTACTAGTCTCGCCTTATACCTGACACTTCCATCAAGCTCTTTCTTCAGTCAGAAGATCCACTTGTTGCTAAGTGCTCTTATACCTTTAGGTAATGCAGACAACTCCCATGTCTGATTCTTTTCCAGGGACTTCATCTCATCTTTCATGGCTAGCTCCCACTTAGATGAATTCGTCGAATTTATTGCTTCCTTGTATGATTCTGGTTCACCTGCATCAGTTAGTAACAAATAATACATAGAAGGTGAATATCGAACAGGTGTTTTGGACACCCTTGCGGATTTTCTCAAGTCAACTTGAGAGACAATTCTTCCTGTACTAGAACTGGAGCCTCTTGGTTGTATGACAATTGTATCCTCTGAAGTACCAGGCTGTGAGATATCTGATTCCTCAGAATCAGACCCTGCAGGAGTGTGAACTTCATCTCTATGTTGCTCACCCAATTCTGGAACAATGACATCCCTAACATCAATGCCACCTATCTCCACAATCTCCTTCTCCTGAACTCCCACTACTTCAGTAGCCTCAGATTTGTCACCAAATACATCCTTATACAACTTAGTCTCATCAAATCTGACATCACATTGTCTCAAAATCTTCCTACCTTTTGGTTCCCAACATCGATATCCATACTTCTCAGAACCATACCCAATAAAATAACATTTAACAGCTTTTGGGTCTAACTTGTCACGTTTCCGCTCCAAACCTCCTCTGGCAACTTGAACTCCAAAGGAACTGATGGTCCTCTGTTTATCAAATAAGTTGTTGTACTAACTGAATCTGCCCAGAAAGTCTTAGGTAGCCCTGCATGCAACCTCATACATCTAGCCCTCTCAGTCAGTGTCCTGTTCATCCTCTCTACAACTCCATTCTGTCGAGGTTTCCCTGGAAATGTCCTCTTCAGAATTATGCCGTTCTCCTCACAGAGTTTTGTGTACTCTATCAACTCATAGTCACCTCCATTATCAGACTTAATGCACTTAATCTTCCTACCAGTCTGATTTTCGACCTCAGCTTTCCACTTCTTGAAGGTTTCATGAAGTTCAGATTTCTTCTTCATGAAGTAGACCCACACCTTCCTGCTGTAGTCATCAATGAAAGTAACAAAATACCGTGAGCCTCCAAGGGATCTGACTGGTGAGGACCCCACAAGTCAGTGTGCACCAATTCTAGCTTCTCAGTTTTCAACTCCTTCTTGGCCTTCGTGAAAGTCACCTTTTTCTCCTTGCCATAAACCAAAACTCTCACAAAATTCCATGTCAACTGATTTCAACCATGACAACTTGCCACTTGAAGCTAAAATCTTCACCCCTTTCTCACCTATATGACCAAATATAGTATGCCATAACTTGGTCTCATCTACTGTAGCTGCACCAATCATGTTTGTACACCCTGCAATAGTGTATAAGGTTCCCATCTTAGTACCTCTAGCCAAAATCATGGAACCTTTGGAAATCTTCCACTTTCCCTCACAGAACACAGTTTTGTAGCCACATGAGTCCAGTTGACTCACAGAAATCAGATTCTTTGCTAGGCCTGGAATGTACCTAACATCATGCAGTTTTAAAGTTCCTCCATTCGTAGTCCTGACAACCACATCTCCCTTCCCCATTATATCCAAGGTCTTATCATCAGCAAGATGGACCTTTCCTAACTTCTTTGCCTTGAAGTCCTGAAACAGCTCCTCATGGGTGAAGAATGAAATGATCCCCCGAATCTAGGATCCACGACTCTATAGAACTATCAACACTCAAAACCAGAGCATCCTCAACCTCATTCGATGCAGAAAATATCGATGAGTTATCACTATCCTCCTGTCTCTCATTATGATCAGATTTTCCACCCTTCTTCTTGGGATGTGGACAATCCCTCTTTGGATGACCCTTCTCACCACAATTCCAACAGGTAAAATTTGTTCTGCCCTTAGACTTACTTCGCCCCCTTGATTTTGATCTCCCTTGTGAACTCTTCCCTTTTCCCTTTTGTTTTCTCCTCCCTCTACCCTCTGCACTGTATGCTCCAGATGATTCTCCACTCTCTTTCCTTCGAGTGCTCTCACTCAAAATAATCAGACCACGTTGTACCACCAGCAGTTCAGCCCAAGTACATGTGCACACCCCACAATTTAAAGCGAACACTTCATGAATTTCCCCACGAGAACCCCGGATTAACCCTCCACCACCAGCTCTGCCCGGATTTCCTTTTGCAGCGCCGTCCGTGTTTAACTTAACCCATCCCTCTCGTGGGCATGACCACGTAACCAAAATCTCCTGCCTACTTCTTGCTCCCTTGGCATTGTTCCATTCTATCCATAGCCTTCTTAATTTCGCCAACTCTAAGGAATATGAAACTTACTTGATCTAGAGGGATATTAGGAGACCTGTTGAAGCTACGGTCGTTTCTCCACTTGCACAACCACCAGCATGTAGTCGCAAAGACTCTAGGCCACTCACTCCCCATACCAGCCACGCCCTCCTACAGATTCCTCATCAACCGATCCGGGAAGTTCAACGAGTGATCTTCACGCCTCAGGTGGAGTCCCAGCTTATTCCACAAAATACGAGCCACCGGACATTCCATGAGAATATGTCTCGCATTCTCTTCCACATAACCACAAATAAAACACCGCGGGTCGTCCGTTAAATGTTGCAGAAATCTAGTTGAGTTCGACATAATACGATCCTAGATAGCTAACCACATGAAAAATCGAATCCTTTGCGGGACTGGGATCGACCAAATGCTCCTCCATTTTTGTCGTTCTCTCGGCAGCGGATCAATGTCATTCTTGATGATTTTTAAAGCAGACCCAATAGAGAATCCACCTGATGGCGTGCCATTCCAAAAAATCTCATCAACAACATCCTCTTCTTCCACGAGCTCATGCGACGTGATCGCTTGGAGAGTCGCAGCATCCAGATAATTAGCAAATACATCAAGTTTCCAGCCCATTTCCCTATCCCACATCTCCTTTACAGTAGCGTCCTGTATTGCGAGGGGAGGCTCCGATGAAGCTAGAGACATCAAGGGCTCATAAGTTGCCCACCTATGATGCCAAAAAAAACTTTTAGCACCATTTCCCATGGCTGAATTGATTCCCTTACGCACAATATCAATATTCTCCAAAATCCCCCTCCACGCATTGGATGCGTTTGCACGTTTGGTGAACATATCAATATCACATCGGTTCTCACAATATTTTGCTCGTTGAACCCTTGACCATAAAGATTGTGGTTCCGCCAAAACTCTCCAACCCAACTTCGCTAGAAAAGCTGAATTTGCTTGACGCATTGAACGAATTCCCAGACCACCTTCCTCGCGGCTCTTCGAAACATTGTCCCAAACAACAAGGTGGACTTTCCGCTTCTCCTCATTACCAGGCCACCCCAGAGAAATCGCCGAGACTTCCTATCGATATCATCACAGATGGGCCTAGGTAGCTTCGTGGATTGCATTGTGTAATACGGAATCGAACTAAGAGCCGACTGAATCAACGTATTCCAACCCGCCATGGAAAGGGTTTTAGCTTTCCACCCAGCAAGTTTTCCGTTCACCTTCTCAACGAGGTACTGGTACTCGCGCTTTGACGATCTACCATTAATCGTTGGCACCCCCAGATGCTTACCCAAATCCGGAGTCGACTTCATGCCCAGACCATTACATATTGCATCCCGCAGATCATAGTGAGTGTTAGGCGAGAAGAAAACCTTGGATTTCTCAACACTTACCCGGCTACCAGAGGCCTCACAAAACTTATCCAAACATTGTTTCATTAACTCGGCTTGGTTAACAGTAGCTTCCGTGAAAAGAATGAGGTCATCCGCAAAGGCGAGATGAGAAATACTCGGCCCATTTCTACTTGCTTTCACAGGTATCCAATTACCAAACTGCACCTCTTGCTCAATTAAATGAGCTAACCTTTCCATGCAAATTACATACAAATAGGGAGATAGCGGGTCTCCTTGACGTATCCCCCGCGTCGGGCAAAATCCCTCTAAAGGTTCACCATTGCAAAGGATTTTAAGCTTAGCTGAACTCACACTTGTCATCACTATGTCAACCAAATTTTGAGGAAGTCTAAGCTCCAGAAGGGACTCACAAATGAAAGACCACCGAAGTCTATCGTACGCCTTTTCAAAATCTATCTTCACCGCCATATAACCCACACGCCCAGATTTGTTTCGCATGGTATGAAGAAGCTCCTGCACAATGATAATATTATCCGTAATCTGTTTTTTCGGAACGAAGCTACACTGTGTGGGAGAGATGAGTGTAGGAAGAACCGGTTTCAGGCGGTTAACAATCACTTTAGTGACTACTTTATAAATGATATTACACAACCCAATGGGTCGAAAATGCTTAGGCAATTGAGGATGGTCCATATTGGGTATTAAGACAAGGAAAGCATCATTAAAACCCTCTGGATACTCACGACCCGCCAAAATATCCAAAACCAAACGCAGTACATTCGGTTTCACCAAATCCTAAAACCTTTGGTAGAAAAGGGGTTGGAACCCATCGGGTCCCGACGCTTTAAACGGTTTCATGCTCTTCACCGCCAACCATACTTCACATTCACTAAGTGGCCTAGTCATCTTCTCATAGTCATCACTCTTGATAATGGGAAAGAAATCCCGAGGCAGCACGTTACGACATTCCCCACTTCCTTCTTCTTGAAACAAATTGCTCCAATACGACATAACCATTTCCTTCACAATATTTGGGTCCGAAATCATTTGCCCTGAATCATCTTGAAGCATATCGATTCGATTCCTATGTCTCCTTATCACAGTGGATAAATGGAAAAAACGGGTGCTACGATCTCCATCGTTAATGGCCTCCATCCTAGACTTTTGAAACCACAAGGTTTCTTCATCTTGAAGGACATCATCCATTTCTCTTCACAATTTAGCCTCCAATTTAATGAGGTGACTTTGCCGACCCTTAGAAAGTAATGACTAAATGCCATTAATACGCGCCCACACCTCAGATTTTTTACGAAAGATATTGTAAAATTTCTCTCGGTTCCATTGATAAAGTTGGGAAGCAAATTCTTTCAGAAATGGCACAATAAGTGCTTCCCCTCGCCAATTATTCCGAACAAAGTCATGGAAAACCTGGTGGTTTAACCAAGCGGCTTGGAACCGAAAAGGACGAATGACTTTGGGGATTGGAGCAAAGCCATTGCTACTTATCAAAATAGGGCAGTGATCCGATTGAGATTTCGGAAGGTTACGCACAGCGCCTTTAGGAAACCGCAACCGCCACTCCTCATTCACAAGTCCACGATCAAGTCTAGCAGACTTAAAGGTGCTAGAAGAAAGGCCTCTAAACCATGTATGATCAGGACCTGAGCAACCAAGGTCAATCAAGTCATTATTCTCAATCCAATTCGCAAATTCCCGACAACGGCGCTGCATCTCCGAAGACTCGTTACCATTACGTTCGCTCATATTCGCCGTTTCATTGAAGTCTCCAGCCAACAACCAGGGACGACCCCTATAGCTTGATTTTAAATTCTCTAACTCCCGCCATAAGTCTCGACGAAGAGATGAGTCAGGACTAGCATATATGGTCGAAAACAACCAAGGGTCATCTCCGAGTTTTTTAATCTACACAGTTAGGTGTTGACTATGGCGGGCATACGGAGTCACCGTCACCACTTCTTTCCAAAATAACCAAATACCTCCACTAAAACCTTGAGCCTCAATCCTAGTATGACCAGAGAATCCAATTCTATTACAGACACGTTGCGCCTGATCCCCACTCAGGTGGGTCTCTACCAAAGCCAGAACCATAGGATCATTTATTCTCAGCACCTCCCTAATCAATGATAATTTATTCCCAGCCCCTTGAACATTCCAAACCATGATTTTAATCGACATATTAAACGATGGAAATTTGGGGTACCGATCATACACATTCACAGGAATGTTATTCTGAATTTGAAGGAACGCATCCTTCAAGGCTCTCATTGGTCCGTCCGTCACATACGGAATCTGAAAGGTCGCCATGAGGGCGGGGGGAATATGTTCCGGGGGAAGATACGAATCGAACATCATTAAAACTTTGTTGGCCAAAGGATGTACCTCTATCATCGAAGGTCCCTCCGTCGATGTCTCCATGAAACACTCGTAGGAAGGCGGAATCCTGGAGATCAGAGTTATCGGAGTTGGGCGAGGGAACATGATTACCAGGCAGGTTTCGATCTTCAACTACTGACGGGGATTTCTTCGAACCAGGATTTTTGACTTTGGGGGGGGGGAGGCTCAAAGTCACTAGGGCACCTCTATTTTCTTTACCCTTCTCGCCTAGATTATCCACAGGCCCAACATCTACACCCCCTTTTTTAAATTTAGGTATATTTCGAGCCTTAATCCTGTTATGACTTGCTAAGGGAACTCTGGGCCCAAGAGGAGTGGACTTAGCAGAGAGCTTTTGGCGATAAATCAATTTAGGCAAAATCGGATTTGGTTTCCTTAAATCTAAGATTGCATTTCCTTTTTGAATTTCCCCTCCTTCTAAATTCGAATCCGACTTAAGATCCACTGTTGGGATTACTTCCGAGATATGCTCATTATCCTCCGCCATCCGCGCCGGGGTTTGTTCTGTAGCCTCAACTGTTCCGTGATCCTCGCGCAGACGAACCACGGGTTTTGCTGAAACCTTGCGACCACTCTGTTGCAAATTATCCAACTACACCACAGTCACATTCTTAGCCAAGTCCGACGAGTCCACCTCCATCGCTACCCCATCCGATGAACCAATGATATCAAATCGCGTCCCTTGCACTTTAGTGACGGGAAGAGGATTAACCTGATGGCCCTTTGTCCCTGAAGTGATAGCTTGCTCCATCCCCGTCTTCGGAGGACTGTGTTCCATTCCCGTCTTCGGGGGACTTTTCTGACCTTGATCGACCTTGGCCTTGATACTGCCCTTTCGAGGTCTGCGAGATACCAGCATCCACTGACCATATTTTTCCGCACTGTCCTGCTGAACTACATCACTAGGAGGTTGCTTACGACTTGCGAGACTTTTCCCACCAGCATGGCCCCTATCCTCATCTTCCTTTGAAGATGTAAACAACGGACATACATCCTCCTTATGGCCAAGATGACCACACTTAAAACATATCATACGTAAACCTTCATACTGAACAATCCAAATGCGACCATTAAGACGGAATTTCGATAACAGAGGCTTCGATAAATCCACTTCAACACAAAATCGTATTGACCTCTATCCATGGATTCTGTGTTTCGGTCAATCTTTATTACCCTCCCAATCTTGGACCCAATCTTGAGAAGCACCTGCCTATCAAAATATTCAACTGAGAGATGGGGAATCCTCACCCACGTCGTAAGTTTCTTAATAGGTTCTCGATCCGCAATGAAGTTAGGGACCCATTTTCTTATCGTTAAATAACTATCCCCAATCAATCACGAACCTTGGGATAAAACAAAATCATAATCGGCCAAATGGTTGAAACGCACCACATAGTACGCATGACCAACATCAGTGAGGGCAATATCCCCTTTTAACTGCCATTTGATCTAAGTTTATTAATCAGGAAATCATAACTCACCCTTCTATCAAAAAGTTTGATAATTAAAGAATTCTTCCAAGGAGTCCGGATTCTCTCCTTTTCTTTTCTCGAAAGTAAAATAGTAGGAGTCCGACTTCGACTTTCAGCCAGTAAAATAGTAGGGTCGGAGTCGGATCTCATAAAATAATCCGACATCCGAATCCGACTCCGACTTTGAGTCAATCAATCCTTTTTTCTTATTTATGTAATGTATTATTTATGTATAATCTGACTTCGACTTTCAGCCAGTTGTATTATATAGGATTTTCCCACAAAAAAATGATTAAAAAATTGGAAGAAAAATAAGTCGGATCAGGTTCGGAGTTGGATGTTCGGATTTTAAGTCTGATGTCCGGATTTTAAGTCGGGTCGGATCTCGGAGTCGGATGTTCGGATTTTAGGTCGGGTCGGATTCAGATTTTCAAAGTCGGATCTCGTAGTCGGAGTCGGACTCAGATTTAAAATCCGACTTTCTGTAGGGTCGAAGTCGGATTATGCATAATCCGGTCCAAGTCCGACCCGTTGCCACTCCTAAGTAGGACAACTCTCGTCTTCTTAATCACATTCAAGCGGAATATCATCGTCCGATACGTCATCTTCCAAAGGTGGATGATCGTACAAAGGATTCGCTGCACTGCCAAATCCACGCGCCGCTTTACTATACGAACGCACCTGACTGGGTATCGCTCGTGGAGCCATCGAATCCGCCACAAAGGAGGCCACATCGGAATCTCCACCAGAAGGAGACTGACTGGGCTTGCTGATGCCTCACAGTCACAGATGGGGGATCCTCTCTCGAGTGTTTAAACTTTTTATTTTCTTCACTTGAAATGCTTTTCTCTCTTTCTCTCTCCATTTTCCCATAGCTCCGTGTGCAAAATGGACATCCTTTTCGCCCAGATCCAAGCTGACCTACGGTCAAACGACGCTCTCCGTCAATCCGGCGCCCTCTTACAAGCCTTACAACAATCCGCTGCAGGGCGAGACACTTCAGTAATCGCCAAAACTGCGGTGGAAGAGATCGTTTCTTCACCTGCTTCAGCCGTCTGCAAAAAGCTTGCATTCGACTTAATTCGTTCCACCCCTCGACTGACTCCCGACCTATGGGACTCCGTTGTTAGCGGCATCAAAACTGACCTGGATTTCCCTGACCCCGATGTCTCCGCTGCTGCTGTCTCATTTCTCTCTGCTATTCCTTCCCACCTTCTCTCCTCTTTGATTTCTCTCTCCCACCAACACATCACTTCCTGCTTCGACTCTTCCAGCAGTAACCTCCGCTTCTCCATCACTGAAACCCTCGGCTGCATTCTTGCGCGTGATGATCTTGTTGTGCTTTGTGAGAATAATGTCAATTTGCTCGATCGTGTTTCTAATTGGTGGAGGAGAATTGGTCTCAATATGTTGGATTCCTCCGATGCCGTCTCTAAGGTGTCTTTTGAATCAGTTGGGAGGTTGTTTAAGGAGTTTGAGTCTAAGAAGATGAGCCGATTAGCTGGGGATAAGCTCGTTGATAGTGAGAACTCCGTAGCCATTCGCTCCAATTGGGTTTCTTCAATGGTGGATTTTGTCTGGAAGAGGCGCAATTCGCTTATGTCTAGGGCTTTGGTTCTTCCAGTTGAGAGCTTCCGTGCAACTGTTTTTCCATTGGTTTACGCAGTTAAAGCCGTGGCTTCTGGCTCTGTTGAGGCCATCCGGAAGCTATCTTCCAAGGGCGGTGATGGTGATGGTGATGGGACGGCGGCATTGGTGTCTGCCAATGCGGAGAAGTTTATGGGCGTCTCCGATGTTGTTATGCATCTATCGCCGTTTCTTGAGTCTTTGGACCCTGCTTTGATCTTCGAGGTGGCAATCAATATGTTGTATCTAGCTGATGTCCCTGGAGGCAAGCCTGAGTGGGCTTCCGGCTCCATTATCGCCATTCTTACTCTATGGGATCGCCAGGAGTTCTCATCTGCTAGGGAGAGTATTGTTCGGGCTGTTGTTACCAATCTACACCTTCTCGATCTCAATATGCAGGTTCACCTCGTATTTCAACTATTTCTTTTCAGTTCAGTTGCTCTCGTGTAATTTCTAATAGTTGCTTTCATTGTTTTATTTCCTATAGTTGTAGTTCTAGTCATTGCTTGTGATCAAACTGAGAATTGTTGCTTGGTTGACCACTTGACCTCTATGATGGTATTAGGTACTATGAACTGATCTAGACCTTGCGGGGTTCCTATATTTAGGGAAAATTTGATTTAGGTGGCGTGAGGTGGCCTTGCTAAAAGCTTTGACTCGATTTTTTTTCCTTCTCAGGTAGTCACAAAGGACTAATTACTCTTTCTGTTGCTTAATTTATAACTCTTGATGTTCCATGTTATATGTTGCTCATATTATACGAAATTACCAATGCACGTCTTATTATACTTGATGGGGATCAAGTTGCTGGGGCAAAGAAATTCAACAATTAGGACGTTTTCATGATGTCAAAGATTGATTGGATATAAACTAGGGTTTCGATTAAGGAAAATCCTCAGAGCTAGTGTCACGTTGAATCTCTAAAAGTTTCTATACTCTGGATCCACTCACCAAATTCGCTTTGAAAGAATTCAGTAAAACTAAAATCGCAAAATTCAATTAAATTCGTCCACCTCGAAAGATGGCATAGGATCTTTATAAGCAATGTAGGTCATTTTTCATCTTGGAATAGGAATCTAAACATACTAGGAAATAACGACTCGTAAGTTAACAAAATAATAAAGTACTCCTTGCCTCGGAAAGGCTTGATTCATATCAATACGCTAATAAATTCTAATTCTATTATTGATATGTCATCAATGCTGAGTGCTAATGCTCCTCCTTTGGAACAAGTATGTAGTACCCTTTTGCCACAACGTTTGGAGTATTTTGCTTTCCGACATCTCGAATTAGTAAGAAGCCAATGTTTTCGATTATCATGGACTGTAAATAATTGACAAAACAATTTATTTTATGCTCTATATGGATTCGAAGATTTCAATCCAAATTCTAAATTTGGATGAAATCTACCGTTTGGATGACATAGAATCTGAAAATATATAATTGGCCAAATCGTATGAAAAGTCTTTGATGAAAGAATTGAAAATTCGACTCTTCACCCTGTCATTTGAAATTCCTTCAGCCCATACATACCCCAACCGCCCTCTCAACTTCACTCATTCTCTCTCCACTGCCTTTTGCTACGGTTCTTTCTACCAGAACCACCCCCCCCCCCCCCCCCCAACTCTATCTCTCCTCTTCCACCATCTTCTAATACTTTTGCACTCTTTCACAATTGTATTCGGACGACACGGATAGTGAGCTCTGACGTACCACATCAGGTTCAAGGTTGCAAGATCTGAAGATTTGTTGCCGTAATTTGAAGTTTTTATACACTTGGTTAATAATCTGGTTTGGGGGGTTGATTTGATGAAGTGATGATGGTGAATTAAATCACAGAAATCTTGAATATGGAATTGAATTGAAATCAAGGAATTGAAATGAATTCCAAGCTTCCAAACACAACCTTATTTAATTTGAAATAAATGTGGAGTGCTAATGCTCCTCCCTTTCCAATGTTTTGCGTGATTGGAGCTCTTTTTCTCGTGCCTTAATTATTAGTGAACTTGTGGTCCCCCTCATTTGTATCTTCACTTTTAGTATCTCAAATTACTTTTGTTACATATAAAGAAAATGCTGAAGGCAAAAGTTACAGATAGCACAAGAGAGGAAAAGGAATATGTAAAGAGGCTACCTCATGCCAATTGTAATAAGTTATATACAGAGGACAAGGAGTCTGTGGAAGTGCTACCAAAGCTAATAAATAGAAGGCAAAACTGGAATGTAACTTAGTCATGACAAAGCTAATAAGTCTTAGTGGTCGTTTGTTGAACAAAGGAAGTCATTTTTCCTAGGGAATTATTCTTCCCATTTAGTTGCATTTCCTCGAAAATAGAAGAAATTCTTTGGTTGATGATCTAGTTCTAGTAAGTGTACTTTCATATCCTATGAACAACAACGTTTTGTTTGGTTGATTATGCAGTTGCGTTTTGTATGGATGGATTTAGTTTCTGGATGCAAATTATTTTCCCATGGATTTAGTTTTTGCACATTCCTAGGCCATGGGGACCTAGGTAAGTAAGTTACTCCATCTTGTGGGAAATAGAATTTCGTAGTAAGCTACAATTTCCTATGTTTAATTAGATAAATCCACATTCTTCCACTTTTTAGGGAATTATGCTTCCTACAATATTTTTATCTTAGCCAAACAAGCACTCAAAATATTTTTTTTTGGTGGTTGGGGGTTCCTGCAATGGGGGGATATGCACCAGACTAGAAAACCATTCAGTGTTTTTAAAGAAGCTACCTCACTGCAATTATTTAAAGGTGAGCTACCTCACTATATAAAGTAAACCTCAAACCATCTTAGTGAAATTTTAGCATTTATTTACGTATCTATTTGTGGTGATAGTTTCTTATGTATCTTGTACTTGTGAGATATACTTGGTATATGCACTGTTCTTATATGGAACACTCTATAATTTCTAGTAATAGATAGTTAATGATATTAATAATCATGCGTTGGTATACATGCTAGTCAAAGTGGTACTACTATCTATATAAACGGAGGGAGTATGTATCTATTTAGACATACGTATATTGTGTTTAGATAATATAAGCACCGGAAGCATCTAACTTTGCAACTTGTGTGCTGCAGGTCTCATTGTTTAAGAGGTTGCTTCTAATGGTAAGAAACTTGAGGGCAGAATCAGATCGCATGCATGCTTTGGCTTGCATTTGTCGCACAGCTCTTTGTGTTGATCTCTTTGCCAAAGAAAGTATTCGCAGAGGTCAGAAGCCTCTGGCTGGAACTGATATTGCTTCTCTTTTTGAAGATGTGAGGATTAAAGAAGATCTTAACAGCGTCACTAGCAAAAGCTTGTTCAGAGAAGAGTTAGTGGCGTCTCTAGTAGAAAGCTGTTTCCAGTTGTCTTTGCCTCTCCCTGAGCAAAAGAATTCAGGAATGGAGAGTCGGGTCATTGGTGCCCTTGCTTATGGTACTGGTTATGGCGCTTTAAATTGGACGGAGCCTGCTTTAGAAGTTGTAGAAGTTTGTAGGCCCTGTGTTAAGTGGGACTGTGAGGGCAGAACTTATGCAATTGATTGCTATCTCAAGTTACTTGTCAGACTGTGTCATATATATGATACAAGAGGCGGTGTTAAACGAGTTAAAGATGGTGCTTCACAAGATCAGATATTGAATGAGACAAGGCTGCAAAACCTTCAGCGTGAGCTTGTCAATTATCTACGTGAGGTTGGTGGGCATCTTCTAAAACTCTTTTCTAGTTCAAAGATGTTAGGACCATAAGCATTGCATTCTGGCTTGGTATTGACCTATGATCATCTTATCCGGTGTTTGGTCTTAACTGTTTTGTGTCTGCTTAAATTGGGTTGTTTGGGGTTCCCAAATTAGGAATTAGGTCATTAATGGCTGTTTTTTACCACCACAGTTTATATCTAGAACTTTTGGTGGACATAATCAACCATAAAAAGTCATTGCCACCCCATGTTTTTGGAAGAGGAGGAGAGAGTGTTGGTGGTGGAGGGAGAATGAAGTGGAGGAAGAAGTGAGAAGGTGGAGGGGCTGGTGAAGAGGAGAGGATAATAGAGATGAGAAGTGGAGGGTCTATAATGAGATGAACAGGTAACTGAGAAGAGAGTCAGATTATGGACAGGGTGGAAAAAGAGAGATCAAACTATTAGAGAAGAGAGAGGGTGAAGGAGAGGATAAAACCATAGGAAGGAAATGTGAAAATGTGGCAGGGAGGAGATAGAAAATGAGTGGAGGAGCAAAATTGACTTTTACATTTTACCAATTAAAGACTTGGGTAGGGTATGGGTTTCAGGGATACCCAATGCCACCCCTGATACCCAAGTTTGAATCAAAATGCTCTAGATCTGGTGTAAGTTTGTGTAGTATTCTATTGTGTGCTTCGAGTTGATTAGGTGCAATGCTGATGTGGCAAAGAGGACTTCGTATTATTAATTCTGTTAGCTTTTAGTATTTTGTGACTTATTTTTATGTATTAAAATGGCTCCTGGTGGTTATTTTGAGTTAATAATAACTTTTGCCTGTGAATTATACACTTGGATTACTCAATGCCGCGGGAGTCTGAATATGTGACATACTCACTGACATACCAGGTTAATTTTAGTTTCCAAAATGTCATGGGCTTAATTGCACCTGATTGGATTATGAGCCTTTATTGTATTACAAAAGTGTGACTATGATGATGATCATGGTAAAGCATGGCACTTGATATATCATGTGGGCTTTGAGCAGCAAATGCAAGCTGTGATACAGCATTTTGTGAAGTCTTCAGCTGCTGCTAGAATATAAGTTTTTGTAATTATGTTATTCATGTGGCAAGAAGTTAATTATCATACGAAGTTGCACCCACATCGTGGTAGACAAGTTACTAGATAATTATGTCCTTTGGTTTTGCCTTATTTCTTAGTGGTTTGATGACCCGAGGAATTTCCTCTGATTTTACCTTGTAAAGGAAGAGGAAAATTTAGCTTATACTACCCTCCGTTTTATGAAGTTTTACTCATTTACTGTAGATACACATTTTAAGGCAAATTGGAGAGAGAGTGTAAAAAGTGGGTCCACTTGAAGTCTTTACTTTTTTTTGAGCGAGGAGAGAGAGAGAGAGTGGGTTTATTTTCTTTTAAGGGAGATAGAGAGCATGGAAGAGAGAGAGAGGGCCAAGAATGATTAAATTATTTTATATCTTTTGCCTAATGAAGAATAAAGTAAAGTGAGTAGAAGTGTAGAACTTCACACAACAGACTAAAATGGAAAGTGAGTAGAACTTCACAGAACGGAGGGAGTAACTGATAAAAGCTAAAAATATCGATATCTAAATATCCACTTTTGTACAGTTCTAATAACTGAACATTCAATTATTAATTTGGACCTGTCCTTTTTTCAACCCTTAATTTGTATAGAAATGTACATTATGAGACTTTGGTTTTAATATTACTATTCTGTAATTTGATGTAGAATTTCTGCTGTTAAATGTATAATCTGCAAAGTTTTAATAGACAATATTCCGTTGATCACCACTAGAACTTGGAATCATTAGTAAGAGAATAGGTCGTCTAGGTCATTTGAGAGTGAGAGTATGTATTTTAGTCGTTTAGGAGTATGTTTGGCGCGTTAAACTTTTCTTTAGGAGTCTTAATTTGTTTTTTTTTTATGTTATGTAGTTTTAAGGTCGTTAATATTATTGCTAGCCAAATGACTAAATAAGCCTATGAAATGGCCAGTGTACCTTGAAAATGTATGTAATTTTTTTCAATTACTTATCCTTAAATTCTCACAATATTAGAACTCATTTTCTTAGATTTTGGTTCCCTCCATTTAGGTGTTGAGTCATGAGTGAAGTCTGAAACCTCCGTCGTCATACACATCCAATGCCTGGACTCTGGAGTAATTTGTTTTTTGTTTTGAGTGTATTGAAGTAGCAGAATTTCAAATCTGACTTTTGATTGATAAAATCATATGTTATTCTTTGATGCCATCTTTTTTCAAATATACATTGGTTCTTCTAATCGTATCACACACAGTTGTATTTGAGACATTTATATGTGTATTTTCTTCCACTTTATTTGTTTAATAATTCAATTTGACCATAGAAAACACCTTATTATCAGTTTTCTTATAATGTGTACAAGAGTAAACTTTCATGTGAGATATTAGCAAGTTAGTCGATACTCCCTCCATTTCTTTTTAATGGTTACACTTAGAGTTTTGACACTATTCACAAATTTATGTTTGCCTATCACTTGTGCTTAATGGGTCCATATAGTCATGTGATATATTGTTTGATTTGTCTCAATATGTACTTTTAGAATATCAATTTTTTTTAAATTTTGACATATGCAAATTTAGAGATATTAATGTTCAAACATTTACATTGGCAAGCGTGAAAATGTAAAGTTGAACTATTAAAAAGAAATGGAGGGAGTACTGAGTTCAGGTTTTTATTTTTATTTTCTCCAAAGTTCACTGCAAATGAAGTATCTCTAACTGTTTTCATTTTTCAGGTGAATACACCTAGAATTTCTGCGCGCGTCATTTGGGCCCTAGCTGAGCACATTGATCTTGAAGGCTTAGATCCCCTTTTGTCCGATGATCCTGATGATCCACTAAACATTATTGTGACAAATATCCATAAGGTTTTGCTCAACATGGATTCATCTACCATGACCACAAACAGGCTCCAAGATGTTCAGGCAGTCCTCTTGAGTGCTCAGCGATTGGGATCTCGAAATTCAAGGGCTGGTCAATTACTAAGTAAAGAGCTTGAAGAATTCCGAAACAATGGCTCGGCGGATTCTGTCAATAAACATCAGTGTCGCTTGATACTGCAAAGGATCAAATATGCTACTCAGCATCCAGATAACAGGTAATTTCTCTCTCCCTCTCACATCAGCTTTTTATAGAGGGGCATAACGCCGCCTCTCATTACATTTATTGCGTACAAAGTGTTGAGTGGATTATACTGTCTTATGTGCTTCTTTTACCTGCCTGGGCATACAACATCATTTTTGTTCATTTTAAGATTATAGTTGAAATATAAGATTTAGAGCATCTTATTTTGTGCAAATATTAGATGTTTTAGAAATGTATATTGACTATACTATGAGTATAGAGTTTTCGTATATGTAGATACAAACGTATCAATATGTTTTATGGCTTTATTTGGATCATAGTTTTTGATTCGGTAACAGCAGTTTATGGAAGAAATAGAACAACATTTGGGGAATGGTATGCTGGTTTGCTCCTCGAAATCCAGTTGTGGTATATGAAGTTTGAATGTATTTTCAAGCATATTCATTAGAGGTTTTTGTAGGTGGGCTGGGGTAAGTGAAGCCAGAGGAGACTATCCATTTAGCCACCACAAGTTAACCGTTCAGTTCTATGAAGTATCTGCAGCTCAGGACAGAAAGCTGGAAGGGCTCGTACATAAAGCAATTTTAGAGCTTTGGAGGCCTGATCCTAGTGAACTGACACTATTGCTGTCAAGTAAAATCGATTCAACACTACTTAGGATTCCACCAAGAGCATTTACGTTGACCGGGAGTAGTGATCCGTGTTATGTTGAAGCATATCATTTGGCAGATCCAAGTGATGGGAGGATCACTCTGCATCTGAAGGTTGGATTCTTTTTTCATAAATATTGGAAGATCCTAAGTTGGCTTATCAAGAAGCTAAGCAATTCATTCTTTCAGGTTATAAATCTAACTGAAAATGAAATTAATCGAGTTGATATCCGTGTTGGGCTGACGGGGGCATTGTATTTCATGGATGGTTCACCACAAGCTGTGCGGCAGTTGCGAAATCTGGTTTCACAGGTTCTCTTGCAAAACCTCATTCAATTTGACTCTCAGTTTATGAATTTTTGGTTGCTCCTCTGAGTTGTGCTGAACTATTTCTTTAATGTTACTATGGGAAGTACTATCTACAAAATTATGTGCACCTTTTTATAGTATCTTTATTCAGGACAGATTTGCTAAGTGCTAAAACAAATTCTTGCTTTCTTTAGCTTTGATAGTGAGCTAATTTTTCTCAACGATGGTAGTGATGTATGATGATAGATTTCCTGAGGGATATCAAGCAAAGTAAGATAATACGAGTTTTTTTTTTTTATTGTGGGGATTTGATCTGGCTAATATATATAAAAAAATTGGTTATACAACATTAATGAGCTGCATCTTAATATAAAGTGGAAAAGAGAAGTAACTGTGGCTGACTAAAAATTCATGCCACCCCAAATAATGGAAGTCCCTTAGTTTTAAAAAGCGCGCCCAAGGCGCTAGGCTAATGGAGGCGCGGGCCAAAACGCCTCCAACAAACCAGTCGCAGCGCACAACAAGAGGCGCGTGAAAGCGCGCGCCTATCAGAGACAAGGCGAGGGAGAAAGGAGATTTGAACCTAAAACATTAAAATTTTATTTTTAAAAAAAAGTAACTCTTACCCAGTCTTTTTCATGCAAATTCGAACAAAAGCCCTCAATTAATGCAGGAATTTACTTCATTTGAACCCCCAAATTGAAATCCCTAGTTACATAACCCTAATTTGTGAATTGGTAGGAACTCCACCAAATTGGTGGTTGTGGATGGGACATAAGTTGCCGGTGACAAGTCTCTGGTGGGCGTTGCCACTATCTGACTTCCCGGTGGCTATCTCCGGTGAGAATTTCCTCCCTCTCTTCGGTCTACTCACTACCTAGTTATCTTCCTTCTCTCTTTGCTTTCACATGAGTTTTGTATATGCTTTTTTTTCTCCCCTCCATATATTACGCGGCTGACAAAAACACCCAGTACCACCTTCTATTATATAGCTAGTCACGTGATCTCCCCCCCCCCCCCTCTGATTCTTTTTTTGTTTTTTTTTTTTTAAATGCGCCTCTGATTCTTTTATTTATTAAGCCTTGTTGTTTTATGCTTATATTTAACCCATTTCACCTAATATTTAATTACCAAAAATGAAACAAATAAGAATGAAACGTAAGAAACTATGTTTGCTTTTCTTTCCACCTTTTTTTTGGTCCATTGAAGTTTGGATTTGGTACTTTTGAACTTTTATGGTAGTTTAGTGATAAACTACGCTTTCTTAAGTCCTTTTATGCATCTTTAATATAGTTATTAAGTTGTTTATAATAAAAAAATGTTATGTAATTGATTTTTAAGAATTTTGGCATCAAAGCTGCGCCTCGACTACGAGATGCGTGCGACTTCGCCTTGCGCCTTTCAAACCTAAGGGAAGTCCTGGTCTTCCTTTGGACAGTGTTCTTGGGTTGCTTTTTATTTTCCCCAATTATGTTATTTGAAAGGCATGGTGTTGCTGGGGCAAGATGAGTGAAAAGCATGCGTAGGAAATGTTTGACAAGCACTGATGTCTGAGCCTAGTGTGCATATGTGTGTGTATTCTATCTTGGTGTGGTTCTAATAAGTTTATTTACTTATGCTCTATCATCATGTAGGATCCTGTGCCTTGTAGCATTACTGTAGGAGCTTCTCATTTCGAAAGATGCGCCCTTTGGCTCCAAGTTCTATATTATCCATTCTATGGTACTGGACCCATTTCTTATGAAGGTGATTATGTGGAAGAAGATCCCCAACTTGTACGACAAAAAAAAAGTTCCAAGCAAGAGCTGGGAGAACCTGTGATCTTGAGGTGCCAACCTTACAAGATTCCATTGACTGAGCTGCTTTTACCGCATAAAATCTCCCCTGTCGAGTTTTTTCGGTTATGGCCAAGTTTACCTGCTATCGTGGAGTACACTGGCACATATACGTATGAGGGAAGTGGATTTATGGCAACTGCTGCTAAGCAGTATGATGCTTCACCCTTTTTGACTGGATTGAATTCTCTGGAATCTAAGCCTTTCCATAAAGTTTGTTCCCACATTATCCGCACAGTTGCTGGCTTTCAGGTATGCTAGACATCTATGATCTGGTATTATGCACTTGTGTTCAATATTTCTTCAGGACACTTTTGATATTTACATATTGCACCTTTTCCCATCTATTATATGTCGATATGGCTTCTACGGGAGGTTAAATGCTTGCTTGTCATTCTTGCTCTAAAATATTTCAGTGTTGACAAAATTCTCTTGCTAATTAGCTTCATAATTTATCTTTTTGAAAGGGGGACAATTATGTTATTGGTAATTGCATGGTTTGAAGAAATAGCTCTCTACCCCACTTTTGACAGACTGTCAACTTCATTAGTTTTGTAGGAGTAACATCGGCTCAACATAATTTTTTGCAGTAATCTTGGAGAAAAGGAAAGTTCATGGGTAAACCTTAGTCTCTACTACGCTTTAGAATATCTCTTCTTGGATACTGTGATATAATCTTAATTTGTCATTCTATAGGATCAGCAGAGTGCAATATTAGTAATGTTGGGATCTGGAAGAACTGTGATACGGTTACTGCCAACTTTTATTAAAGAAATTACAGCCAAAGGATAATTTATAGTGTTTACCACTTAATGATCCCAAGAAAAAAAGTAATGTACCGCACTATTTTTTAATAGATCCTGATAGAAACGGTGAATACAAACTATATATCTAAGGTTCATGAAACAGAGTTTATGGTTGTGTTAGAAATTAGGGGGGCGGTTGTTTGGAGGGTTTAAAGAAAGGGAAAGGGAAACAACAACTCTGATTCCCTTATATCTTGTTTGGTAAGGCATTTTAATCATTTCCTTTATTTACCCTTGTGTTACCCCCAAAATTCTTTAAATTGATTCCCCACACCCCCAAATTCATCTACACCTTAACCAATGACCACTCCATTCCACCAGTGGACCCCACCAGCAACGCCACCACCACCATCTCACACCACCAGAAACCACCACCCCAAGCACTGAAACCCCTGCTAGCAACCACTACCTGACGCCACTGTAGACACATCAACGCCACCGCAAACACCGCAACTCACCAATGAACCCCCCCAAACTCCACAAACCACCCACAAAACCAATCCCCACCACCTTAAAACCCACGCCTACCCACTCGGATTAAACCCACCACCAACCCGCAGATCCACAATCCACAATCCACCAACACCCACCTACCCAATTATCCACAACCCTAAAATTTCAAAAAGAATCAAGAGTTAGGATGGAGAAACCTCTTCTTATAGATAATCATGGCTTAAGCAGGTCAAATTCGACCATGAAAACTTCAGATCTGAAGTTTCTATGGTCGAATTAGACCATTTAAACCTCGAATTTGTCCTTTTACAGAGGTGGCAAAATAAAAAGAGAAGAAATAGAGAGAAGGGGCGGTTGCGGCAGTGTGGGGGCGGGCCGTTTCTGGGGCAGCGATAGGGGTGACGGTGATGTCAAGATGGCGTCAGACTTAGCGGTGGCGGTACTGGGAGAGGCAGCGGCAGCTGGCGGCACATCGAAGGAGAGAGAAATGGTGAGAGGAGTAGTGGAAGGGTTATGTACCAACTAAACAACCTTATCAAAGGGTTTTAGTTTCCTTTCTCCCTCTACCACTTTCTTGATTCCATTCCCTTTACCCCATGGAAACCAAATGCCCCCTAGCTTTATAAAACAGTCTTCGGTAAGACTGCTAGTGGTCGATTTTGGCCATACATTATTAAGATCTAAAGCATTTGGTCAAAATCAAATACCACCGGTCAAACTTCAAGGTGGTGGGTGAAAAGTGTAAGGAAATTGTGGGAAACATGCATGATAATTTTAGATAGATAGATGGAACTCAGAATTGAAAGACAATGATGCAATTTGGATCTCAATATAAAAAGGAAATGAAGAGGCTAGGTAATAGGGGATATGAATACAAAGGATGACGATAAGATGGGAAGAAGTCGAACAATGCAATTTTTATGATGGTGAGTATTCTCAAATTTGAGGATCATGACAGCAATGGTGGATATGAAAAGGTTTCTGATGAGAGGAATATATAATTATATTCAAGATAAATTGAAAAAAAAAATCAAAAGGTTGAAAACCCGACTTAAACCATGGGTTGGGATTTTAATGGCTAAAAAGACATAAGCAGGTCTTAAAAGGATACATCAGTCATTGTACTTGAAACTTAGATATCCATATATTGGTCATCTAGCCTTGCCCAAACTATAGAACTAAGATTGGTAGCTGTCAAATTTCTATTTAACCCCCCCCCCCTCCTTTCTTTTTCGGGGTTAATTCTCTATGTATCTGATCTCTGGTTAGTGCTGATTTGCGCCCTGGTGGTTTGTAGAAAGATTTGAATGCTGAATATTTAGCCAATCATAAAGCTAAACTAATAAAATAATATTTCGTCCCCATAAAGCTAAAATACTATAATTACTCAAGTAACTTCATCCGTATGGGGGCTGCCGAAAATACTTTTGGGGTGGCAGAATTGCAGCCCTGTGGTGACTGTTTTTGGGATGGCATATAGTTCTCTGAGCAGTTCTCTTTCTTCACTTATCCCTGAATTTTCATGTACTTCCTTTCCATCTTCGCTTCAGGTTTAATTTAGATAACACCATACTCTTTTGTGCTTACCGTCTACCCATTGCAACAGCTCTGCTTTGCTGCTAAAACATGGCATGGGGGCTTCTTGTGGATGATGATATTTGGTGCTAGTGAAGTCAGCCGAAATGTTGACTTAGGGGATGAAACAACTACCATGATGTGCAAATTCGTTGTCCGAGCATCGGATGCCTCAATCACAAAGGAAATTGAGTCAGATTTGCAAGGCTGGTTAGATGACCTTACAGAGGGGGGCTGCGAATACATGCCTGAAGACGAGGTAAAATTAGCAGCTGCTGAAAGGCTGAGAATATCAATGGAGCGAATAGCTCTTTTGAAAGCTGCCAAACCACGTCCTAAAGATGAGTCTGAAACCGAAGAGGAAGAAGGAAGTAGTGGAGGAGAGTTGGAAGATGAGGATAAAAAGAATAAAAAGAGGCGGGAAAAGAAGGAAAAGAAAACAGACGAGGAAGATGAAAAAAGTAAAGGACCTTCCACCTTGTCGAAGCTAACAGCTGAAGAGGTGGAGAATCTTGCTCTTCAAGCTGCAGTTCTTCAGGAGTGGCATATATTATGCAAGGATAAAGACGTGAAAGTTTATTGACTTCTTAATATGTTTGGATAACACTCTGATGTGGTTAGACATACAATTTTTAGTGTAGATGGTCAATCTCTGTTTTCTGTTTCAGCGTCTGTTTCAATATTTACTCATTATGCTGGGTGCATGGTAGTGTTGTAAACATATAATGTAGGTTTTCGTTTCCTTTGTTTTGCGTTTTGTATTTTTTGATTCATTCTTCATTCAGTATACACTTTGTATAGGCTGGACAGCTGTATTATGTGGAGCGCGATTTTACATGCTTGGAATTGAAATACTGTTATTGTAGTAATGGTTATGGTTATGGTTATGGTTTTGGCTTTGATCTTAGCTGTTATGCGTTGAAGAATGGGTCTTGTTTTTTTGTTTACTTGATCATATGTTTGTTACTACTTTCGCAAGATGCAGTTCTTTAAACGCTCCTCCCTTCTTTCGTATAAACTTGTATGTATATTCTTGGGCCCTCCTTTACAATAAACTGCTCTAAAAGATACGTATATTTGATGCGAGTTCACCTCACGAAGTTACTATACTTCTGTGTTTTTAAGTTAGAAACAATAATGAAAGAAAGCAATAATAGGCTATCAAATCTCGAGTTGAAGAGGTTCTCTTGAAATCGCGGTTCAAGATTTACACACAAGATCACAATTTAGTTTATTTCAAGTTAACAACTCTAACGAGCTGAAAGCTCATTATTTCATTCAACAACACACACCTTACACATGAATACCTTAAGGGTATTTATAGAGTTCCTAAACCTACTAAACTAATAAACTGTGACACCCTAATATCCATACAAGTCTAATATTCATACAAATTTCCAATTGATTTCATGTTACTAACCAATCTCATCAATCATAACCACACCATCGTTCCATTCATGATTCTAGGTTCCAATGAAAGAATTCATCACTTAAACATGATACTAACGTATCTAATTGAACTAGTACGCGTACGTACCTTGTACGGGAGAATCTTCGTTGTCTAACTAAAACGTTATGCTTATGAAATTTGGACCTAATCGAATAATAAAAACATTTCAGTGTTAAATCTTTGATAATATTAATAAAAGATCAGGTTATCTAACTATGTAAAACATGGTGTTTCGAATAATTAAAAATAATCATTCTTGTTGTTTAAACTAACTTTTCATAATCTTTATTGAAACTAACATATTTAGGAGCTAATAATAAGGTGTTCGTAAATCTGATTTCCTTTTAACTTATATTATACTTGTTCATAACAACAAAAACTTAAACAACTAGATATAAGTATTATAAAATCAGAATTGAGAAATAAATCATCATAAGAACTACTAATGCAATTGTACCGCACACAAGCCTCGCACCACACGCTTGACTGGCACATGACCTACAACTCGCACACACACCCTCGAACCTCACACCTTCGTATCAACGACTCGCACACAACCTCGCACAGATGCACTTGCACACCGCTGTAGGCACATAATTAATCGTGCCTCCCCATTTAAGGGTCCAATGATGAAATATACTGCGATATTAGTTGGCACGGCCTAATCAAAGAGCAGTTCGAATAACCAGGCCATATTGTGTTTTGAAATAATATCCTAAAGCTCAATTATTTATCGATGATGATTAATTGTAAATTAAACCCGTAAAACGTTTTAAATCCATTAAGAGCCTAATTAAATATTTGTTATTTTGATAAATATTTTCATAAATGCTTTTATTATCTTTAGTAAACACTTTGAGCATAAATAAGATTTTTGCATCCCGTAAAATTCAATCCTCAGATTTTTAGGGATGAAAATACCATATTTAAATCACGCGTAGAATAAAAAACGAATATGCTAGAATATGCGCTGGACGCGGCGGCTGATCTTAGAGCGCCACGTGCGTCCAGCGCATTGGTCAGATCACGTCAGGCGCGCCAATGAGCGTATGACACGTAGACTTTTGACTTACACATAGTCTTGCTTCTCATGCAAGTCCTGTGTGAGACGCAAACTATTTTTTTATCTTTGCAAAAATGTGTTTACACTTGTTCGCATCTGATTGGACAGACCACTTTAGGCGCACCAATCTGCGCCAAACGCGTGTTATTGCGCTTGCCACGTTGGACCGCGCGTGGCGCAGGTTCGCATGCAGCGCAGTTTTCTTTTACCTATAAATACAGGCTGATTTCTAGAATCAAAGACGGCTTTTCATAATTATTTTACGAACACAAAATCCTTACGAACATTATGAATACTATTACGAATCTCAAAATACTTCAACCCTTTCAAATCAATTTCAATTGCGAGTCATACCACGTTCCTGGTTCCACGATTGCTCCGCCAGCAGAAAGTCGTTACACTTTTCGAGCTAAACCACATAGGTATAGTCCTAATTATCCTTGAATAATCAATTATATTTATCGTATTGAAGTTACTAACAGTTTTTTTTCATGATGTAGATCTTTAATTGATAATCGTGATTGTTTGTAAATTCTAACCCTTCTATTATTCTTGTATATAATATTCGTGATTGCCTTATTTGTCCTATGCATGAATTTTTATCACCCACATGTTATTATTGCTAAACAAGACCTAAAGACACTAGTACAATAAATGCTATTTGCTACGGTGATATTGCTGCGGTTTTACCTATACGCAACAATATTACACGCAAAAAGAAAAGAAAAGATAGAAAATAACAATATTGTTGCGGTTCCCGCCCAAAATCGCAGCAATATTGTTCAACGGATACATTTTAAAAAAAATGTGGGGCCTGGAGAGACTAATATTGCTGCGGTTTTGGGCGGGAAACCGCAACAATATAATAAAAAATATTTTTAAAATATATTGCTGCGGTTTCCCGCCCAAAACCGCAGCAATATTGTCTGCTCTCAAAAAAAAAAAAAGGACGCGGCGGGTTTCCTTAAGCAAACACATCTAAAAAAAATCGATATTCTCTCTCACACTCTCTCACTCTCTCACACTCCGGCGATTTGGTTACCGGCGACGTTTGGTTCCGGCTTCTGGGTGGGCGAGTTTCCGGCGATTGCTGCCGGTTGTTTACCCTCACACTCCGGCGTCTGGGTGGGCGATTCTCTCTCTCCTCACACTCTCTCACACTCTGGCGCTTTGGGTGGGCGAGTCTCTGTCTCCTCACACTCCGGCATTTCCTTCACCGGCGCCACTCAATCACCTCCGGCACCACTCCTTCACAACCGACACTTCTCCTCCGAATTTCCAGCGAGGGTTTGTCAATTTTAGGTTAGTTTTTTTTAAAATTTTCTTAATTAGTGTTTCAATGAAAATTTTAGCTTAAATTGTAGTTTAAAATGGTTAGTATAAAGTATATATATGATTAGTTATAAGATTTGAGTATTAAAAACTAATTTTGTGATGATTTTGCTTTAGTTTTTGTATGCCCTAATAGTTATTGTGATGTTTTTGCAATTCTTTGTTTAAAGTGATATGCATGCAATGCCTTTATATTGATAGAATCACCAATGGGAGGGGAAGGGAAATATAAGGAATGATTTGGTACTTGTTGTTTGATGATAACTTGAAATCGCTTGAATACGATTATTGTTTGGTGAATACTTGGAATCGCTTGAATGTGATTGTTTTTATGTACATCATATTGCCTAGATATCCCTTCAAGACTTACTCATTAGGAGTAAGTCTTGAATAGTCCCCGTTTTTGGACTGTTCTTAAACGTCACATCTCACTTAGGTGGTGAATGTGTGTTGATTCTTTGATTCTAAGTGAAATACGGTTAGTCATTTCCCTAATTTGTTCTTCGGGTACATATAAGATAAACAATTATCTTTATCGCGTACTTGGAGAACTGAAGGGAAATGCTGCCGAATTTTACTTAGAATCAAAGATGATACATGCATTCACTAGTGGGATTAGACGTTTAAGGATGGGTTAGGTTGGAGTGATAAGGACCCAATGGAAGCATGCATTGAATATTAGTTTGTTGTGTTGGAGTTATGTGAATTTTAAATTGATAATAATTTGTATGTATGTGTTGGCGTTTTTAGAAATGGATCGAAGTTGGATGTATGGAAAGCAGAATACGTTGGAGTTCGTAGAAGGTGTGAATGAGTTTTGTAAACGTGCTGTAGAACATCAACAACTTACTTGCGAGGCTGAGATTTATTGTCCATGTGTTGATTGCTACAATGTGAATATGATTTCTGATATTAGGACCATAAGGGATCATAATATTCGTCGTGGATTTAGGGCTGAGTATTATATTTGGTTATGGCATGGTGAGAACAAAAAATATACTCAGGATAGGGTTAATGTTGATGTTGGCACTAGTAATTCATTAGAGATTGATATGTCGAATGTCGGGGTTGAGAATGACGTTGTGATAGACGATCATGTTAGGATTGAAGGTGATGATGTAGTAGGTGATGAAAATGACAACGGAGATAATAGTGACACTGAGGATGAAGAGTTTGGTGATCGATTAGGTGAGATGTTGGAAGGGGCTCGTGACCATTTTAATGAGCGGCCACGAGTGTTTGACAGTTTGTCTGAAGCTGCTGGGAAACCCCTTTATCTAGGGTGTACAAAATACACTCAATTGAGTGGGGTTTTAACTCTTTTCAACATAAAAGAGAAACATAATTTGACTGATGTAGGCTTCACAGAACTCTTAGAAGCTTTACAAGATATGTGTTTTGAGGGTAATTTGTTACCAAAATCTACCTACTATGCAAAAAATTAATGTGTCCTTTGGGTTTAGAATATGAGCGGATCGATGCATGTCTGAATGATTGCATGTTGTATAGAAATGAGTATGCGGACCTTTATGAATGCCCGAGGTGTGGTAACTCCCGCTACAAATTGTCGGATGGGGTGGAGCCCGGACCGGGCAATACTGGTCCTTCTGCGAAAGTGTTGTGGTATCTTCCAGTTGTGCCAAGGTTTAGGAGGCTCTTTTTTATCAAAGAAGATGCACAAAACCTAAGATGGCATGCTGATCGGAGAAAGAAAGATGGGATGCTTAGGCATCCAGCAGATTCTCCTCAATGGAAAGCTATCGATTCCAAATATAGAGAATTTGGTCAGGAAGCTGAACTTGAGACTTGCATTGTGTACGGACGGAATGAACCCTTACGGTACTTTGAGTAGTCAACATAGTACTTGGCCTGTTCTTTTAGTGATATACAATCTTCCTCCATGGTTGTGCATGAAACGAAAATATATTATGTTATCTCTTTTAATTTCTGGGCCAAAGCAGCCGGGAAATGATATAGACATATATCTTGCACCTCTCATCGAAGATCTCAAAAAGATGTGGGACGAAGGTGTTACGGTGTTTGATACGTATTCTAATGAAGATTTCAGGCTTCGTGCTATGTTATTATGTACTATAAATGATTATCCTGCTTATGGGAATTTATCGGGGTATAAGGTCAAAGGGAAAAAGGCATGTCCCATTTGTGAGAATGGTATGGATGCTACACATTTGCCACATTGTGGGAAACATGTCTATATCATTAATAGGTAATTCCTACGTAGTTCTCATCCATATCGAAAGAAAAAAGCACCATTTAACGGGTTTGTTGAAAATGCTCTAGCTCCTAGACCGTTAACTGGAAAAGAAGTTTATAATCGTGTTAAGGGGATGAGAACAATATTTGGTAAGGGGGTTAAACCTTCGGAAGACGATGGTGTCATTTGGAAAAAAGAGTCTATATTCTGGAGACTTCCTTATTGGAAATACTTACCAGTTAGACATTGTCTCGACGTAATGCATATTGAAAAAAATGTTTGTGATGCAATTATCGGTAATATGTTGAATATGCCAGGAAATACTAAGGATGGTCTGAAGGTTCGTAGAGATATGGAGAAATTAAAGATTCGGCCTAATTTATGGCCAAAGGTTAAGGAAAAAGCTAAGAAAGGAAAGGGAACAACAACGTATTTGCCTCCAGCTTGCTATACATTGTCTAGAAAAGAGAAACGATTGTTTTGTGAGTGTTTATACGGTATTAAGGTTCCCACTGGATACTCATCTAACATGAGAAGACTTGTTTCTATGACTGATATGAAATTAATTGGGTTGAAGTCTCATGACTGTCATGTGATGATGCAAGTGTTTTTGCCGATTGCAATACGCGGGATTCTTCCAAAACATGTCAGGCATGCTATCACGAGGTTGTGTTCATTTTTCAATACCATATGCAACAAGGTACTTGATCCTGATAAGTTGGATTCTTTGCAAAATGAGGTGGTGATCACACTTTGTCACTTTGAGATGTATTTTCCACCTTCTTTTTTTGACATTATGGTTCACTTAGTCCTTCATTTGGTAAGGGAGATTAAACTGTGTGGTCCTGTGTTTTTAAGATAGGCATACCCTTTTGAGAGACATATGGGTTCTTTGAAAAAGAAAGTGAGGAATCCAGTGAGGAATCCAGCAAGACCAGAGGCGAGTATTATTCAAGGAACAATTGCCGAAGAGGTTGAAAGATATAGTTCTTCTTATTTTGCTAAGGCTGTGACGGTAGGTCTTCCAAAGTCCAGACACGAGGGTAGATTAGAAGGCAAAGGTGGGGTCGAAATGCGACATATTGCACCTTCATTGGGTGAATTGCATAAAGCTCATCTTTTCGTGTTGCACCATGTTACTGAGGTTAATCCATACTTAGAAAGACATATGCGTGAATTGCGTCACAAAAATCCGTCAAAAGGGGAGAGGGCATTGATGAATGAGCATAACAGGTCGTTCATTAACTGGTTTCACAATAAAGTAATTGGTGAATTTTCTACAAACAACCATCATGTACCTGATACAATTAAGTGGTAGGCATACGGTCCACGTGACAGTTTTAACTCGTATGAAGGATATGATATCAATGGTTATACCTTTTACACTGAATGTCAGGATAAGAAATCAAAGGTGGTCCAGAATTGTGGGGTTTCTACGGTTGCATCATCTAGGGAGTATGCGAGTGCAAAGGATAAAACTCCGATTGATGCTACACAATCATATTATGAGATCATTCAAAAAATATGGGAGCTCGATTATTGTGACTTCACTATGCCTATTTTTCGATGCAAGTGGGTGGATAATAGACGTGGTTTGCAAAGGGATGAGTGCGGTTTTACTCTAGTCGGTATGAGTTGTCTGCGTGACACTGAAGAACCTTTTATCCTCGCATCGCAAGCAAAACAAGTGTTCTATGTATCTGATCCTGTAGACACTTAGTGGTTCATTGTTGTTAATGGTAAAAGGCGAATTTTAGGAGTAGGTGATGTTGACGACGAAGAAGAATATGATAAGTTTGATGATATCCCCCCTATTTCAATCTCAAATGATGATATAATGAATGTGTCTGATACTGAAAATAGTTACATGCAAATGGATCACCAAGAAGGTATAACGGTCATCGAGCAACCTATTGACCAAAATTAAAGGTAAAAAATGTTCCATATGAGTAATTTGACTTGTTTTGAATTTTGTTACAATAATGTGATGATGTATATTGTTTTAAATTTCGTTAACACTCTTTCTTGTTTCTATGTATATGCTATAGATATGGCTAGTGACGATTCGAGCGATCATTCATCGGAGTCTGATGCCCTTTTTGTAACACCCCCAAAATCCACACGCGTCTACCACTGCTACGTCGCGTCGACCTCGGGGGCGTTACCGCCGCGATTGAATGCAAGGCATAATAAGAGTTAACGATAACTTAAAACATTGTCTTGAAAACTAAAATGCAGCGGAATTAAAATATAAATACAACTCGGGAATCATCAATGACCCCTTTTCATTCAAACCACAAACCATTTATATAAGTCTTAGAAAAACCAATAATACTTATTTCAAAATGCTTTAATGTAAATACCCAAGCCTAGTCCCCGTATGCTCGAGATTATGCAGCAGCACCAGCACACCTAGTCTGCTCCCCATTGTAGCATCAATGGTTCATCGCAGTTCATCAAACACATAATAATACACAATCAGCTATGCTGAGTACGTAATGAACCATTGAATACATGTAAACATAAATGATGCACACATGAACAATCTTAAGCATGATGCTACACTATGTTACATCCTTTAACCTTTAATCTTTAATCTTTAATTGGCATCGAACGGGTACCGTCATATTACTAGAATCATACGGGCTACTGAATCCTTAACAGACACTAGGTCTGTTAGATGAAATGCAAATACGGTTTTGTTCCGTCTCACACCCATCACCTTAGTATGCATACCCCCAAGATCGAACGGAACCTTCCGCCTACTTGAGTGTCAAAATATAAGGACACTACTGTTGTCACAGTAGGCCTGCATAGGAGCGTAGGACAAGTCCCACACTCCCCCCATTGTTCATCACTTGTAGGGAGTCCAACTACAAGATATTGCCATAATTCATTTTAATATTAACCATTCATTACATAACCACATATAGTCATTTACCTGTTCTCTTAGTTAAAATGCTCAAATCGTATCTCTTGTAACACTCTTGTTACACTATGGATACATAGAATCATTTACCTGTCCTTTTAGTTACAATGCTCGAATCATATCTCTTGTAACAACCTTGTTACACTATGGATAGATTAAAATGCTCTTGTTTATACTACGATAGAATTACGCATTCCAATGCAACATATCGATTTCAACTACAAATGTCTAACCAGACAATCTCAATCAATCAAACGTTCCCTATCATGCTTCTAGGTTCCAATAACATAGATTGCAACCTAATCATGATACTAATACTTGGGATTAAACTGGTACGCGTACGTACCTTGTAACGGAGAATTTTCGCTGTCTTAATCGAACGTTCCGCTTATGAAATTGGGACCTAAACCGTTAAATAAAAGCTTTAGTACTACGTCGTTGGTAATATTAACAACTACTACGTAACTAAGGCTATACGGTTTAATAATTCGAAGTAAACGATAACTAAACCCCTTGTTTGTGAATTTTCGTTACTTTTCTATTATAAATAGTTTAACGTCTTTTAGGGGTTTTTTTTTTTTTTGAAAGAAAGAAAAGGGATTTCATTAAAATTTCGCCAAACGGCACTTAAAAGTCATTTCTGAAAAACATAAAATTCTAATAGAAATACATATCACCCTAGAAATGTAAACATCGCAGATTTGACTTAATTTTGCCTTAATAAAATCTTCATCTGAAGCAATGCAATCTGTGAGTTCGCTCTGGTTCGGCATACGATCTGCAGATGCGGAAATTTTGGGATGAACGTACTCCAATAGTCTTCCATAATTTTACAGAAGTTGTGAAACCCTAATTCTTCAGGTTGAATCTCGAACTTCAACCAATGAGAATAATTTCTCATACCTAAAAACAAAAAAACTATACTCACAACTCCCATAGGGGAGAAGGAGATTTCCAAAACAGAAACTAAAAACCCCATTAAAGGGTTTGAGAAAATCTCATAAAGAGATACTAATTTAGGGGTTAAGGTTAGTGAACATACTAATATTAGTTAGTGTCATTAGTCCACTATCTTTACCAAACCAATTAAATTATAAGTCCAACCATGTTTTATGTCCAAAATCTTATGTCCAAAACTCTTAGGTCCAATCCAGTATTATGTCCAAAAGTTATATTCGCAATTATAGTCAGAATAATAAAATGAACTCATTAACTTGAATTATTAATTAACTAATTATAATTTAACATAATTATGAAAACATAAATTATAATTAAACTTAATATAATATTCAATATAAAAAATGTTTTATACCGTTAAGCTCGTCGGAATTCAAGTTCCGGCGACCGATTTCCGGCAACGACACACAACACTCGCGCACTACCGCCTGGTTCGTACCGCACCTCGCACACACACCTGCGCACACTTGGTCGAGTTCGTCACGCAGCACTCGAACACCCTCGCACAGATCGCACCACCCTCGTCGCACCAAACCTCTCGCAACAGCAACCCTCTCGTCGCACACAACCCCACTTCGCACAGCTCGCTCGTTCGCACCCTCGACTGCACTCACTCGCACAACACTCGCACTACACCCTCGCGCACTGACTCGAGACCCACGCCCAACTCTCGCTCGCACACGTGCAGCGCTACTCGTCGCACAACGCGACGAGGATCCGAGAAGGCGCGGCGAGGGAGACGAGGACAGGGAAGGACAGATAGAGAGGAGACGATAGCAACGAGAGAGAAGATGAGAGTAGCGAGAGAGAAGAGGAAAGCAGCGAGAGAGGAGAGAGAAAAATGGGAGATGACGGCTGAAGGAGGAAGGTGAGGATTTTAGGGTTTCTAAAATTTTTCTCCTCTTCTTTTCCTTTTTATAACCTTCTAAAAGTGGTAACTCTAGATCGGGTAAACTCGGCTTAACTTTTATGAATCCGAAGTTAACACAACCGACTCGTATAAATATTATTATATTCTTATTATTCTGTAAATAATATTAAAATACCTTTTTATTATTTTCTTGGTATTTCTTAATTATTACGAATTAATTCCAAAAATACGGAGTATTACACTTTTTCACCCAGAAAAGGAGCCTGACCAGGGAGAGGACAGTGATCGTGCTGCAGATGCGTTAGATGCATGGATGGAGAGATTTGAGCTAGAGGCTAATAGGAATGCTTTACTTGGCATTGAGGTGACAGGTGATGGGCAGCCACCCCCTCAGGTTCGCGTTTATTTCAATATGTAAATATTCAATATGTAATTTACTTGTTCCTTATTTTGATTCTTAGATTTACGTCAGACCATTACATATTATGGTGCACAATGGAGCGGGAAGAACTCAAGTGGGAATCCAAAGGCATCTAGAAAGAGTAAACGAGGTCCCACGATGAATCTCCACAACACATGCAGGAGATATGGTCTTAGAGTTTGATGATTTGGGAAGACCAACAGGTAAATAGATGTAATTTATCATACTTAGCTTATTACAATTTCATGTTTGGATTTCTCGTTGTTTCTTTATTAGGTAAATGGCGAGCCAAGTATGGTATTTGGACCGGTCTTTCTATATGGAAGCTGAACATCAATTGGTCATGGAGACACATTTCTCCTACGTTGTTGGATATGATGCGGAAATACACTATGGTAAACACCTCTAACATATCATATATACTTAGTTTCATGTATTTATTGGTAGATTTGATTGGTAATACCACATATAGACAAGTTGGAACCAAAATTAGCCCTTTTAGGCCATTTTGGGCTATTTTCTTCCCAAATGAATAAATACGAGTTGTTTCATGCTAGTTTAAGTTGTAAACACCTCTAACATATCATATATACTTAGTTTCATGTATTTATTGGTAGATTTGATTGGTAATACCACATATAGACAAGTTGGAACCAAAATTAGCCATTTTAGGCCATTTCGGGCCATTTTCTTCCCAAATGAATGAATATGAGTTGTTTCATCCTAGTTTAAGTTGTAAACACCTCTAACATATCATATATACTTAGTTTCATGTATTTATTGGTAGATTTGATTGGTAACACCACATATAGACAAGTTGGAACCAAAATTAACCCTTTTAGGCCATTTCGGACCATTTTTTTCCCAAATGAATGAATATGAGTTGTTTCATGCTATTTTAAGTTGTAAACACCTCTAACATATCATATATACTTAGTTTCATGTATTTATTGGTAGATTTGATTGGTAATACCACATATAGACAAGTTGGAACCAAAATTAGCCATTTTAGGCCATTTTGGGCTATTTTCTTCCCAAATGAATAAATATGAGTTGTTTCATGCTAGTTTAAGTTGTAAACACCTCTAACATATCATATATACTTAGTTTCATGTATTTATTGGTAGATTTGATTGTTAATACCACATATAGACAAGTTGGAACCAAAATTAGCCATTTTAGGCCATTTCGAGCCATTTTCTTCCCAAATGAATGAATATGAGTTGTTTCATGCTAGTTTAAGTTGTAAAAACCTCTAACATAACATATATACTTAGTTTCATGTATTTATTGGTAGATTTGATTGGTAAACCACATATAGACAAGTTGGAACCAAAATTAGCCCTTTTAGGCCATTTCAGACCATTTTCTTCCCAAATGAATGAATATGAGTTGTTTCATGCTAGTTTAAGTTGTAAACACCTCTAACATATCAGATATACTTAGTTTAATGTATTTATTGGTATATTTGATTAGTAATACCACATATAGAGAAGTTGGAACCAAAATTAGCCCTTTTAGACCATTACGGGCCATTTTCTTCCCAAATGAATGAATATGAGTTGTTTCATGCTAGTTTAAGTTGTAAACACCTCTAACATATCATATATACTTAGTTTCATGTATTTATTGGTATATTTGATTGGTAATACCACATATAGACAAGTTGGAACCAAAATTAGCCATTTTAGGCCATTTCGGACCATTTTCTTCACAAATGAATGAATATGAGTTGTTTCATGCTAGTTTAACTATTAAACACCTCTAACATATCATATATACTTAGTTTCATGTATTTATTGGTAGATTTTATTGGTAATACCACATATAGACAAGTTGGAACCAAAATTAGCCCTTTTAGGCCATTTCGGGCCATTTTCTTCCCAAATGAATGAATATGAATTGTTTCATGCTAGTTTAAGTTGTAAACACCTCTAACATATCATATATACTTAGTTCAATGTATTTATTGGTAGATTTGATTGGTAATACAGCATATAGACAAGTTGGAAACAAAATAAGACCTTTTAGCCTATTTTTTAAAACAGATTATGTTTCACATTCCCGACTTGGTTGCATACAAGAAGCAGTACTTGTCTGCTGTGAACATTTGATGGAGGGATTTTAAGAGTAAATTGGTATCTGGTTGGATTTTAAGAGAAGTTAGGTGATAGTCAGCCAGACATATACAAGCACATCAAGAACGAGGATTAGGCCACTTTCAAAGAAAAGATGATGTCAGATGATGCTATAGTAAGTTTATAATCTAATTATTAACTTGGTTTTATTGATTTAAATAATATTATACTAACTTAATGTATTTTTTTATTTTTGCTGAAAAAGCGAGAAAAGGCGCTTGAGAGCGCAAAGAAGAACACACATCATCACCACTTAGGTCAGAGGAGCTATGGAGATGCTAGAGAGTTGTGGATGCAGGAGAAATTCGTTCTATCTAGTTTTGATTCTGGATCGTCAGCTAGTACACCATCCTCCTCGGTGTCCTCCAGTTTTAACCGGGGTGATGATTGGTGGTGCGCGATGCATAAGAAATATCCTGTTACTAAACATCGATTTATTCCAGCTGAGGAAACAAAGAAAGCAGCTGATAAATACGTATTTATATCATTATAGTTAACTTTTAGTTTGACATGAATATTTTTTTCATTTATTAACTACATTATTACTGTTAACTTGCTTTTTGGGCAATTAGAGTACAAGGAGAAGCAAGCTAAGGGTGAGTTCATTTCGGTTCGTAACAGAGATGCCCTTTTTTATGGCTCTTGGAGAGAAGCCAGATCATTCGGGTCGCTGTTATGGGTTTGGGGACATCAATGTTGGCTATACCAAGGCTTTTGGGCACGTACCTCGTACGCACTATAGGAGATCGAGTAAGAAACAAGAGGAGGCACTCGTACGGAAAATGAGTGAAAGGTGGAGGGAGGACATCGCCACATATATGCCGAATGTGATGATTTCACAGCCCACTCAGTCACCTACCGGGCCATATCCTTCACCATCTGTTGGGCCATCTCCTTCACATGTACATCCACCTACTCAGCCACCTACTCAGTCACCTGGGCTATATCATTTTTTCCCTTCACCATTTGCTGTGCCATCTCCTACACAGCCCACTCAACCACCTATTCCGTCATATCTTTCACCATTTGTTGTGCCATCTCCTACACAGCCGACTCAGCCACCTATTCCATCATCTGTTCCACCATCTGCTTCACCATTTGTTGGGCCATCTCCTGGGCCATATACTGGGCCATCTCCTGGTCCATATCCTGGGCCATCTCCTCGGCCATCTCCTGAGGTAGCTGCTTCACAGTCCACTTAGCTACGTACTCCACTATCTGGATTTTCCGACACTCATTCTCCTCAGCTGAAGGTACATATAATTATTATATATACATGTGCTTTATACAAAAAATTATCTTATATACATTTCCTTTATACAAATAATTATCATATTTACATGTGTGTTTTATTCAAATAATATCAATATTACGTGTGGCTGTTAGGACGAGGTTCCATGTCGATTGTATTTGGTAGATCCAACTAGTGGAGAGACTTGTCTAGTGGCAGATGCATATTCTTATGCTTTTGATGAGACCACTACAGTTCATGGGTCTAGAATGATGAATGATCACCTGAAAGTGAAAATTCATCGAATTATAGAGAAATATGGTAATTTGCCACTACATGTTCCCGTCCCTGCATATGAGATCGACACGAAAGCTACTACTTTGGGTACTTGGGTGCAATGGCCAAAAAATTTAACACAGATGTTAAGTGATGAGGTAATTGTTCATATAGGCCTCCATTTTTGTAAAAATAATAACTTTCAATTTAAAAATTTCATAATCTTATGCGCGTTTTGAAAAATAATTATTAGGTTACACCGACACCTAAAATACAAAAAGGGATTTCGGGGGAGGCTGTTAGATCTTCTAGCCAGCTGCATTCAGCCGGTTCGGCTTCTCAGTTTAGTCCAGTTATCGACGATCGATCGTTCTTGGACTCCCTCACTGAAGACTGCAGGAAGTAGTAGATACGCTTGCCCTTGCCGTCGCAGACGATGATGCTGTTGGTGTTACTTTGCCGAGATCCTTATTCCATTATTCGAAAGATGATGGCACCGCTTTTCTGACCAAGGAGGATATTGATCAGTTTTTGAGAGGAGAAATGATTAATATTTCTATTATCTAAGTGTACATGAGGTAACAATAATCAAAGTTATGATTTTTTTTTTACATTTAATTATATGGTAGTTGTATTTTTCACATATAGTTTACTTTTGCCAATTTTTAGGGCTACGCAGTCGGACTTGGATGGATTTGGGGATGCTATTGGACGTGTTTGTTAGATGTGTCCGCAAAGCACCGTTACGGAGGTGCATTCATCATCGGAGGAGGTTACGCAGTACATTGTGCAGGCTATGATTTGATGCGTCGATGTAGATGCTAGTATCATGTTTGCGCCAATCTTTCAAGAGTTATATTCTATCTTAATATATATAAATATTGATTGTTGCATGATATGTGATTTTTTAAGTAATTATTGTTGTTCAATCTTGCAATAGCCAACATTGGATGCTCCTTGTCATATGTCCCTTGCTCGGGATAACATATACCTTCGATTCTGCCAGCTTTCACAAACAGCGGAAGTTAAAGCTTAGAACGCCTATGATAGCGTAAGTTGATATACGTTTGTTATACTTTAAATGAATTGAGATGTTAACATACAACAATTAAAGACTAAATCATTTGATGTTGTATTATCTAGTGCTTTTAGGAGGGTTCGGATGAGCGGCCACAAAGTTCGTCGGGAGAACCTTTTGTGGAAACATGTTGAGGTATATATAATAGAATTGCTTGATGCAATTTAAAGCTTACTTTATTCTCATTATACGGTAAATTTTCTCATTTTCTGAAAACTTTTGATAAAGTGCCTGCAACAACAAGGAGGCACGGAGTGCGATTATTTTGTGATGCGATATCTTTTTGACGTACTCGCTTCATACTTTGGTTCGGGGAATATGGACAAAGTAAGTTCATATAATTATTCATTTCATATTTAATATATTTAACTAGTTGATGCTAACTTTGGTAAATTATTTTCAAGTTGCTCAAACCTTTACCAAAGATCCTTATACGGAGGATCAAATCAATGAGGTGGAAAATAAGTGGGCAAGATACTTTATTGATGAGTGCATTGCGTAGGTTAGTTAGTTTATGTTTGCTAAATATTTTAGACGAACATATACATTATTGCAACTTGTACCAACCAACATTATAGTGAAGGATTTCATGATATATATATTACGTTGGATTCGCTAAATATTTTTGTTGGATTATTATGGAATTGTATTTATGATGTTGGTTGTTGGGTTGAATATGATGTTGGTTGTTGGCTTGGATATTGGATGATGGATGTTGGAGATAATGGTGGTTGTTTGATGGAATTTTGGATTTGCTTGGATGGTGGATCTCGGAGATGTTATTGGTTGTTGTACAGGTTAATTCCCTATTATGGATTTATCCAATTTACAAACGGAGCTCTGTCGAAATTTATGCAAAAAATTTAATAGCATAATGTTGCATAGCTTCATAAGGGTTGCATATATAGCTTCCCAATCACTATTATATAACAAAAAAAAATAAAAAAAAAATAAAAAAAGTAATATTGTTGCGGTTCTGGGCCAGAAACCATAACAATATTACTTTTTTTGTTTTTTAATTAACAATATTATTGCGGTTTATTGCCCAAAACCGCAGCAATATTATTTATTAACAATAATAAAAGCAATATTGCTGCGGTTTCTGGCCCAGAACCGCAGCAATATTACTTTTATTATTGTTAATTAATAATATTGCTGCAGTTTTGGGCCATAAACCGCAGCAATATTACGTGTTAAATAGATAAAAAGTTATAATATTGTTGCGGTTTGGACTAAAAACAGCAGCAATATTGGAAGATATTGCTGCGGTTTAAAACCGCAACAATATAATTAATACCTATTGCTGCCCCCTTAATTGTTGCGCGCCCAAAACTGCAGCAATAGGGCACTTATGAATACTATTACGAATCTCAAAATACTTCAACCCTTTCAAATCAATTTCAATTGTGAATCATACCACGTTCCTGGTTCCACGATTGCTCCGCCAGAAAGTCGTTACACTTTTCGAGCTAAACCACATTGGTATAGTCCTAATTATCCTTGAATAATCAATTATATTTATCGTATTGAAGTTACTAACAGTTTTTTTTCATGATGTAGATCTTTGATTGATAATCGTGATTGTTTGTAAATTCTAACCCTTCTATTATTCTTGTATATAATATTCGTGATTGCCTTATTTGTCCTATGCATGAATGTTTGTTGAACCCTAGTTTTGATGATGACAAAGAAACAAAGATGCAAACTAAGTAGTGAACTAATGAGTTATTTAAGTGTATGATTTCTTAAGGTATCAATGAAAGGAACTAGGAGAATACGAAGTCAAGGAAGAAGTCAAGAGAGGATTTCAAAGGCTAAGTAAAGAAGTTTCTATAAGTTGATACTGGAGCAAGCAGTGGATCAAGAAGAATAAAAGCAAGGCGTTTTATTTTCTAGTTCCATTGTAAAGGAACAAAGTAATGATGGTAAGGAACATTGGCAGTTTTATTTGAGAATGAGAGTTTGTTCCTTTCTAAGGAACAAACTAAGTGGCACTAAACGAATCTGTTAAAGGAACTTGATTTATAAAAGGAACTAGACTTAGGCATGCAGAAAAGTAACGGTACAAGTATGTAATTGAGTAAGTCATGCCTAAATAATAGGAAATCAGTTTTACCTAAGTGAAAATCAGTTTTTAATAGAAAATCTTTTGAAAGAAAACATTTTGTTTTTCGAAAAAGATAAGAAAATTATTTATCCGGTTTTATAGAGTTTATTTTAAAAGATAATATTTTCTTAAAGATTAAAATTTATTTTTAATAATAAAACTGTTTTAATATTTAAACTGATTTTCGGATAAAGCTCAAGAAACTCCTAATCTTTAGGAGTTGTGGCTAAAATATATCCACATTCAAAATGAGATCATGGGATCATGGGACATGATAAGGAACGTGTTTCTTAGGGGAAGGAACATCATGGGATAATGGATTTAACATGAACTCGATTTTAACTCCCACGTTCTTTGTGTTTGTCACTATAAATATTGAAGTCTAAATAAGTTCCAAAGTGTGTCTGACTAAGTAATTAAGTGAGTTTAACTAATTAAGTGTCAGTGCCTTCATTCTCTCATAATAGCCATTTATTCTTTGCTTTCTTACTCTAATTCCACTAAGCTTATTTTGATCAATTGTATTTTGGTTTTTGGGGTAAGGGAACTTTGAGTGAAGTTTTGTAAGAGAGCGGCTTTGAGTAAAGCTTGTAAGAGTGAGAAAACTTCGAGTGAAGTTGAGAGGAACTACTGTTAAGGGAACAGTGGCTCAGGAACTTGAGTTTAGGAACTCAAGGTGTGGCTCGAGATTAGAATTAGGTTGTAACAAAGTTGTTTGGCCTAATTAGTGAAAGAGTTGAGTTTAAAATCCCTAGTGGTCGAGGTCGTTTCTTCTTGTTGGGCCCAAGAAGTTTTTCCTCGTAAAAATCCCTTGTGTTCCTCTAGCTTGTTTATTCGTTTAAGTTTAAATTTCCGCAAAAAGTTACGTTTATTAATTTCTACAACTTTAATTCACCCCCCCCCCCCTCTTGTAGTGTTCCTAGGGAAATAACAATGTTTATCACCCACATGTTATTATTGCTAAACAAGACCTAGACTAACTGTTCTAATTAGTTCAAATAATTTGGACAACCTATTAGGAACCTTGTAATTTTATTTCTCAATAACTTGTCACTAAAAGTGTAGTCTTTTTATGTGTTTTCTGAACCAACCTAGACTAAATATTTTTAGGGTGTATGAATACGCTATATGATTATTCTTTTGCATAAAGTATGTAATAAATTGATATTTAGTAGAGGCCACCAATGGGTAATATAGTTCATGACTATATGGAGCCATGATGGGGAAATCTACATTGAATAAGTCCCTAAGATGTCCCTAATGTTTCAATATCCAATTAGGTTTATGATTCTTCCTTTAAAGAAATTTTGGCGACTTCAAAAACAAATTTTTAATAAAACCTTAACAACGGGGTAGTCAGATAAACACACTCACACAACGTGTAGGCTTAAAGGAATAAAAATCCACGCCTATAATTTGGGCACTTCACTGGGGAGGATTTTCAAAAATCATTCTTCTTTTATGCTTTAGAATAATATATATAGTTTTGCATATGCATGACTTTTGTTCAGCCACTACAAGGACAATCTACCTTGCCTCATTAGCACATGTTCTGTGTGTGAGGTCACCCCAAGGGTTTTGCGCTTTGTCCTTCCAAAAAGCTTCCTGAGTGATAATGTTGGATGTTAGTTATAAGAAAACCTACCCAACCATGGCATTGTTCTCTTGTTACTAACTTGAGAATAGGAGTGCGTCTTACACATGGCCACCTTTTTAAGCAAAGTTGTGAAGCTTGAGATCAATCTCTTATTCATGTACCCTTTCATCCTTAACCTAAACCTGACCAATAGTTGAATGTAGAACTAGACTTTAGGTTGAAAACTTTTACATCCATGTTACGCGACATTTTTGTGTGATTGTAATTATTGCTTGCTAATCTTTTATTAACATAATATATTTTGCGCATAAAAATAATGCAAATCGTGTCAAAGAATTGCTCATCATTTTCGCCCGAACATTCGTTAACTTACCAATATGCATGCCGCAGAACATTGCGCCAAACACATTAAGTTACGCCTGGCGCAACGTTCCTGCGCCAGACGCATAGCCTGCATGCCGTGCGCATCAATCGCGTGACACACAACCTATTTGTCCCGTGCTTCTTGGTCTTAATTTTGACCTTTGTTCGAGCCTAAAAATAACACACTTCACGTCAATTTTTTGGTATGTCCAGTAGGATATAATTAGTTCGTCGGTCTACACTTCCTAAAATTATGCCAAATTTGTCAAAACATCGCCTAAACTGTCATGAAAACGTGTGTGGGATCAGTACGCTAGACGCATGAGGGTGCGCCTGGCGCATTGGTCCTGCACCAGATGCACCACACTGCGCCATGCGCAAGTTTGCTACATGACGTGCTGTTGTGCATCTTGCGTTTTCCGTCACTTTAGGCAATGTGCTGACCAGTTCCGTATAATATTCTTGCATGCATGCATTAGAGCCATCGAATTTTCAGAACGTCTTGCGTTTAAATTCACCTAAAAAAAAGGATATATTTGTTTTCTTTTAGAGTTCCACAGTCATTAGGTCTTATATAGGTAAGAGTCATGTTTTAGATTTCCCTTTATTTTTTTTAATTTCGGAGAAAGTCGGATAAACATATCCTCCCAACAACTTACCCCATCTATTTTTTTTTTTTACACAAAATCACCTTTCTTATTTTAAAACTTCATTTTGATTACTGAAATACTCTTGCCAAATCATTATTCCATTATCACATAAACATCACCACATAACGCTTGCATCAAAATCCATAATCCAAAATATCATTATACATTCCTTTCACAAAATAAATTCCCTCCTGTAAATATCCCACCAAATCCAATATATCACTATCCATTTACCTCAATAAAATAGATTTCCTTCAATAAATATCTTCTCCTTTTGGCAAGAGTTTTGACCAAATTAAAAAGATCTTTTGAAAAAAAAATCTATTTCGAAAACATTTTCTCCTTTATTTCCATTTCTTACCCTATCCATTTTTGTAGTGAGTTCTAAGTCAATGTGTCCTTGTCAAATAGGGTAATCGAGAAAACGTATCCAACAGCTCATTCACGTGCGCGAAGTCTTGATCTGTTAATGCAAATTGGGTGAAAATGTTCCTGAGCTGACTAATGTCATCAAGAGAATGGCTAATAACTTGGAGGAGGTTACTCTCCATCTGCACCAAGTTGAAAGTGGTGAAAATGTTGAATTCACCAAACAAATGGAAAACATTGTTAAAAAATTCACCAATTCACCCGCATCCATCCGCTCCACCCGCATCGATCCATCCGCCACCCACCGGGTGAAACAGATGGGTCGGGAGATAAATGGGTGAAACCATGTAGTATATTTTCCAATGAAATTTGTTGTATGATATACATGATATAAAATATTTCTATCAAAAATATAAAAAGTAAGTTAACATGTAAAACTTAATAAATGGGTGATGGGTTGGAGGTTAAACGGGTGATGAATCGGTTGACGGGTGAAAAAATTCTCACCCACCACCCGCTTTCCATCCATTCAAATCGGGTTTTTCATCCATTTAAAAAACCGTGTTAAACAGGTGATGGATGATCCATCACCCATTTCCATCCTTAGTCATCTGACACCTCACTTGAAGGATTAGTCAGTTTCCTAACTGCTGATAAGCCAATCCAAGGAAACGTTATTTCATTTACTGATGATGACCTTCCTTTTGAAGGAAAGAAGCACAATAAGGCTCTATATCTTACTATAGCATGCATGATTATGAATGTCCCAATGATATTAGTAGACAATGGATCCGCCATTAATGTGTGTTCATTGTGAACTGCGCGCCGCCGAGGCTTCAAAGATGAAGATTTCAGTCCTCATAAAGCATCAGGGCATACGACAATCCCCGTCATCAATTATAGCCCTCATCATCTCTGCAGGGGTTATAAAAAGTGCACAATCTTCCAGGTCAGTGATATCAATGCTTCATTTATCCTACTATTAGGACGACCATGGCTTCATGAGCTTGGTGCAGTCCCGTCTTCCTTGCATCAAAAGGTCAAGATGATTCTAGACGACATTCCCATAACTTTCGATGCCACTAAATGAAGGTACAAGTAATCGACAAACCTTTGATTCACATAGACCATGATGAAGAGGATGAGGATCTTCGAGGGATTCGTTCCCAAGGAGGTAGCCCTCATTGACGAGGACTTAACACCCTTTGACTCTGATTGCTTCTCTAATCTAGCAGTCAACTACATCATGCGCATGAAAGGACACTTAGCCATTGAAAATGAGAGAAACTAGACCATTTTAAGCTCTTTTTTGGGTTTCATGTTCCTATAATGCTACCTCTATGTCTATTTCAAGTTCTGATGACTCATGGTAGTATTATAATACTCATTCAAGCTTTCTAGTACTTGGTTGTATGTCTAAGCAAGTTTAAGACACTTAGCCATTGAAAATGAGAGAAACTAAGCCATTTTAAGCTCTTTTTTGGGTTTCATGTTCCTATAATGCTACCTCTATGTCTATATCAAGTTCTAATGACTCATGCAAGTCTTACAATATGCATTTAAGCTTTCTATTACTTGGTTGTATGATTCTAAGCAAGTTTAAGACACTTAGCCATTGAAAATGTGAGAAACTAAGCCATTTTAAGCTCTTTTTTGGTTTCATGTTCCTATAGTGCTACCTCTATGTCTATTTCATGTTCTAATGAGTAATGAAACTCTTATGATACTCTTTTAAACTTTCTATTACTTGGTTGTATGATTATAAGCAAGTTTAAGACACTTAGCCTTTGAAAATGAGAGAAACTAAGCCATTTCGAGCTCTTTTTTTGGTTTCATGTTCCAATAATGCTAGCTCTATGTCTATTTCAAGTTCTAATGACTCATGCAAGTCCTAATACTCATTTAAGCTTTCTATTACTTGGTTGTATATTCAAGCAATTTAAGACACTTAGCCATTGAAAATGAGAGAAACTAAGCCATTTATTCTCTTTTTTGTGTTTCATGTTCCTATAATGCTACCTCTATGTCTATTTTAAGTTCTAATGACTCATGCAAGTCCCACAATACTCATTTAAGCTTTCTATTACTTGGTTGTATGATTCTAAGCAAGTTTAAGACACTTAGCCTTTGAAAATGAGAGAAATTAAGCCATTTTAGCTCTTTTTTGGGTTTCATGTTCCTATAATGCTACCTCTATGTCTATTTCAAGTTCTGATGACTCATGCAAGTATTATAATACTCATTTAAGCTTTCTATTACTTGGTTGTATGATTCTAAGCAAGTTGAAGACACTTAGCCATTGAAAATGAGAGAAACTAAGCCATTTTAGCTCTTTTTTGTGTTTCATGTTCCTATAATGCTACCTCTATGTCTATTTTAAGTTCTAATGACTCATGCAAGTCCTACAATACTCATTTAAGCTTTCTATACTTGGTTGTATGATTATAAGCAAGTTTAAGACACTTAGCCTTTGAAAATGAGAGAAACTAAGCCATTTCGAGCTCTTTTTTTGGTTTCATGTTCCAATAATGCTAGCTCTATGTCTATTTCAAGTTCTAATGAGCTCATGCAAGTCTATAATATCATTTAAGCTTTCTATTACTTGGTTGTATGATTCTAAGCAAGTTTAAGACACTTAGCCATTGAAAATGAGAGAAACTAAGCCATTTAAGCCTTTTTTGGGTTTCATGTTCCTATAATGCTACCTCTATGTCTATTTCAAGTTCTAATGACTCATGAAGTCCTACAATACTCATTTAAGCTTTCTATACTTGGTTGTATTTCTAAGCAAGTTTAAGACACTTAGCCATTGAAAATGAGAGAAACTAAGCCATTTTAAGCTCTTTTTGGGTTTCATGTTCCTATAATGCTACCTCTATGTCTATTTCAAGTTCTAATGACTCATGAAGTCCTAAATACGCATTTAAGCTTTCTATTACTTGGTTGTATGATTCTAAGCAAGTTTAAGACACTTAGCCATTGAAAATGAGAGAAACTAAGCCATTTTAAGCTCTTTTTTGGTTTCATGTTCCTATAATGCTACCTCTATGTCTATTTCAAGTTCTAATGAGTAATGAAGTTATAAATACTCATTTAAGCTTTCTATACTTGGTTGTAGTTCTAAGCAAGTTTAAGACACTTAGCCATTGAAAATGAGAGAAACTAAGCCATTTAAGCTCTTTTTTGGGTTTCATGTTCCTATAATGCTACTCTATGTCTATTTCAAGTTCTAATGACTCATGAAGTCCTACAATACTCATTTAAGCTTTCTATACTTGGTTGTATTTCTAAGCAAGTTTAAGACACTTAGCCATTGAAAATGAGAGAAACTAAGCCATTTAGCTCTTTTTTGGGTTTCATGTTCCTATAATGCTACCTCTATGTCTATTTCAAGTTCTAATGACTCATGCAAGTCCTAAATACTCATTTAAGCTTTCTATTACTTGGTTGTATGATTCTAAGCAAGTTTAAGACACTTAGCCATTGAAAATGAGAGAAACTAAGCCATTTTAAGCTCTTTTTTGGGTTTCATGTTCCTATAATGCTACCTCTATGTCTATTTCAAGTTCTAATGACTCATGAAGTTCTAAATACTCATTTAAGCTTTCTATACTTGGTTGTATATTCTAAGCAAGTTTAAGACACTTAGCCATTGAAAATGAGAAAACTAAGCCATTTCGAAGCCTTTTTTGGGTTTCATGTTCCTATAATGCTACCTCTATGTCTATTTCAAGTTCTAATGACTCATGCAAGTCCTAAATACTCATTTAAGCTTTCTATTACTTGGTTGTATGATTCTAAGCAAGTTTAACAATAGCCATTGAAAATGAGAGAAACTAAGCCATTTTAGGCTCTTTTTGGGTTTCATGTTCCTATAATGCTACCTCTATGTCTATTTCAAGTTCTAATACTCATGCAAGTCTACAATACGTATTTAAGCTTTCTATTACTTGGTTGTATGATTCTAAGCAAGTTTAAGACACTTAGCCATTGAAAATGAGAGAAACTAAGCCATTTTAAGCTCTTTTTTGGGTTTCATGTTCCTATAATCTACCTCTATGTCTATTTCAAGTTCTAATGACTCATGCAAGTCCTACAATACTCATTTAAGCTTTCTATTCTTGGTTGTAGTATTCTAAGCAAGTTTAAGACACTTAGCCATTGAAAATGAGAGAAACTAAGCCATTTTAAGCTCTTTTTTGGGTTTCATGTTCCTATAATCTACCTCTATGTCTATTTCAAGTTCTAATGACTCATGAAGTCCTAAATACTCATTTAAGTTTTTTACTTGGTTGTATGATTCTAAGCAAGTTTAAGACACTTAGCCATTGAAAATGAGAGAAACTAAGCCATTTAAGCTCTTTTTGGTTTCATGTTCCTATAATGCTACCTCTATGTCTATTTCAAGTTCTATGACTCATGAAGTTTAAATACTCATTTAAGCTTTCTATACTTGGTTGTATATTCTAAGCAAGTTTAAGACACTTAGCCATTGAAAATGAGAGAAACTAAGCCATTTTAAGCTCTTTTTTGGGTTTCATGTTCCTATAATGCTACTCTATGTCTATTTCAAGTTCTAATGACTCATGCAAGTCCTAAATACTCATTTAAGCTTTCTATTACTTGGTTGTATGATTCTAAGCAAGTTTAAGACACTTAGCCATTGAAAATGAGAGAAACTAAGCCATTTTAGGCTCTTTTTGGGTTTCATGTTCCTATAATGCTACCTCTATGTCTATTTCAAGTTCTAGACTCATGCAAGTCTACAATACTCATTTAAGCTTTCTATTACTTGGTTGTATGATTCTAAGCAAGTTTAAGACACTTAGCCATTGAAAATGAGAGAAACTAAGCCATTTTAAGCTCTTTTTTGGGTTTCATGTTCCTATAATCTACCTCTATGTCTATTTCAAGTTCTAATGACTCATGCAAGTCCTACAATACTCATTTAAGCTTTCTATTACTTGGTTGTATGATTCTAAGCAAGTTTAAGACACTTAGCCATTGAAAATGAGAGAAACTAAGCCATTTTAAGCTTTTTTGGGTTTCATGTTCCTATAATGCTCCTCTATGTCTATTTCAAGTTCTCTCATCATCCTAAATACTCATTTAAGCTTTCTATTACTTGGTTGTATGATTCTAAGCAAGTTTAAGACACTTAGCCATTGAAAATGAGAGAAACTAAGCCATTTTAAGCTCTTTTTTGGGGTTTCATGTTCCTATAATGCTACCTCTATGTCTATTTCAAGTTCTAATGACTCATGCAAGTCCTAAATACTCATTTAAGCTTTCTATTACTTGGTTGTATGATTCTAAGCAAGTTTAAGACACTTAGCCATTGAAAATGAGAGAAACTAAGCCATTTATTCTCTTTTTGGGTTTCATGTTCCTATAATGCTACCTCTATGTCTATTTCAAGTTCTAATACTCATGCAAGTCTACAATATCATTTAAGCTTTCTATTACTTGGTTGTATGATTCTAAGCAAGTTTAAGACACTTAGCCATTGAAAATGAGAGAAACTAAGCCATTTTAGGCTCTTTTTTGGGTTTCATGTTCCTATAATGCTACCTCTATGTCTATTTCAAGTTCTAATGACTCATGCAAGTCCTACAATACTCATTTAAGCTTTCTATTACTTGGTTGTATGATTCTAAGCAAGTTTAAGACACTTAGCCATTGAAAATGAGAGAAACTAAGCCATTTAAGCTTTTTTGGGTTTCATGTTCCTATAATGCTCCTCTATGTCTATTTCAAGTTCTAATGACTCATGCAAGTCCTAAATACTCATTTAAGCTTTCTATTACTTGGTTGTATGATTCTAAGCAAGTTTAAGACACTTAGCCATTGAAAATGAGAGAAACTAAGCCATTTTAAGCTCTTTTTTGGGTTTCATGTTCCTATAATGCTACCTCTATGTCTATTTCAAGTTCTAATGACTCATGCAAGTCTTACAATACGTATTTAAGCTTTCTATTACTTGGTTGTATGATTCTAAGCAAGTTTAAGACACTTAGCCATTGAAAATGAGAGAAACTAAGCCATTTCGAGCTCTTTTTTGGGTTTCATGTTCCTATAATGCTACCTCTATGTCTATTTCAAGTTCTAATGACTCATGCAAGTCTTAAATACTCATTTAAGCTTTCTATTACTTGGTTGTACGTTTCTAAGCAAGTTTAAGACACTTAGCCATTGAAAATGAGAGAAACTCAGCCATTTCGAGCTCTTGTTTTGGTTTCATGTTCCTATAATGCTACCTCTATGTCTATTTCAAGTTCTAATGAGTCATGCAAGTCTTATAATATTCATTTAAGCTTTCTATTACTTGGTTGTATGATTCTAAGCAAGTTTAAGACACTTAGCCATTGAAAATGAGAGAAACTAGACCATTTTAAGCTCTTTTTTGGGTTTCATGTTCCTATAATGCTACCTCTATGTCTATTTCAAGTTCTAATGACTCATGAAAGTCCTACAATACTCATTTAAGCTTTCTAGTACTTGGTTGTACGTTTCTAAGCAAGTTTAAGACACTTAGCCATTGAAAATGAGAGAAACTAAGCCATTTCGAGCTCTTGTTTTGGTTTCATGTTCCTATAATGCTACCTCTATGTCTATTTCAAGTTCTAATGAGTCATGCAAGTCTTATAATATTCATTTAAGCTTTCTATTACTTGGTTGTATGATTCTAAGCAAGTTTAAGACACTTAGCCATTGAAAATGAGAGAAACTAAGCCATTTTAAGCCCTTTTTTGGGTTTCATGTTCCTATAATGCTACCTCTATGTCTATTTCAAGTTCTAATGACTCATGAAAGTCCTACAATACTCATTTAAGCTTTCTAGTACTTGGTTGTACGTTTCTAAGCAAGTTTAAGACACTTAGCCATTGAAAATGAGAGAAACTATGCCATTTTAAGCTCTTTTTTGGGTTTCATGTTCCTATAATGCTACCTCTATGTCTATTTCACGTTCTAATGACTCATGGAAGCCTAAATACTCATTTAAGCTTTTTATTACTTGGTTGTATGATTCTAAGCAAGTTTAAGACACTTAGCCATTGAAAATGAGAGAAACTAAGCCATTTTAAGCTCTTTTTTGGTTTCATGTTCCTATAATGCTACCTCTATGTCTATTTCAAGTTCTGATGACTCATGGTAGTATTATAATACTCATTCAAGCTTTCTAGTACTTGGTTGTACGTTTCTAAGCAAGTTTAAGACACTTAGCCATTGAAAATGAGAGAAACTAAGCCATTTTAAGCTCTTTTTTGGGTTTCATGTTCCTATAATGCTAGCTCTATGTCTATTTCAAGTTCTAATGACTCATGAAAGTCCTACAATACTCATTTAAGCTTTCTAGTACTTGGTTGTACGTTTCTAAGCAAGTTTAAGACACTTAGCCATTGAAAATGAGAGAAACTAAGCCATTTTAAGCTCTTTTTTGGGTTTCATGTTCCTATAATGCTACCTCTATGTCTATTTCACGTTCTAATGACTCATGGAAGTCCTAAATACTCATTTAAGCTTTTTATTACTTGGTTGTATGATTCTAAGCAAGTTTAAGACACTTAGCCATTGAAAATGAGAGAAACTAAGCCATTTTAAGCTCTTTTTTGGTTTCATGTTCCTATAATGCTACCTCTATGTCTATTTCAAGTTCTGATGACTCATGCAAGTATTATAATACTCATTCAAGCTTTCTAGTACTTGGTTGTACGTTTCTAAGCAAGTTTAAGACACTTAGCCATTGAAAATGAGAGAAACTAAGCCATTTTAAGCTCTTTTTTGGGTTTCATGTTCCTATAATGCTAGCTCTATGTCTATTTCAAGTTCTAATGACTCATGCAAGTCCTAAATACTCATTTAAGCTTTTTATTACTTGGTTGTATGATTCTAAGCAAGTTTAAGACACATAGCCATTGAAAATGAGAGAAACTAAGCCATTTTAGGCTCTTTTTCGGGTTTCATGTTCCTATAATGCTACCTCTATGTCTATTTCAAGTTCTAATAACTCATGCAAGTCTTACAATAAGCATTTAAGCTTTCTATTACTTGGTTGTATGATTCTAAGCAAGTTTAAGACACTTAGCCATTGAAAATGAGAGAAACTAAGCCATTTTAAGCTCTTTTTTGGGTTTCATGTTCCTATAATGCTACCTCTATGTCTATTTCAAGTTCTAATGACTCATGAAAGTCCTACAATACTCATTTCAGCTTTCTATTACTTGGTTGTATGATTCTAAGCAAGTTTAAGACACTTAGCCATTGAAAATGAGAGAAACTAAGCCATTTTAAGTTCTTTTTTGGGTTTCATGTTCCTATAATGCATCCTCTATGTCTATTTCAAGTTCTAATGACTCATGCAAGTCCTAAATACTCATTTAAGCTTTCTATTACTTGGTTGTATGATTCTAAGCAAGTTTAAGACACTTAGCCATTGAAAATGAGAGAAACTAATCCAGTTTAAGCTCTTTTTTGGGTTTCATGTTCCTATAATGCTACCTCTATGTCTATTTCAAGTTCTAATGACTTATGCAAGTCTTACAATACGCATTTACGCTTTCTATTACTTGTCTGTATGATTCTAAGCAAGTTTAAGACACTTAGCCATTGAAAATGAGAGAAACTAAGCCATTTCGAGCCCTTTTTTGGGTTTCATGTTCCTATAATGCTAGCTCTATGTCTATTTCAAGTTCTAATGACTCATGCAAGTCTTAAATGCTGATTTTCAAATATTATCTTTTTATAGTTTATCTTTTATCTTTTATATTTTATTTAAAAGATTTAGTTTTTGAAAATTTAATATTTCCGGTTTTTTTAAATGTTTCGGATTTTTAAATTATAAAAACTGTTTTCCGGTTTTGTAAAATATATTTTGAAAAAGATATTTTTCCTAAAAACTAGCTAAAAGATTTTAATTTATTTATTTCCTATAAACTAGATTGCACGCCTAAAACCTACAGCTACACATTTTATGTAGTTAGTGGATTTAGTGGATTTAGTGGCTTAGTTAATTATCCTCCAAGTATTTATTTAATTAAATAAGTGTAATATCCCGAAAATTCAAACTTGATTAACATTAATAATTAAATTAAATAAATTATTTAAAATTTATTTATTTACTTAATCACTTCTCTAATATATTTGAAAATAAAATAAAATCGAGTATTTAATAAAATAAGCTAAGTTAGATTGGTAACACATTAAAAGAAAGTAGGAAAAGTCACTATTTTAGTATTAGTAAAATAATTAGAAAATTTCCAAAAAAGAAATTCACCATCCATACAACCCATCTTCTTCCTCAAGCTCCATGACCTTGCTCCCCAAGGCTTCTAGAACTCCTTGCTCCCCAAGTATACTTCACTATTAATCCACCATTATTTTAATGGAGCTTTGTTCCTAAAATTACAATAAATAGTAAGCTGATTTTACTATTCATCTCCACCCAAAAAAATCAGAAAACTTTTAACACCACCACCCAAACTCTCTGTTTTCCGGCCACCTTCCGACCACCACCACCGGTCTGCCGCCACTCCGGCGCAGGTAGAACCGCACCTCCGTCCAGCCGTCGCGCCCGCGACACTCCCCCAATCTCTCCTGCTCGCTGCTCTCTTCCCCTCCCCCATCTCGCTGCACCCTCTGCCCCGCCTGGGCTGCTGCCGCACCGCACCTGCCGCCAGCCACGTCTGCGCCGCCGTCCATCTCGCTGCTGCACCGTCACCCGCTCGCCGGAGCTCCGACCACCTTTCCCCTTCGTTGCTTTGTGCTGTAACAGTAAGTTACTTGACATAGTTTCCCTCCTATTCTTTAGTTTGAAAAGTATTAGAACTAATTAAGTTACTTAGTTTCTTTGTTACTTTAGGCTTGTTAAATAATTAACTTGACCCATTAATGTGTTGGGCTAATTAACTAAATTAATTAGATTCATAATCTTGTTTTTGTGACTTTAAAATCTACATTGAATGTAGTAAACTTAGTTATGAATAAGTGTAGTTTTAATCTTTCAAATTCTAATATAGAAGCTTAGTATGTTGATTGGACTTAGTTAATTAACTTAATATTATAAATTCCATTTTATGAAATAATTATACAACCTAATTATAGTATAATATAGATTATGACATAATCACTAATATTACACCTTTAATATATATAATGGGTATCTTTGGTTAATTAAGTTATAGTTTCATGTTCACATAGATATAACTTAAGTTTATGTAGTATAAAGAAATACTAATTAAGTACACTTGGGTTTTTAAGTATAATATTAGTAAGCTTAATCTATAACTATGATCCCACTTTTAGCTTGATTAAATGAATATCACTTTTTAAGTTATAAATTAAGTAAGTCACTTATACAAGGACACTAACTTGTAGGAATATCACTAATGTAAGTTAGAGTTTAACAACAAGTTAAATATATATCACTTTATTATTATTAAAAGTCTAATTAAAATATGGAAGTTCTGTAACCATACCTTCAAGTCATTAAACATGAATTTTCATGAATCTTAGAAATAATGGTTATTACTAATTAAATAGTTTTACATAAGTTAGTAATCAAGTTACTAAATTCAAGAAGTATAGTTTAAGTAATAAATGGTGATAATAAGATTTCATAACTATTAATTTCATACACACTCTAGTAATTCACAGACACATGATGGAAATGGATCGTAGAGTTTAAAGATCTAGAATAAAATATTAATAAGTCATCTTTTATTAATCCTTGAATAGATTAGAAAGGAAAAGGGATATTACAAGCCTCCCCCGGCTGTCAAGTATAATAATCTCGACTCGAGGTAACGTCTACTGCTAACACCCGCATTCCCCTTCAAAGTATGTTTTATGATCATGATTAATATTATGTTTTATATATGGATTGGGGGATCGAAATGAAATGTTTTATGATGTTCATGATGATATGATGCTATGAAATGATGATGATGAAATTAATGAATATAATTGTTCACGATGATGATGATATGCTTAAAACCAATGAAACATGATAAATTCAAGTGAAAGACGGTTCTTGGCAAGTATTCTGTTATCCCGGGTCGTGCACGTACCTTCCGGCCAGTTAACCACCTTCCGTTTAGTGAGGGCTATTGTCCTCGGGTGGCACCGCGCAATCTGGGCAAATAACGCCACCTTCCGTTTAGTGAGGGCTTTTGTCCTCGGGTGGCTGCCTTCCGCTTATGATGTTATGATGTTTTGGGGAGACGTCCCTTCCGTTGTACTAGCCAAGTTACCAAAGTAAAATTTACATGATGATGAACATGATAAAGAAGATAATGTAACATGATATGATATGTTTGTGAAATGTTTTACTTATTCTATTCTCCCTGTTTTTAACTAAAATGATGTGAAATGAATTTACGATGTTAGAGTAGTATGTTACTGAGCCTCGGCTCACGACGTTTTGTTTATGTTTTAGGTACCGATGGTGATAACGGGATGGCGTAGCAGTGAGGATTTAATTAATATCTAGATTATCTAGACTCTCATGGTTTTAATTTAAGTTTATGTCAAAACTCTGATTAGTAACTAAGTTTTTATTAATTAAGACTAATGTTGGACCTATATTATGCTTCATGTTATGAAGCGTTTAAGTTTATGATTTTATGTTGCCTTGTATTTTCCTTATGGAAAGTACGGCGGTAACGCACTGACCATCTAGGTTCCGCTGCTAATAATCGATTAATTAACTTAACAACGATGATTATAGGTCGGGGCATTACAGGTTGGTATCAGAGCAACGGTTCTCGATGCCTCAAGTAAAATCTCAAAGGTTTTACTTAAATTAGCAAATAAATGGTAAAGTAATCTAGTAAAACGAGAGTCATCACCATAAGTATAGGGTTCATATAATATAATAAGATGAATACTAAATGGTGTAGTTAATAAGTGTTTGAAAATGAAAATGAGTGTGAGTGTTAGGATCGGGGAAGGGAATATTTTTATATATTTTACGATGACGTCTATTCCTCGCTTAACATGTTATGCACATGGAATATGTGATGTTTTAGAACATGGCAACAAGTGGAAGTGGACCTACTAATGGAGGAAGTGGAACCCATGGGCCCGAAGTCACACTTGAAGAAATGAGGCAAAGGCTAGATACCTTGCGAAGTGACCCTGTTTTCGAAGAAACGACTGAAAAGCTAACGGAAATCAGGTGGATATGATGAAGCTGATGATGGAATTCTTGCAAGGAAACCGACCAAGGGCCAAGACGGAGCAGGAAGAATGCTCCAATATGTTCAAAAGGTTTTCTGCTCACAAGCCGCCTACTTATGATGGAAAGCCTGACCCCACCGAGTTTGAGGAATGGTTGAATGGCATGGAGAAACTCTTTGATGCCACCCAGTGTCCGACAAGTGGAAAGTTAACTTTGCTGTATTCTACTTAAAAGGGCAAGCTGATCTGTGGTGGAAGACTGCTAGAGAGATGCAGAATCAACCTGGATTTGGATGGGAAGGTTTAAAGGAGGCTATGAGAAACCAGTTTTACCCTCAGTCTCTGCAACTCCAGATGGAATCTGAGTTTATCCATCTGAGGCAAAGGGGTATGTCAGTTCTGGAATATGCTGTGAAGTTCAATGAGTTAGCTCGATTTGCTCCTGATCTGGTGTCTACGGATCGTCAAAGGATGAATCGATTTGAAGGAGGTTTGAACCTGGATCTTCAAGAAAGGCTTGCTGCAAATATGAGTAAGTCTTATCAAAGCTATATGACCGGGCTATCAATGTTGAAAGGAAAATGAAGCTGCGGAAGGAAGTGTATGAGGGTGGAAAAAGAAAAGCTAAATCTCATGAAAGCCACTTCAACAACAACTTCAACAAAAAGCCAAACACGGGATATTCGGGAAACGATCAGAAGCAAATTCCTCGATGCAAAAATGCGGAAGACAAGGCCACATGACGAATGAATGTCGTAGGGGAAGTGATCAGTGTTATCGATGTGGTAAACCAGGTCATATGATTAAAAATTGTCCAATTCCAGATTGGCGAAGTGGAAATGTTGCGAATCATGGTCAAAGAAACGGCCAGAATTTGGCTATGGTGGAAATGCAGGCAACGCAAATAAGAACCCTCCACGTGGACCCCCGCAGGCTGGAAGAGTCTTTATGATGCAGCTGATGAAGCAGAGGCAGATGATACTGTCATTACTGGTACTTTTCCTGTCAACTCTGTACCTGCTTATGTCCTTTTCGATTCTGGAGCTTCCCATTCGTTTATATCTAGTGCATTTTCTAGAAGCTTGAATGCAAAACCATGCTCTGAATTCTCTGCCATGTCTGTCACCATCCCTAATGGTGAATCCATCTTATGTGATGTCATGTATAGAAATTGTCCTATTCTTATAGGGGGATGTGAATTTCAAGTAGACCTCATTCAATTTGAATTAACCGACTTTGATGTGATATTGGGAATGAATTGGTTGTCGAAGTACAAAGCAGACATAAATTGCCTTAACCATGAAATAACCCTTAGGAAGCCAGATGGGTGTAAGGTTTCTTATCGAAGAAGAAAAGTCCAACCCAAACCTGAAATCATCTCATCCTTGAAAGCCTTCAAGTTACTTTCAAAGGGTCATTCGGATACCTATGTAGTGTGGTAGACCTAACCAAACCTGAACCCTCGTTATCCGATATTCCGATAGTTTGTGAGTACCCTGATGTATTTCCGGAAGAGATACCTGCATGCCACCAGAAAGAGAAATAGATTTCAGCATTGACCTCGTTCCTGGATCTGCTCCTATCTCCAAGGCACCTTATCGAATGGCACCTGCTGAGTTACAAGAACTGAAAAAGCAACTAGATGAATTACTCGTGAAGGGGTATATTCGACCTAGTGTGTCGCCATGGGGTGCACCAGTTCTATTTGTCAAGAAGAAAGATGGAAGCATGAGGTTGTGCATTGATTATCGAGAGTTGAACAAGATCACCATCAAGAATAAATATCCATTGCCTCGTATTGATGATCTTTTCGACCAACTTCGAGGTGCAACTATCTTCTCGAAGATTGATTTAAGATCTGGATATCATCAACTCCGCATAAAGCCAGAAGATATTTCAAAAACTGCTTTCAGGACCCGATATGGTCATTATGAATTTACAGTAATGCCATTTGGGTTAACCAATGCCCCTGCTGTCTTCATGGATCTGATGAACCGAGTATTTAAATCATACCTCGATAAGTTTGTGGTTGTATTCATCGATGATATCTTGGTGTTTTCAAGAAACTTGATTGAGCATGAAGAACATTTGAGGAAGGTGTTAGAAGTGTTGAGAGAAAGGAAGTTGTATGCGAAGTTGAAGAAATGTGAGTTCTGGTTGAAAGAAGTTGCCTTTCTAGGGCACATCATTTCAGATACTGGAGTCTCGGTTGATCCACAAAAGATAAGAGCTATCATGGAATGGCCTAGACCCACTAATGTTCCTGAAGTTGGAGTTTCATGGGTTTAGCTGGATATTATAGAAGATTTGTCCAAGATTTCTCCAAGATAGCCATGCCTATAACTCGATTGGTAAAGAAGACGGTTAAGTTTGTGTGGAGTGATGAATGTGAAGCAGCTTTTCAAGAGTTGAAGAAGCGTCTCACCACTGCTCCTGTTCTTACTCTCCCTTCGGAACTGATGGATTTGTTGTGTACAGCGATGCCTCTAAGCATGGATTAGGGAGTGTGTTGATGCAGAACGATAAAGTTATAGCATATGCTTCCCGTCAACTCAAGCCTCATGAACAAAACTACCCAACCATGACCTTGAACTAGCCGCAGTTGTGTTTGCTCTCAAAATATGGAGACACTATCTCTATGGTGTTCCGTGTAAGATCTTCACCGACCACAAAAGCCTTAAATACATTTTTACCCAAAAGGAATTGAACTTGAGGCAGCGTAGATGGCTTGAACTCCTAAAGATTATGATGTCGAGATCCTATATCACCCAGGCAAAGCTAATGTCGTAGCTGATGCTTTAAGCCGCAAATCCTACCTAAACACAACCTTAACCTTGCCGAAAGAAATCAATGATGATTTGATGAAGATGAAAGTGGAGATCATGCAACCGAAAATAGAAGCACAATTGTATGCATTGGAGTTGAGGCCGACTTTGTTGGAAGAAATAAAAGAGGCGCAAGATGGAGACTTGGAGTTGCAAAAGATAAAGAGTGATGTGAAGAAGGGAAAATCACCGGGATTCGTGATCCAAGATGATGGCACGTTGAGATTTCAGGGTAGAACATGTGTTCCAGATAAGGAGGCATTGAAAAAGAGAATTCTGGAAGAAGCTCACAACAGTCCTTTTTCTATTCACCCTGGAGGAAACAAGTTATACAAAGATCTGAAACAGAATTTTTGGTAGATAATATGAAGCAGGATGTTGCTGAATATGTGACAAGGTGTCTGACGTGCCAGAGGATCAAGATAGAGCACCAGAGACCTGCAGGATTATTACAGCCTTTGGATGTTCCAACATGGAAATGGGATTCGATTTCTATGGATTTTATTGTTGGGTTACCACCATCATCCCGAGGTATGAATAGCATTTGGGTGATCGTGGACAGGTTGACTAAATCGGCACATTTCTTGGCGATCAGAAATAATTGGAGCCTAGACAAGCTAGCAGAGTTATATGTGAGCACGATAGTCAGATTACATGGTGTTCCAAGTTCTATTGTATCTGATCGAGACTCGAGGTTTCAAGCGAAATTTTGGAAGGATTACAGAAAGCTTTTGGTACTAAACTCGATTTCAGCACCGCCTTTCACCCAGCAACCGATGGTCAAACCGAGCGAACAATTCGAACCCTCGAAGATATGCTAAGAGCATGTGTGTTGGATTTCCATGGAAGTTGGGAGAAATATGCCATTGGTGGAGTTTTCCTATATAGCTATCAGGCTAGCATCAAGATGGCACCATATGAAGCACTTTATTGGAGAAGGTGCAGAACACCTCTTTGTTGGAGTGACATCGACGAAGCACGAATGATTGGGCCTGACTTGATACAAGAAACGACGGAAAAAGTACGACTTATTCAAGCTAGGATCAAGACCGCGCAAAGTAGACAAAAGAGCTATGCGGATCGTCGAAGAAGGCCACTAGAATTTATGGTGGGTGATCATGTCTTTCTGAAAGTTTCCCCTAGCAAAGGTGTCATGAGATTTGGACAGTCTGGTAAGCTGAGCCCGAGATATATTGGTCCGTACGAAATCCCGGAGCGAGTCAATGAAGTGGCGTATCGATTAGCTTTACCCACAGACTTGGATCGAGTGCATAACGTCTTCCATATATCGATGTTGAGGAAGTATATTTCTGATCCAAGCCATGTAATTAGGCACGAGCCCTTGCAATTGAGAACGATCTATCCTATGAAGAGAAACCGATTGAAATTCTCGATCGTAGAGAAAAGCGGCTCAGGAATAAGACAATCCATATGGTCAAAGTTTTATGGGCTAACCATTCGTCGTCTGAGGCCACGTGGGAAGTAGAAGACCAAATGAAAGCAAGATACCCCCATCTATTTGCTTAGATGATTTGATGTAAACTTTTGTTTTGATATGTGAATGAATACATGATTTTGAAATATGTGATTGAGCAAGTTTGATGTTTGAACCTTCATATCATATGAGCAAGTTTCGAGGACGAAACTTATTCTAAGGGGGTGAGGATGTAATATCCCGAAAATTCAAACTTGATTAACATTAATAATTAGCTTAAATAAATTATTTAAAATTTATTTATTTACTTAATCACTTCTCTAATATATTTGAAAATAAAATAAAATCGAGTATTTAATAAAATAAGCTAAGTTAGATTGGTAACACATTAAAAGAAAGTAGGAAAAGTCACTATTTTAGTATTAGTAAAGTAATTAGAAAATTTCCAAAAAAGAAATTCACCATCCACACAACCCATCTTCTTCCTCAAGCTCCATGACCTTGCTCCCCAAGGCTTCTAGAACTCCTTGCTCCCCAAGTATACTTCACCATTAATCCACCATTATTTTAATGGAGCTTTGTTCCTAAAATTACTATAAATAGTAAGCTGATTTTACTCTTCATCTCCACCCAACAAAATCAGAAAACTTTCAACACCACCACCCAAACTCTCTGTTTTCCGGCCACCTTCCGACCACCACCACCGGTCTGCCGCCACTCCGGCGCAGGTAGAACCGCACCTCCGTCCAGCCGCCGCGCCCGCGACACTCCAACCTCTCCTGCTCGCTGCTCTCTTCCCTCCCCCATCTCCTGCACCCTCTGCCCCGCCTGGGCTGCTGCCGCATCGCACCTGCCGCCAGCCACGTCCGTGCCGCCGTCCGTCTCGCTGCTGCACCGTCACCCGCTCGCCGGAGCTCCGACCACCTTTCCCCTTCGTTGCTTTGTGCTGTAACAGTAAGTTACTTGACATAGTTTCCCTCCTATTCTTTAGTTTGAAAAGTATTAGAACTAATTAAGTTACTTAGTTTCTTTGTTACTTTAGGCTTGTTAAATAATTAACTTGACCCATTAATGTGTTGGGCTAGTTAACTAAATTAATTAGATTCATAATCTTGTTTTTGTGACTTTAAAATCTACATTGAATGTAGTAGACTTAGTTATGAATAAGTGTAGTTTTGATCTTTCAAATTCTAATATAGAAGCTTAGTATGTTGATTGGACTTAGTTAATTAACTTAATATTATAAATTCCATTTTATGAAATAATTATACAACCTAATTATAGTATAATATAGATTATGACATAATCACTAATATTACACCTTTAATATATATAATGGGTATCTTTGGTTAATTAAGTTATAGTTTCATGTTCACATAGATATAACTTAAGTTTATGTAGTATAAAGAAATACTAATTAAGTACACTTGGATTTTTAAGTATAATATTAGTAAGCTTAATCTATAACTATGATCCCACTTTTAGCTTGATTAAATGAATATCACTTTTTAAGTTGTAAATTAAGTAAGTCACTTATACAAGGACACTAACTTGTAGATATCACTAATGTAAGTTAGAGTTTAAACAAGTTAAATAATATTCACTTTATTATTATTAAAGTCTAATTAAATATGGAAGTTCTGTAACCATACCTTCAAGTCATTAAACATGAATTTTCATGAATCTTAGAAGTAATGGTTATTACTAATTAAATAGTTTTACATAAGTTAGTAATCAAGTTACTAAATTCAAGAAGTATAGTTTAAGTAATAAATGGTGATAATAAGGTCTCATAACTATTAATTTCATTCACACTCTAGTAATTCACAGACACGTGATGGAAATGGATCGTAGAGTTTAAAGATCTAGAATAAAATATAAATAAGTCATCTTTTATTGATCCTTGAATAGATTAGAAAGGAAAAGGGATATTACAAGCCTCCCCCGGCTGTCAAGTATAATAATCGCGACTCGAGGTAACGTCTACTGCTAACACCCGCATTCCCCTTCAAAGTATGTTTTATGATCATGATATATTATGTTTTATATATGGATTGCGGGATCGAAATGAAATGTTTTATGATGGTTATGATGATATGATGCTATGAAATGATGATGATGAAATTAATGAATATAATTGTTCACGATGATGATGATATGCTTAAAACCAATGAAACATGATAAATTCAAGTGAAAGACGTTCTTGGCAAGTATTCGTTATCCCGGTCGTGCACGTACCTTCCGGCCGGTTAACCACCTTCCGTTTAGTGGGGGCTATTGTCCTCGGGTGGCACCGCGCAATCTGGGCAAATAACGCCACCTTCCGTTTAGTGAGGGCTTTTGTCCTCGGGTGGCTGCCTTCCGCTTGTGATGTTATATGTTTTGGGAGACGTCCCTTCCGTTGTACTAGCCAAGTTACCAAAGTAAAATTTACATGATGATGAACATGATAAAGAAGATAATGTAACATGATATGATATGTTTGTGACATGTTTTACTTATTCTATTCTCCCTATTTTTAACTAAAATGATGTGAAATGAATTTACGATGTTAGAGTAGTATGTTACTGAGCCTCGGCTCACGACGTTTTGTTTTATGTTTTAGGTACCGATGGTGATAACGGGATGGCGTAGCAGTGAGGATTTAATTAATATCTAGATTATCTAGACTCTCATGGTTTTAATTTAAGTTTATGTCAAAACTCTGATTAGTAACTAATTTTTATTAATTAAGACTAATGTTGGACCTATATTATGCTTCATGTTATGAAGCGTTTAAGTTTATGATTTTATGTTGCCTTGTATTTTCCTTATGGAAAGTACGGCGGTAACGCACCGACCATCTAGGTTCCGCTGCTAATAATCGATTAATTAACTTAACAACGATGATTATAGGTCGGGGCGTTACAATAAGTTTAACTAATCTCCAAGTTTGTAAAAACCACGTAATGTGTTACTGCTTCTATGAAGTGAAGTAGTGGATTAGTGGATGCTTTACATGACATGGAATAATTAATTTAATTTAATTAATTAATTAAACATCATGGAGACATGTGATAATGGTTAAGTTAGTGGAGACATGTCTTGTCTTAATTGTCTATAAATAGCGCCTAATTCATTTGAGAAAATTGTGTCTGACTTAGTTAATTTGTCTTAAGTTATCTAAAGTGTCAGTGCTTTCCTTAAGATAATTATACTTACATTAATCGAGTTTATTACTCTTCCATTGTTTTACAAAGTGTATTTTTGAGAAAAAGGGTTTGAGTGAACTCTTGTAAGTGTGAGAAAGCTTTGAGTGAAGCAAGAGAAAGAAAAAGAGAAAGAGAAAGGAACTTCGAGTGAAGTTTGAGAGAAACGTCAGTTGTGGGAACTGTCGTTGGGAACTTGAGTTGAGTGACTTAAGTTGAGAATCGAGAGAAAAGTAATAGGTTGTAATCAGAGTTGTTTTGGCCTATTATAGTGGAAAGTTGTTTAAAATCCCTTGTGGTCGAGGTTGTTTCTTCCTACTAGGCCTAGGAAGTTTTTCCTCGTAAAATCTCTCGTGTTCCCATTGTTTGTTCCCAAGTTTACTTTTAATTCCGCAAAAAGTAGGCTTATTCTCTCACTATAATTCACCCCCCTCTTATAGTGCTCATATTATACAACAATTGGTATCAGAGCGGGAACTCTAATATTCAGGAAACCCTGTTGAGTTCAAGATCTTGAAAAATATGAATACTAGAGAGAAACTGGAAGAAGGGTACTCTACGCAGAGGCCACCAATGTTCAATGGTAAGTTTTACACTTACTGGAAGAAACGAATGGAGATCTTTATCAAAGCCGACAATTACCAGGTATGGAGAGTCATAGAGGTAGGTGATTTTGAAGTCACTACCACTAATGACAAGAATGAGGTAATTCCTAAATCTATATCTGATTTTGATAAAGCTGATTTCGAAAAGATGGAAATTAATGCTCTTGCTATAAAATTGCTTCATTGTGGTCTTCCTCATGAACACAATCGTGTCATGGGATGTAAAACCGCAAAACAAATTTGGGATCTTCTTGAAGTCACTCATGAAGGTACGAGTGAAGTTAAGAGATCAAAAATAGATCTTTTGATGAACCAATATGAACTTTTTCAAATGAAATCAAAAGAGTCTATCCAAGACATGTTTACACGCTTTACTAATATAATTAATGAGCTAACATCTCTTGGTAAAGTGATTACATCTGAGGAACAGGTACGAAAGGTCCTAAGGAGCCTTCCTAGGGATCGTTGGATGGCTAAGGTAACTGCCTTACAGGAAACTAAGGACTTTACTAAGTTCAATTTGGAACAACTTGCTGGTTCCCTCATGACTCATGAGTTGCAATTGGACAATGAGAATGGAGACATGTCCAAGCAAAATCGATTGCCTTAAAAGCTGATGAAAGTGAAGCTCAGAAACGATGAAGAAGAATCGCTCTCATGGTCCGAAAATTCAAAAGAATGTTTAGGAACATGAAGAAAGGAGATTACAAAGGTAAGAATAAGAAATATTCTAACAAACTTGTTTGTCATAAGTGTGGCAGTTCTGAGCACTTCATCAAGGATTGTCCCCAATGGGAACAAGAAAAAGGCAAAGGAAGGGAACAAAGCAGAGATAGGAACAAGAATACAAAAACTCCTATACTCGATCTGACATGAAGAAAGCTATGGTTGCTGCATGGGGAGACTCTGACTCGAGAAGAAGATGATCCTCAACCAAATGAGGAGACTGCAAACTTCTGTCTTATGGCTCTTGACAATTCCGAATCTGATGAAGAGATTGAATCTCTTGAGGCAAGTCTAGACACCATCAAAACTCGTCTTAATTCTTTAAGTAAAAAAAATTATTTGAGTTTATTGTTGACGCTGTAAATGATTGCAAAGATGAAACCATTAAACTAAAACAATGTAACATGCTTTAAGTGTAGCAAAGGAACATACCTCTTGGCTTAAAAGTGTTCGATTGATATTGAGAAAAGATTTTTCGAATTGTTTGACAAAAATCTTAAATTAAAAGAGGATTTCGAAAATCTTAAAAATGAGAACTACTTGTTAAGTCTTGAGTTATCACAACTAAAAGAGTTTGTTCCTGAAGTAAGTTCATTTGACATTAAGTCAGTTCCCTTGCAAAGTTTCAAATCTGAAATAAACGAATTGAAAAATCATGTTTCATTTTTGGAAATTGAAAATAAGAACTTGTAGGGGAACTGCACCAAATGAGAAATGAAAAGAAAATGCTACCTATTCCAAACTGGATTAAGAACCCTCAAACAAAACGAACTGAAGGTCTTGGTTTTAATCACAAAAAGAAATTTGAAAAACCAAAAAGAGAGTTGATTTACCAAGTGTAAAGTTTGTATGTTTTGTGGGAACACTGGTCATTTTAGGAACTCTTGTCCTAAAAGACTTGGTCGCATTGAGAACTTGGAAACAAGTAAGTAATTTGGAAAAAGAAATCTATTGTTCCTGAAGGAAAGGAACCCAAGAAAGATTGGGTTCCTAACTCTAACAATTAGTTTTCTTGCAGGTTGGAGTGGGGGGAACAACACATGGTACCTAGACAGTGGTTGTTCTAAGCATATGACTGGAGATAAATCAAGATTTCTCTCACTCTCAGCCTATAATGGTGGAAGTGTGACTTTTGGTGACAACAAGAAAGGTAACATAGTTGCCATGGGCAAAGTTGGTAAGTCATCGTCACATTCCATAGAAATGTGTTTCTAGTTGATGGATTAAAGCATAACTTGTTAAGTATTTCCCAATTCTGTGATAGAGGGAACTGTGTGAAGTTTAATAGTGAAAAATGTTTGATTGTCAACAATAGCACAAAGGATATCATTTTGGAAGGAACAAGGAAAGGGAACACATATGTTGTGGATCTCAACCTTGTTCCCAAAAACAAATTCACATGCCTTAGTGTTATTGATGATGATTCATTCTTATGGCACAAGCGTCTAGGTCATGCTAGCTTTTCCTTGCTTGACAAACTGCGTTCTAAAGAACAGTTTTAGGTTTACCCTCTACTAAGTTTCATTTAGATCATGTTGTGATGCATGCGCAAAAGGAAGCATGTTAGGTCCTCTTTCAAGTCCAAGAATGTGGTAAGTACCACAAGACCTTTAGAGTTAATACATATGGATTTATGTGGACCTATGAGGATACAAAGTAGGAGTGGAAAGAAATATGTGTTAGTAATTGTAGATGACTTCTCTAGATTTACTTGGGTTATTTTTCTTTCTAGCAAGGACGAGACTTATGATGAGTTCCTTGTCTTTGCAAAGAAAGTACAAAATTTGAGTGGTCATAAGTTACTTCACCTTAGATCCGACCATGGAAAGATTTGAAAATTTAAGTTCGATGACTTTAGCAGAGACAAGGATTAGATCACAATTTCTCAGCCCCTAGAACACCTCAACAAAATGGTGTTGTTGAAAGGAAGAATAGAACACTAGAAGAGATGGCTAGGACTATGTTGATAGCTAGTGGCTTCCTAAAAACTTTTGGGCAGAAGCTGTGAATACTGCTTGTCATATTATAAATCGAGCCATGGTAAGACCTTTATTAAATAAAACCCTATGAGCTGTATTTTGGTAAAAAGCCCAATATTACATATTTCAGAACATTTGGATGTAAATGTTTTGTTCATAATAATGGGAAACAAAATATTGGAAAATTTGATGCTAGAAGTGAAGAAGCTTATTCTTAGGATATTCTTCTAGTAGCAAGGCTTATAGAGTGTATAATAAAAGGTCTATGTGTGTAGAAGAAAGTGTGCATGTTATTTTTGATGAAACAGATAAATTTGATGCAAGCACACAGGTTGAAGATGACTTCGAAATAGGATTGCAAAAGACTAAGTCTTATTGATGAGACTTTGGAAGACGAAGTCATGGGAACAAAGTCAAGGGAACAACATCCTGTTCCTGTTCCCAATGAAGAAGAAGAGGAACTAAGTGATGATGCACCAGTGAATGAATCCACTATTGTTGAACCTGGTTCCCAAGTACGGGAAATGAAGATGATCAAGGAAACCAAGTTTCCATCCAGGATTTCCAACCAAAGCCTTGGAAAACTCATCGTTCCCATCCTGTGGAACTAATAATCAGTGACATAAATAAGGGAACTCAAACGAGATCTCAATTGAAAAACTTTTGTGCTTTTCATGCTTTTCTTTCTATGTTGGAACCTAGGAATCATGAAGAAGCTCTCACTGATGCTGATTGGATCGTAGCAATGCAGGATGAACTTCATCAATTTGAAAGAAACAAAGTTTGGCACCTTGAACCTAAGCCTAAACATAACAAGGTTATTGGTTTAAAGTGGGTGTTTCGAAACAAATTAGATGAGCATAAGAAACAAGGCCAGGTTAGTTGTGAAAGGATACAATCAACAGGAAGGCATTGATTATGAAGAAACTTTTGCTCCAGTTGCAAGATTGGAAGCAATTAGAATCTTCATAGCTTTTGCTGCCTTCATGGGTTTAAATTGTATCAAATGGATGTAAAATGTGCTTTTCTAAATGGTTATCTTAATGAGGAGGTATTTGTAGAACAACCTCCAGGTTTTGAAATAAAGAATTTCCTAATCATGTCTTTAAGCTTGACAAAGCTCTTTATGGGTTAAAGCAAGCTCCAAGAGCATGGTATGAAAGACTTTCTAAGTTCCTTCTTGAAAATGAGTTTAAAAGAGGAAAATTGGATCGAACCTTGTTTTTAAAATCAAAAGGAAAACATTTATTAGTTGTTAAAATAATGTTGATGATATTATATTTGGTGCCACTAATGAATCTTTGTGCAAGGACTTTGCTAATCTCATGAGTAAAGAATTTGAAATGAGTATGATGGGTGAGCTAACTTCTTCTTGGGGTTGCAAATCAAGCAACAGAAGAAGGAATCTACATCCATCAACAAAAGTACATAAAGGAACTATTGAAAAAGTATGGTTTGGAAGCATCCAAAGTAATCATACACCTATGGGAATCTCAACCAGATTGGATGAAGATTCTATAGGAATAAGTGTGGATCAAACCAAGTATCGAGGTATGATTGGCTCATTACTATATCTAACTGCAAGTCGTCCTGATATTGCTTTCAGTGTAGGTTATGTGCAAGGTTTCAAGCCAATCCAAAGGAATCTCATCTCACAGCTGTGAAGAGAATCCTAAGATACCTCAAGGGAACAGATGATTTAAGCCTATTCTATTCGAGAGTGATACCTTTGAATTGAAAGGATTTGCGGATGCTGACTATGCAGGAGATCTGGTCAATAGAAGAGTACATCAGGTATGGTTCAGTTCCTTAGTCATAGTTTAGTTTCTTGGAGCACCAAGAAGCAAAACACAGTTGCTTTATCTACAGCGAGGCTGAATATGTTGCAGCAGCAGCATGTTGTTCCCAAATGCTATGGATAAAACAACAACTACGTGACTATGGAATCTACTTTGAATGTGTTCCCATCTATTGTGATAATACTAGTGCTATTAGTATTTCTAAAGATCCCGTCATCATTCAAGAGTCAAACACATCCATATTAGGCATCACTTTCTGAAAGATAATGTTGAAAAGGGTCTTATTAAAATGGAATTCTGTGAGACTGAACGTCAAATTGCAGATTCTTGACAAAACCTTAAATAGAGATAGGTTTGAGAAATTGAGACTTGAACTTGGCTTAATCAAATTGAAATGATTGCTACATATTCCCCTTTGTGTTAATTCTTTGGCATTATGTCTGGATGTGCATTTTGATGTTTTTATTTGCTAAATACATCACAATCTTATATGATTATTTCTATGTATAAGTAAAAATGTCTGAAAACTGCTCACCAATGTCCAATAATATTCCCCTTATTGTTCATAGGACAATTCTATGCCTTAAGTGATGACAAAGGATTAAAAGAATTAATGGAGTTCCAAAGTAGAAAATTTCTTGTTTCCATTCATTGTTCCCAAACGCTGTTCCCAGTGTTCGATTTTAGATTTTTTTTTAAAATTCGAAAAACCAAAAATATTTGTTCAGATTTTATTTCCTAAAAATCTGATTTTTCCTTATATCTCTCAAGTTAGTTGAAGATATTTTTTATTTAGTATAAGATTTTTTTCTAAAACGTGTAAATACACGGTTTATTATTATTTATTCTTTCCTTAAACAAAACAAATTTTTTTCTTCCTTCTCATAAAACCGAAAATTACTCCACAAAATATGATCCAAAAACACTTCTCACTCTCTCTCCTCCCACAAAGCCGAAAAACCCTCTCCTTCCCACAAATTGAATCACCAACACCCATGGATATTTCTCCCAATTCTTCATCAAGAATTCTAAGGAAAAGGAAGAAAAGAAGAATCGGTTGAAATGGAGGTTGAAGAAGCTCATGCAACAAGTGAGGGGGAATCAGATGTTCCCGAGAGAGGAACAATCGGTTGTCGAAAAAATTCCACACACTAGGTATGTGCATGGACTTTTTATTGATGTTTCTTGGTGCAAAAGAGTAAATTTCGTCAATTGCTTAATATGATTAAGTTTCAAGGTTGGGAAAATCTTTTTGTGAAATGTTATGGAAATAGTTTGATTCCTAAATTGATGGATGAATTTTGTGAAAACTTTTCCATGGATGAAGAAGGAAATTGTTCCACTTGGTAAAGGAAACTCAAATAGATTTTAATGCTAAAATTTGGGTAAATGCTTGGTGTTCCCGTGAGAGGAAAGATGTTTATTTCAAGAAACAACGTGGTTCCTATCCATTTTCGGACATTTCTTTGATCAATTGATTGTTAAGTATGGTGTCAAAAGGGAAAAACATTTCTTGATCATAATTTCTTTCTCCCTTATCACAAAATTTTTTTCACATCCTAAGAAAGCTTTATTGCCTCGTCTTTCCAAACGTGCTCAAGTTAGCATGTTGGATTTAATTTACATTCATTGTTTAGCTCTCAAAACACATAAACTTTCCTCTTTAATGATTCAACATTGAGTCATTGTCATTGAAAATGGATTTGTTGTTGGATATGGAGCTTAGTAACCGAAATTCTACTTAAGTTTAAGTGAAAATTTCGGGAACTCAGTCCATTGGATGTATCCACGGGAAATATGTTGAATGTGCGTGCCTTGAATAACTTAATGTTTGTGTTGTGAATGGAGAAGTTATTAAGGGACGTGCTAATCTTGATGATGATGAGGATGATGATGTGGATGATGAAGTGAGAAGAAGAGAAAAGAAGAAAAGAAGTTGAAGAGAAAAAAATGAAAAGGGAAAAAAAAAAGAAAAGAAAAATTGAAAAAGAAAAAGAAGAAACTAAGAAGAAAGGGAAGAAGGTGGTTGATGAGGTGGTGAAACCGGTTTAAAAGCACTAGAGCTAGTCAAAGGTTCAAAAATGAAAGTGCTTAATTTTCCTTTCTTGATGCCAGAAAGTTTGAGGAAGATGAAGTAAAGGTGATTGATAGGGAAGATTATGAATCTAACCTACCTCCTTCTAGGGAACCGACTCCTGTTCCCATGGAAACCAATCCTCCTTTTCCTCCATCTCCACAAAAATCTGCCTCACCCTCTACCCTAGCACCACAAAATGATCCTATCCCTCCCTCTACCTCAAAACCCTCCTGTTCTGTTCCTAAAGCTAAGGAAACAGTTGGTGTTCCCATTCTAGAGGAACAACCTGCTGTTCCCAAACCTAAGGAACAAACAGCAACCCAATCCTTCTCAAGCTCCCTCGTCTTCTCAAAATCCTACCATTGGTTCTACATATACTCTAGCTCATGCTAGAAGGTTGGATTCTTTGTTTTCCTTGGTTATGGGTCATTCGGAAGCAATGATGGAGTTTGCTACGGAAGCTAAGGATTTAAATGGGTTGGTAAAAGGGGTTATGACAAAGTTGACAAAGCCTTGGAGGACAACAAGAGATTATGGCTCGGCTTGGTGAACTTTCTTCCTCCATTCAAGCATGAATCTAGTTGTTGAAGTTGGAAGACATTGTGCTCAAGGGAAATGATACTTGGCCGAAAATCATCAAGAAGTGATGGCAAAGCTTCATGATGTGGTGGAAGAAGTAGAACAACCTCCCTCTCCTAAATCATAAACTTTTCTCTTTAGTTTGTTTTTTTTTGTGTGGAACATGAACTTTGTTTAATATTTGTCTTTTCTATCCTTCTCCTTTAATCATGCTACAATGGAACTTATAATTTGCTTAATTCTAAGTTTGATCTTTTTGCATGTGTGCGTCTAAATGAATGGCTAATATTCTTGGATTGCGGTTTTTGAGAGTTGAATGCTTTATTTGCTTATACTAACCAACTTATTTCTTACAAGTTTGGTGGTGTGATGTGTTTAGTGAATAATATTCTTTTTTGAAATCGTGGACTATGTTTTTGAAGATGCCAAAGGGGGAAAGATAAGGCAAATCAGAGTAAATTTTTTTTGTCATGAATTATGTTCTCATATTTCGACTTTACAAAATAAAATAACGAGTCTATAATACTTAATTTAACTTGGTTACATACTTTGTTAAAATTATTTTTATATGACTTATGTGTATTATTTTTAGTATATGCCTTTTGTTCCATCTTCAAAAAGGGGGAAATTGTTGACCCTTGAGTTTTGAAGATGACCTAACCACAAAAGACATAGTATATTTTATTTATTTTGTTGCAAGGTAATTCATGCTCGAGCTAAGAGAATACTTGATTGAAGATTAAAGCGGAGAATTAATCAAGATCGAAGTAAAGATGTCCGAGAAGAATCAAGCATGGAATGAAGATTAGAATACATTAGGGTATTTATTAATCTTCTTGTTAAGGTTGAGTAAAGCTTTATTAAGTTCGTGGTGAATTCTCAAAGGAACTTTTCTGTTCCCATGAAAGGAACAGACCTGGCACTATAGGAACAAGGCTTAGGAACAAGACTTAAAATTAGGGAACAAGACTTAAAACTAATTTAGGAACTCTAAGTGACTAATATTGTGCGCCTAAGTAATTTGTGCCCAATATAGTTGTTAGAGTTTTTAGGGATATTTTGACTAAGATCCATATTTTAGGAAGTTAGTTTAAGTTTGTTAGGAAAAGATTTTAAAAGATTTTCTGATTTTAAAATTAGCATTTTCAAATTTATCTTTTTAAATATTATTTTTATCTTTTATATTTATTTAAAAGATTTAGTTTTCGAAAATAATATTTTCCGGTTTTTAAATGTTTCGGATTTTTAAATATAAAAACTGTTTTCCGGTTTTTAAAAAGATTTTGAAAAAGATATTTTTCCTAAAAACTAGCTAAAGATTTTATTTATTTATTTCCTAAATCTAGATTACACGCCTAAAATTTACTGCTACACGTTTTATGTAGTTAGTGGATTTAGTGGTTAAGTTAATTATCCTCCAAGTATTTAATTAAATTAAATAAGTTAATTATTCTCCAAGTTTGAAAACCACGTAATGTTACTGCTTCTATGAAGTGAAGTATGGATTAGTGGATGCTTTACATGACATGGAATAATTAATTTAATTTAATTAATTAATTAAACATCATGAGAACATGTGATAATGGTCTAATTAGTGGAGAACATGTCTTGTCTTAATGTCTATAAATAGGCGCCTAATTCATTTAGAAATTGTGTCTGACTTAGTTAATTTGTCTTAAGTTATCTAAAGTGTCAGTGCCTTTCCTTAAGAGAATTCATACTTACATTAATCGAGTTTATTACTCTTCCATTGTTTTACAAAGTGTATTTTTGAGAAAAAGGGTTTGAGTGAACTCTTGTAAGTGTGAGAAAGCTTTGAGTGAAGCAAGAGAAAGAGAAAGAGAAAGAGAAAGGAACTTAAACTTGAAGTTTAAGAAACGTCAGTTGTGGAACTGTCGTTGGAACTTTGAGTTGAGTGACTTAAGTTGAGAATCGAGAGAAAAGTAATAGGTTGTAATCAGAGTTGTTTTGCCTATTATAGTGGAAAGTTGTTTAAAATCCCTTGTGGTCGAGGTTGTTTCTTCCTACTAGGCCTAGGAAGTTTTTCCTCGTAAAATCTCTCGTGTTCCCATTGTTTGTTCCCAAGTTTACTTTTAATTCCGCAAAAAGTATAACTTATTCTCTCACTATAATTCATCCCCCCCCCCTCTTATAGTGCTCATATTATACAACATCTTGCACAACGGATGGCGTATCACAATACCAAGGATAAGGACATAATCCCTTTTCCTCCCTATCAACCCACTCTGAGTGGGCAGTTTTTAAGGGAAGGGGAAGATTATCCTTACTTGCTACGAATTTCCTGAACCATTCTATGAGGCTCAGGACGGAGTGATCTACCTTGAATTTGAAATATTTTTGGACTATCACTTTTTGGAAGAAGGGATTCCTGATCTCAAAATTAAATAGTTCACTGAAGATTGTTTAGACTACAAGGCATTGAGACTTCTATTCAGTCAAGAACGAGTCAAATGCCCAAATAATATTGCTCATATCCATGTTGTACTACAAAACGAGGACTTCGACCCTGCTATGTTAATCACTTCTGCAAGTGGCACCATACACGGATGGAGGAAGAATATCAAGCTAACAGCGCCAGACAGAAACAAGACGGTCTTCACCATCGGGGAAGGGCCGATGTTTGAAGAGTCAGAGTCAGAGTCAAAGTAAGAGTCCAAGTCTGTGGATTCTAGTGTCCCAGTTGCGACTGTGTCTAAGCTTGTCGGTTCTAGTGTAAAAGTAGATTCTTTAATTTCTGCCAAGTGATTTATGATTTCCGATTTCAATCATATGAATTCATTTGCTTATGACTTGTGCACTATCTCTACTTCCTCTCTTACTTCTCCTTCCAATTGCAACAATGAATCTGAAAAAGAAATAACTAAAGCAGTGGAAGAACTTGAAAATAAGACTCTAATTATCGAAGAAACTAAAAAAATTATCTTTCCAACGATAATGAACCAAAGGAGGTAAACATGGCTTTAACCAAGCGGACTCAATTAATCATAACGTTAGTTGAATATATCGACGTATTCGCATGGTCCTACCAAGACATGAGGGGCATTGATCAATAAATTGTCCAACATACAATTCCCCTAATCCAAGGGCTGAAACAGGTCAAACAATAGCTGCGCAGAATAATGCCAGATGTGGCTCTTAACATTAAAGAAGTCATTAAACAACTGGATCACCAACATTGTGCACGTGCCTAAAAAGGATGGGGGGGAGGGTTAGAATGTGTGTTGACTATAGAGACCCCCAACAAAGCAAGTCCTAAAGATGGCTTCCCCCTACCTCACATGGATGTCCTAGTAGACAACACCACCAATCATGCCCTTCTCTCGTTTATGGATGGATATGCAAGGTATAATTAAGTAAAAAAGGCCGAAGAGGATATGAAAAAGACTACTTTCATCAAACTGTCAGGGATCTTTTGGGTTAAAAACGGTGGGGTCACTTATGAAAGAACCGCAACTACCCTTCTCCATGACATGATGCATAAAGAGGTAGAATTCTACGTAGATGGCATGATATTTAAGTCCAAGGATAGAGATGGACACCATACTGCCCCGAGAATTTTTTCATGAAACTTCGTAAATACGATATGAAACTTAATCCACAAAAGTGCGCCTTTGGGGTCACTTCCGGGAAACTCCTAGGTTATGTCATCAGTTCTAGAGGTATCGAAATTGACCTTACTAGAATAACCGCCATCATGACCATGCCTCTGCCTAATAATGAAAAACAAATAAGGGGGTTCTTAAGTAAAATCTAGTACATTAGTAGGTTCATCTCTAAATTGACCATGGTGTGTGAGCCCATCTTTAAAAAGTTCAAGAAGAGTGTCGTTGTCGAATGGGACGAGGATTGCTAAATTTTTTGAAAAAATCAAAGAGTATTTATCCAACAACCTGTTTTAGCACTTGCCTTACTAGGCCTACCTTTAAGGCTTTATCTAACTGTGACTAAAACCGCAGCTGGGGCTATGTTAGCACAAGAGGCTGAAGGGGAAAGATTGTTCCATTTACTACCTTAGTAAAAAGCTTTAGACACTAGACATTATATGCTTACTCACACAATCCATATAGTGTCATGACTAGATCTTCTTAAGTACTTCTTCGAAAAGCCAGCTCTTAATGGTAGACTTTCCCATTGGGTAGTAATGCTGGCCAAATTGGACATAAAATTCATTCCCCACAAACCCATTAAAGGCAACGTTGTATTAGACTTCTTAGCGGATTTCCCTGTAGATGAATCTCGCAAATAGCATGAATTTCTTGATGAAGACCTTCTCATGACGGAAGATGAAAGTTGGACACTATACTTCGATGGTGCTTCCAACCAAAAGATATGTGGCGTAGGGGTACTCATGGTATCACCCAAAGGCGAGCACACTCCTCTCTCTGTTAAACTCGACTTCGATGTTTCTAACAACACAACCGAATACACAGCATTTATCATAGGGCTCCAGGCCACAGTATCCCTCGACATTAAGAAATTAAGGGTATATGGTGATTCGTATTTGATCATAATCAAAATCTCCAAATGATGGAAAGTCATAAACGAAGCCTCTTGCAATACCAAGGCCATTTGGAAGCCATAACCGAGCAAAAACCTGAAATACAATGCACATATCTTCATGTAGGCGTTGGAGTGGGACAAAAGCTCTATATAATCGCCTTGGAGAGGGAAAAAAGCTCTACACATATCGCCTTGGAGCGGGACAAAAGCTCTATACAATCGCTCTAAGTGGGACAAAAGTTCTACAATAACGCCTTGGAGTGGGATAAAGCTCTACATAATCGCCTTCGAGCGGGACAAAAGCTCTTTACAGTCGCCTTGGAGTGGGACAAAAGCTCTACACATATCGCCTTGGAGCGGGATAAAAGCTCTATACAATCGCCTTAGAGCGGGATAAAAGCTCTACACATATCGCCTTGAAGCGGGACAAAAGCTCTATACATATCGCCTTGGAGCGAGACAAAAGGCAGAATTCAGATTTTAAACAATAACAATTGATCTAAAGGAAATATAGGAAAAAGAAGATGAAGGTGCGGCACCTCACCTGAACGCGAGTTTGAGCGGCACACCATACAACAATGGCAGCGGTAACGGTAACACGAACTGGGGAAGGAGAAGACATAGACACCAGGACGTCAGCAACCCTAGAGCAACTAGTGAAGGTAAAGAAGGAAGAACGACGCCAACAAGAGATAGAAGAAGGGCAACAAAGGTACAACAACAAGAAGAATAAGAGAATCAAACGAGGAGCAGCAACATAGCTCCGGCAAGCCAAGGAAGACTAAAGGGAGAGTTGCAAAGGGTGTGAGAGAGAACGAGGTGCATGAGTGACTGAAGAGGGATGTGGGGAAGAAAACCCAGTTCCGAGTTGGGACCATCATTATGAACTCGATACTCCCTCCGTCTATTGTATTGTTTTCATTTCCTTTTTTAGCTATTTATTTAATTGTTATACTTTCACTTTTTCCTATATATCAACTTTTTACACTTTTCTACCTCATATACTCCACCACCCATTTTGATAATCCACCCAAAACCTCCCACTAACCCCATTTTTCTCCCCTATGATATTTTAATGCTTCTTTTACACTTTTCAAAACCGAACTTTCGTGTTTTATACTTGTTCCTTGTTTTTTGCACAATTTTCTTAATTCTCCCCTAAAGTGAACTATAACAATTAAATAAAAACGGAAGTAATTAAAAGTTAAAAAAATTTTAGAGCAAACCAACCATACTCAGGATTAGTGGTGTCAATTTTTTCTTTCTTATCTTACAAAACAAGTGGAATAGAAAAGGAAGTAAACTTAGTTGTCACATAGGCTGGTTGTATGGCTATTTGACCCAAATTGAATTGAGTGATTATCGCTTGCTTATCCCCATTGAAAAATGATTGAAAATTATTAGCATTGAAGCCGATAAGCTCACAGTTGATATAATGTGCAAGAAAAGCATGAAAAGCGTTTGTAAAAAGTGGTACAAGATACTGCTTACTAGGGTACACTATGTGGTACCGGGAGCCATGGTTGCATCCTTGCATGTAACTGACCACACACAGTAACCTTGAAATAAACATGTTTTTTTCATGTTTAGAGAAATAAGGGCGAACGCTTCAACTGGAAAACTGGACACTACAAAAGACGCAGAAAGCTAAAAGAATATACACATGAGGCACTAGAATCTTTCCGCTTGAAGGGTCAAGAATTGCTAACAGGAACAATAGATACAGGGTATTCAAACCTCAAAAGACCATTTCCATTGCTTGTACCATAAGTATAATAGTAAGCTAATTTTGACTGTACATAAATAACATGGTCGAACAACACTGAAAGGTGTCAAAAAAAGAGTAAAGCCCTTTGTCCAATTATAGCCTGACAGCCACAGGGGTCAAGGTACTATAGTAGATCAAACTCCCGAAAAAGCATACCATTTACTTGTGTTGCCCGTAAAGAATGATCACAAAGTGTAAATATAACCAAGCATCAGCTATATGAACATCACTGAGCTAATCCCTCAAATGCCTGCTGAGACCAACAGCAACATTGTCCAAAACCGAGAACATGAGTGAATGTGGGAAGGTGGAACAAAAGGTTGAATGCAAATGATGACTCAGTAGGTGCTTCAAATCATAAATCAGGACAGATGGAAGATGGCATCCTTCCATAAGCAACAACTACACATCGAATCCTGGCATGGCAAACTGAGCAGAAAAAACTTCTATACGGGTTCGCAACTCAATAATATCCTTGTTGCTTTGCATACCCTTCAGGAAGGCTTTCTGCAACTTTCCATGTTCCCTCTGCACTTTACTCGTGATTTGAGCTGCTAGGATAAGAAAGTCAGCAATCACCTCAAAATCATGTTCCAGACAACCCCTTGTTGTCATTGCTGGTGTACCTGACAAAATCAACAGTGACAACTGATGATCAGAACAGCATGTAATTTGATAGTCCTCACATTTATGAAACAATGATAGTCTTCACTTACCAATCCTTACGCCACCAGGTGTTATGGTGCCATTGTCACCAAACAAAGCAACTTTATTCAAAGTAATATGACATGTTTCACATACCTTCTCGAAATTCTTTCCTGAAAAAAGCAGAAAGTATAGTTACGGAATAGGTACAGGAGCACAGCTTTGGTGAGCATTAAGAGCCACTTTTCATGTCACAATCACATGTAGGTGAGACAATTTATAATATTTTCCGTATATTTTTATCCCCACAGAAGTAAATATACATTATCATGGCATGAACAATCTAAAAAGCTGCAGGAACAGAAATCAATTCATATCTAGCCACAATCGAAAAGGACATAAGATGTAAAGTGAAACTTCTATTGATGCCTTCAGAAATAACAGTAATAATCACAAGTTCGGGTGTAATTGTGTGCAAAGTAAACCTCATGCCAAAGTCCGTGGTAAACTGGTAATAAAATTCTATCTTCGAATAAACTTCATGCTCACTCAATACCATATAGAGAATTCATACTGAGCCGTAATAAATCATGTACTTCAGAGTAAAACTGCATTTCATTGGACATTAACATGAGATTTTTCTAACATAACTTCTACAAATCTATCGTCAACCAAGTGAGCCACAAGAGTAATCTCATTAAGACAACAAATACCTTGCAAGTAACAAGTCACAACATAGACAATATAACAAGAAAATTGACGATAACCTTGTGCAGCCATAAAAAGATCTTCCAAATTCCACCAAGTATTAATATAGGCCATAAAGCAAATTTCTTTTAGTCACACACACCTAATGAACATAGCAAAGAGTAGATACAAAAGCACCATCAGCCAAAACTGTATCACATCTACCAAAATCCCATTGTAACCTAAGCATTATGTTCTTTTACCTAAAACAAGATAGGCAATCACTCATCAAATGCGATCACTCATCAAATGCGATCACTCATCAAATCCGAGAGAAACAAAACGCAACGCTAGACTACTATTGATTCAACCTTGCTCAAATCACAATCCTAAGTCACCTTGTGTGTTAAAAGTCACTGCAACGCTTCAATGTCATTCAAGCAAAAGTCTCTAGGGTGGTAGCATAAATGGGCATTAAATAAGCATGGTTTAGAACCGGATAGTGTAGCATTTCTAGTACAAAAGAGAATTCTACTAAAAGCAACATTTAATCAGCTATTGTAACATACAGGATCTGATTTGCATGATCAGATCCAAAGAGTGAAAAAAGATGCCCCGATTCAACGTTTACAAAATTGCACTCAGGTACAGGAACATGGCATCAAGAAATGTAAATCTTGATTCTAAAAGACTTTTAAATGTAGTTAACATTCGTATTTATTTAAATTGACTTATATACTAATTGTAGTTAACATTCGTATTTATTAACCACATGACAGAATTTCTCTATCTTTTGCCACTGTACTTATAGTTTTTCGGGAAATTATATGGTACCCATGTACTATTGGCTTGTCCCACTTGTACCATCCAAAGCTTTTGAATTTCACGTGGTAAACCTTACTTATTGACGTCTCTATGTGATACGATCTCATGTAACTAAACTACCTCCCACCAACCTAACTACCCGTTAGCCACCTTCCTACAATCTCCACCACCACTATCTCACCATGTTGACCCACAACGCCCCCCTTTGAGCATCAAGTTAGTCCATCAACCATTAATGGATTGCAAAGAAGGGCCCTAGTGGATTTGGTTGGGGACTATAGTGGTGGCTAAGACTTTGGAATGGTGGCTGTTGGATAGTTAGGGTATTGGAAGGTAGTATAATTACTTAGAGATGATATCTCATGATAATGTCTACGATTGAGGGATACCGAGTGGAAATCAAAAGCTTTCGATGGTACCATATAGAAAAGTCTATAGTACCATACAGAATTTCCCTAGTTTTTCACTAGGGACGTAGGTTGGAAAATACTTGAGGTGTTATTTAAAATCAAAGTGTCGAGTAAAGGCGATCGTCAAAGTGTATAGAGTCCCTGAAACAGCTATGTAAGATAGAGAGAAGAGTGCAGGTTGATAAAAAGAGAGAGTTAAGGTTATATAAAAAGGTGCATTAATAATGCTAATGACCCATAATAGCATGAGATAATCATTATAAGTCAGCAACTAGATAATTCCCATATAAATGACACAAATCTTGGTAAAAGTAACTTCTCGAAGAATAGCAATCAAACTGTCACGTGTGGGAATAAAGTTTTGAGGTGCATAGAGCACATCACCTAAGTGTGTCATTATAAAAAATAAAAATAAAAATAAAAAAGGCTGTTAGGAGAACAAACTGAATTGATAATATATTTTAAAGGAAATCTTGTCAATGGGTACTTTTTTGGAATCACTACCACTTGACGGAATCTTGCAAAAGACGTTAGTTTTGCTCCATTAGTAGCACGTGAAGTTACCATTGTGCCCTTCCCCCACCACCGCCCCTACCACATGAAACAACCATGCTTGCCACCGTTGCCGCCGCCACCACCACCCACCCAAAAATCGACCCACCCACAACCACAACCAACTACAAAACCACCACCACCTCCACCAATTTAGAAATCATCCCGCTCCACCACCATAACCAACATCACCCACCACAAAATCGACCCAACCCACGATACTAACCAACTACGAAACTACCACCACCTCATAATGGTTGTTAGGAGAGAAAAGGGGATCACAAGGATAGTGAGTTTTGTGGGGTTTTGCTGCTGTTGGTGAAGGTGATTAATGGAAAGTAAGAAGGTAATTTCACATGCCACTAACGGAGCAAAACTAACGGTTTTGCGAAAATCTATTAAGTGGTAGTGATTCCAAAAGAAATGGCAAGTATTTCTATAAAATTTCATACAGCATAGGTATTTATTTCAAAAAAAAAGTACCCAAAGTGTTAAAATTTCCTATTTCAAACGAACTTCACAAGATACATTAGAAAGAAAAGTAGTTTCATAAAACCAATATAGATAATTACATAATGTAAAATAATTATAGCTTTCAATACGCAATTCAAAAGTTTAAAATGGAATAGAATCCCCGAAAGATTACTCTCCCAAGCCAAACAGATTTATAAAATACAAAAATAAAACAGAATTCTTCCTCCTTTATTTTTCCAACACCTTCTGATTTTCCACATTTTGGGTGAGCCATTAGCCCATATACCTCCTCTCTCTAATTCATCAGACTATTTACCCCCAAAAAAGAACTCTTCATATTTCTGGTTATGTGTGGTACATTGAACAAAAGAAATAGAACAGGAAAACCAACACATAACAACCATTCATTAGCTAGTTTGAGACGATGATATTTTTCATCTCAATATACAACATTTGTAATTCAATGTAATACCTATTTTTGTTGATATCAGTAAATATTGTTCATATCCGATATGAAGTGCATCGAAGCTCATATTTTAGCAAAAAAAAAAGCATTTTACAATACATAACAAAATAAAGAGAGGACGAAAAAGGAACAAACCATAGCACGCAAATTATACTATCTTTCAAAATAGTTTAAACAACTATTAGCTAATCTTCATGAACTGATTCTTGTCGTAGCAAGAAATTTAGCAAAACTAGAAATCCAAATCAACAGCATATTTGAAAAGAACAGGAAAAGGATTCAGGACCTCTTAAAAAATAGAAACTTGCCTAAGCATAATAAATTTACAAGTCCTAATAAGAAGCGCTGATGCATATCTTCAGAAATTTTCTGCCAGTCATCAATTTTAAATTTCTTTTAAAACAGAGCTCCTCAGGTAATTTCCTGCTGCGATATATTTATCATAGTTTCATCACCAAACACAGGAAAACTCCTTAATAATTATATATATACTTCTGTAGGGAAGGTAGTTTTAAAAAATACGAATAAGTAGTAACATTATACCTGTCAAACCAAGGGGCCTTAGATCCCAAAGCAGCAAGTGATTGTCCGTGCCTCCTGTTATTAGCCGACATTTTCTTCGCTCTAAAGCAGATGCCAAGGCTTTAGCATTTCTCTTGACTTGTTGCATGTAAGCCTTGTACTCCGGAGTGGCAACTTGTTTCAAAGCTATAGCAAGAGCAGCAATGTGGTTGTTGTGCGGACCACCCTGTAAGGCGGGGAAGACGGCAAAATTTATCTTATCCTCAAAGTCATATAGCTCACTTTCGTCAGATGCATTCAACAACAAGCTTCTCTTCCTTGGTTTCTTTCCCTTCCGATAAAATATTATACCTCCTCTAGGACCTCGCAGACTCTTATGAGTTGTAGAGGTAACAATATCACAATATTCAAAAGGACTGACGCATTCCTGCAAACATTCACATAAAAGGCAAACTTAAAGTTAGGGAGAAAATTATGCGGCAGGTAACTAGAAGAAACGCAAAAAGGCTCGAAAACAAGCCAATCTGGGAGCAAAAAAGGATACCAAACAAGTAATAAGGCCCCAATAATGTTCTCCCGCCAACATAGGCATATAAAAACGGGATGTACATGCTGCTAGCTGAGCGGTTTAGGAGGTCCAACAGTACCCTAGCTAACTGATCTGGTGCATAACAGACAAAATCAAAAGTTCTCCACTAAAGTTCAACCGCACAGTATGCAATGATGTTTAAACTGAAAAAAATAGCCAGACACTCACTCTAGCATAGAGAATATTATAAATACAATAACATAAAATAAGTAATAATCACTGAACTCTAGGTTCACATACTAACCCTAACCATACAGTGATCTAGAATGCACGCCTCCATATCATTCAGCATTAGCAATCAAATAATAGATAGATATACAGATACTGTAACAAAAGCATAAAGTTGAATGATTAAGACAAACTTCAAAATAACATACAACAAGAAGTCCCACCTTAGCAGCGATAAGGCCACTAATTTGAGCCATATCGCACATCAAAACGGCACCACACTTATCAGCAATCTGTCTCAACCTTGCATAATCCCAATCACGAGGATAAGAACTACCACCAGAAATGAGAATCTTCGGACGAAAATCGAGTGCTTTCTCCTCTAGCTTATCATAATCTACATAGCCAGTAAGGGGATTGACCTTATAAGGCAAACTCTCAAAGAAAATAGAGGCACCAGACACCTTTCTTCCATTGGGAGTATAACAACCATGACTTGTGTTCCCTCCAGAAAGGGTGTCCAATCCCATAATTCGATCTCCTGGCAACAAAAGACCGGTGTAAACTGCGAAATTTGCAGAGGTACAAGAATATGGCTGAACATTTACACCCCAATTTTCGGAACTGAGATCAAAAGCAGCGAGTGCTCGGTCACAACATAGAAGTTCAATCTCGTCTATGTACTGATTTCCTCCATAGTATCTCTGGCCAGGCATTCCTTCTGAATACTTGTTTGTTAAAAAGCTTCCTAACGCTTCCATCACAGCTTTACATACGAAATTCTCCGAAGCAATTAATTCAATTCCTTTGCATTGTCTCGTCTTTTCCTTTTCCATTATATCGAATATTTCAGGGTCTGCCACTCGTAATGACTGATTCCCCCACGATTTCACTCCACACCTACGCGACTCGAGACTTGAATCAACCATCATACGTTTCGTCGCTGCAACTGCAACTGTAGAAGAAGACGATACTGAATCCTCTCTATCCCCCCGACGTCGTTTTAGACACATCGAGTGACCTAGAATACGGAACTCTTCCACCACCTCCTCTTCATCCCCATGATTTCCGTCTTCTCTCTCCTCCTTTTCCACCGCTTCCATTTCCATTTCGCTCTCCTTCTTCGTGCAATTCTGCGCAGTTTGTTCCAGCAATTGCAGAGGAATCGAAGATCTCGGGTTCGACGACTCGCGCAACCTAGAATCGATCTGGAACGAAATAGAGTCGTCGTTTATTAAAATCCGATTACTATTATTAGGGTTTGAATTTGGCTGTGATACTGTTGAGTGAGAGACAAAGTTTAAAGAGAGATTTGATTGAGAGTGTGTCAAATCCATATTATCTATGAAATACGAAATCAGCAGCAACAACACAAACACAAACACAATTCACAAAAAAGTTACAAAGTAGTATGATGCATCATATATATGATCCTCATCCGACGCTGAGATTTAAGGGGTGAATATTTGGGATTATGAGAGAGAGAGAGAAGGGGAGATTGATTCATAGAACGAGCCAGATGCTGGTGAGACGTGAAGATGGGATGCACCTGGACATAATTCCATTTGTTCAGGGATATTTTTAGTTGTTATTTAGGAAAACTAGTTTTACAACCACGTGCTATCCACGCGTTTGCTAACTTGGTGTTCTAAACAAATATATATTAATAATTTATTTTTGTTACTTTTGTATATCTTTTTACCATGAGAAATTGAAAAATTGACGTCATAACATGATAAATAAAAATAATCTTAAAGGTTTGAGTTTGAAAATAATGGATTAAAATAAATTGGGAAGATAATTTGACATTAATAGTGTATTCTTAGTATCGTAATAATAGTGTTAGAGGTTTTGATATTTGTTTAAGTCTGCTTAGTTAAGTGTAATTATTATAAGATTTTATCATATTTTATTTGAAATATTAGACAATAAAGTTATAGTGTATTGAAGGTTAAACTCTCACTTTTAATTTCAATGGTCCAGTGTCCGATACCTATTAATTACACAATATTTATATTTTTCAAATTGAAGAGTTCACTTGGATATAAAACATTTGCAATAGAATTTGAGGAGAGTGTCGCGTGGCATATAGGCGTCTTTTGGAAACGCCCTTTAATATATTTGTATAAATACGATTTTGTATTATTAATGCAGTAGTTTTTATACCCGTGCAAATTGCACGAGATTTATTAGTTTTATAAATTTAAGATTTTAGGATGTTTATCTTAAAATCATGGTGTGAATGTTAATTTGTGATTTAAATTTGATAATCGTGCATCAAAAAAAATATTTCTATAAGTGACTGAAGACTGTGTTGAGTGGCTGATGTTGTTAGAGTAATAATATGTGGATTAGGTGACTCGACATCTAATTTGTTTTGAAAAAGTTGATTTAGTCTTTGTTGTGCATATTGCTTCCCTCAGTCTCAGATAAAATTACAACTTATCCCATCACTAGCATTGACCTGACTTGTCTAACTGATCGTGTTGAAACCCTTTGATAATAACCTGACCCGTTTCATTAAGCGGTCATCCATGTCAACCCATTTACCTAATCCAAATCCTTCAAAAAAATTTGACAACAAATTAATTTTTCGATTTTTTCACCATATACCCCCGAGAAATCACGAAAGTCACCATATACCCCAATGTTTCAGATATTCACCATACACCCAAGAGTTTCTGAAAGCGTTCACCACATGCCCTTTTCTAATGGGAGTAACTCGTTTCTCTTAAGGGGGATAGAATGCGATAGAATTTCGCGCTTTTGCCTATTTCTATGAGATTTTTATGCATTTTTCTACTTAAACTTGGCGATTTGCACATGTTGGTGCAAAATAAATAGATTATCCGCATAAGAAAATGTGTTCATGAGTAACACAAGTGTTTTTAAGTTGGTAAAAATGTGTACATGAGTGGCACAAGTATTTCTCAAATGAAAGATGAGTTTAAAATTTTGAAAATGTGTGAGTTTTCGTGTCATGTTTTGGGATGAAACTTTTTTTAAGAGGGGTAGACTGCCCGTAAATTTATGGATTTTATAAATATATTTTAGTATATATATATTTATATATAATTTAGTTTAAAATAATTTATTTATTCAAAAAGGTTGACTATTTTGAAAGTCAAAGGAATTATTTTAAGGATTTAAGGAACTTAAAATATTTTGTTAAGGCACGCTTTGAAAAATATTTGAAATACTAATTGGATTTGAAGAAGAAGTTTAAATGGGCTTAAGGAACCCAAATACTAAGTGGACTAGGAAAAGAACTTCTAGTGATGTAATACCCCAAGTTTTACTTTTAATTAATTAATAACTAATCTTAATGATTAAACTAATTGTGAACTAATTTTAGTAAATAAAAATTTCTAAGTTAATTTCTAAGATATGTTGTTTAATAATTTTAGGATAACAAAGTTCATAAATTAAAATCCTAAGTCTTAGCATCAATCTTGTAAATGATGGAAGACTAAAGGTTAGCAAAAATTCTGATGGACCCAATGCCCAATGACCAAATCCTTTGAAGCCCAAACAAAACAAAAAGGCCTAGTATTATTCTCTCCCAAAATCAGAAAATAAAACAAAAATTAAAAGAAAAGCAATAACTCCATCTTCTTCCTCCTCCATACGTGGAAGGACAAGAATGGAGATTTCTTAACAAAGTCAAAAAAAAACTATCTCAGTGAACTTAATTGAGTTTTCACCCTCTCAACCACCCTTAATCCACTGGTTTTCTCAAAACCCCTGAATTTAGCCACTTGTTTTCTTGAATGGTTTTGGTAATTTAAAATTCTGAAATTCATCTACTGAGATGGAAGTTTCTCTATAAATAGGGAGGAATGGTTGAGTTTTACAATCACAAAATCAACAACAATAATCCAGAAATTTACATCAATTAAAAAGAATTTGGAAACAAAGTTTCAATTTTTCTTTCACTTCTCTGTTTTCCCTCCGTTCGACCACCGCGCACCACCACCTGAATCCCTCCCTGTCGCCTGCCGCCACCGACATACGGATGCCCACTTCCGACCTTTCCCCCTCCGCGTAACCCAGTCGCGCCACCAACACCCGTCATCTCCCCTCCTTCATCGCTGCCCTTCCTCCCCCGCCATCCCCCTCTCGCCCCACTTTCTCTCCTCTGCGTGACACCACCGCACCACCACACATCAACCATACGCTTTCTGTCGCTGCCTTCCTGTCACCCTTCGGCGCTGTACACCGCCGCCCCTTGCCAGACCTCCTACCGCAACACCAGGCCCCCTTTTTCTCCCCTGCGTGTGTGTGTTCTGTTTGGGTGAGTTATTGTTTTACATTTTCTTTGTAAATGTTGACTTTGTCAAAGAGGAATGAATTTCCTAAAAACTAAGAGGAATTAAGTACTACAATTCATGCTCATCACTGGTTAAGTAAGTCACTTAATATATTATAGTTGAATCACCTAAGTTTAGTAAATTATTAGTCTATACTAAAATATAGATGGCCAAGCTTCTAATTATCTAAATTATAACATGTTCTAACTTATACCCTTGAACTAGTCTAAAAGTTATAATTACTTGTAATTTTAATAAGTAACTAACTTATATAAGTGCAATTATTAAGTTATAAAACTCATAAGATAATAATATGACTAAATGAGGATAATATATATATTTTAACATGATTTCTAAATAATATCTATAGAACTAAGTATAATGATTTTTGGATAAACTATTATAACTTCAACATATTACGTAATTGTTAAATAAGTTAGACTCTATAACTTATATAAGCAATAGTATAAACTATGAATTATACTTAAGGAGCACTTATATTAATGTTTCTATGAATTTCTAACTTATAAAAATACTCGTTTTGAAACTTAAAAGAACTCGTTCCTCGGAGCTCAGTAAGGACGATATCAAGGACATAAGAAGAGGATTATTATTATTATTCTGCAATCAAGGTAACAACTACTGCTGGTACCCGCAATTCCTTTGAAATGCGTTTTTTTTTAATATGCTACTGAGATGATGATTTATGAACATGTGTTTTTGAGTTGCGGGATTATTACATGTTTTGATTACGTATCCTGAGACTTATATGATTGAAAGATACTGAGTTACAGAAGCATACTGATCACTGAAATGACATTGTTTATAAAATATTAATTGAAGTTACTGAGTTACTGAAATACACTGATCATTGTTAAAGTAAAAAGGAATGTAACATGATAAAGTAAAGTGAAAGAACTGGTTGGTTGTACCTACTGACTGACTGAAGGTCGTGCACGTACCGTACTGCTTACTGGGGCACTGGCCCGATACTGTTTACTGGGGCACTGGCCCACTACTGTTTACTGGTGTAGGGCAATGCCCGGGGCCAAGGCCCTTGCACAGTGGTGCATACACATACTGGGAGACGTCCCAGCACTGACTGCTGTACATCAACCAGAATAAAAAAAAACTGATGAAATGGAATCATGGACTATTAAAGTGAAGTGAATGAATAATGTTTTCGCAAATGTTTGAATTATTCTTCCTCCCTGTTTGCAAATAAAATGAGTTGAAATGAGTTTACGTTGCTGGGGTAGTTTGTTGCTGAGCCTCGGCTCATAACGTTTTGCTTTTATGTTTTAGGTATGGTCAGACAGTTGAAAGATCGTTGGTAAAACGGATTTTGCTAATGAGTGTTAAAGAATCTAGTATGGCACTAATAATAAGGGTTCGTAAGCTCAAGCTAGAAGCACTGCAAGAGAGAGAGTTCAGGATGGATCTCGTGTATCAATGCTGTTGTCTGTATTTTATATCTCATGGGCTAGGAAGATTATATTATTATTATAGCTAATATTGGTGAGTTTTAAGAATTATAGTCTCTAAGACTATTTAAGCTAATTATTATATTAGTGGGCCCATAACCCACAGGTTTAATTTTCTAGTTTACGCTACCAATTATAAGTATATGTGTTTAAATGAGGTTATTAATTTTCGGGGCGTTACAAGTGATGTGATATGTCACATTTATATATAGTTTTTAGATGCATTTTGATTGCATTTAGAACACCTTTTAGAGCATTTAGGTGTATAATGGAATGAATTACGTAAGTTGTGCTCTACTACTCCCCGTTTGCGTGTTTTGATCATTTTCAGGTTACTTTGATGCAAATTGATTATGATTACCTAATATCAAGCCTATTAATCATTGAAGATGAAGATATCTTGCACAAAGATCACAATGCATCATTTCGGGACAATTTCGAGTAAGAATGAAGCAAAGAGTTAGTGAAAGAAGTGTCAAAACTGACACATGTTCACTATTTTGACCATAACTTTTGATAGAAAATGGATAATCAATACATTCCAGTTGGGTTGGAAACTAGACTTCAAGGGCTTTCCAATTATAGTTCACACGCCCCAATCCGACTTCTGGTTTGAGAGATACAACCTTCGCAAGTTGACGCAAAATCGCAGTTTTTCCGCCCGGTCGACCGGGCGGATTAGCCCGATCGACTGGGGCGAAATGAAATTTTCACAGGATGCAAGGCATGTTAGCCCGGTCAACCGGGCGAGAAAGGAGCCAAAATTGCTTACGCTCCCGACCGGCCAGGTAATCGGGCGGATTCGCTTTTTTGTCGTAGAAGTTGAATCACCGTCGCCCGACCGGGCGGTTTTTTGAGACGTGTTTTTTCGCCTTTTTTAGCCGGTTTTGTAAATAGTATAAATAGGTTTTTAGTATTTTCGATTAGACTATCTTATTTTCTACGTTTTTAGGGCTGAATACTTAGTTTCTCTCTCTACCTTGTGTTAACTTTTGATTTTGAAGATTATAAAGATAGTTGATTTCGTTTTCGTTGTTCTTCAATCATTCGGTATTCTTCTCTACTTAGTTTAGTTTTATGAATTCTTTTACTTTGATTATTTTTATTGAGATTAATATCATCATGAGTGAGTAGTCTATTTCTAGGGCTTAGAGAGGGAAGCCATGTTTATACCTTTTTATTGTGGTTTGATGTTCTTCAATAATTGGATTGAATTAGAATAATCTGTTGATTTGTTATACTTGTTTGATTCATGTAATTGCGCAATATCATGAGTTATGTTTAGCTAATAAAAATTAGAATCGAAAGATCGTATTCATTAGAGGCTTGTTACAATAGGTAGATTTGATTATGTTGAGCGACCGTACTGGCATATGTTAATCTAAGAGTTGTTAATGTCTGACCAAGGATTCTATATCACATAACACATAGGTATGTACGTACCTTGTGTAAAACAGTTGATAGGCCATCTTTAATCACTTAAAAGTCACCTACTGAATATTCTCCGCCTAAAATAATCAATATAAACCAAAAGCAATACTCTAAATAAAATACAACAACTTTAAAACACTTTAAATCTCCTTTAAAAATATTTAAAAGCTGTTTTTACTATTAAAACTCAAATTACTTTTAATATCTAGCATAGTACTACTATACTAGTAATCAAAATCCTTAAAGCTCCATTATTAATGCCCTTTCTAAAATTCCAGCAACTTATAAAATTATAAACATCTTTTTAAACATACATAAAACATGCTTAAATTCATAAATTTAAAACAATCTCATAGTTTATAACATGTTACTATGATTTTCCAATTATTAACACCCTAAAAATCCATGCTTTGATAATTAAAAACTCAATCTAAAAATAATAATCAAATCTGAAATTTTAATTTTTTTTAATTCATAATATATATAAAATCAAGATAAATTATTAAAATAGTAAATTAAAGTTAATAATCATGATTAGTATTAATATAAAGCATAGAAACATGATCTTTAATGAAAACTTGAGGGAGAAGAAAAGAAATTAACCAACAATTCAAAGAACAATGAACAAGGAAGAGGCGCCGGAAAGAACAGCACGCTGCAGCAGTGGCGCACAAAAGAATAATGTGATTATGGAGGTGTGGTGACGTTTCTTGTCAAAGAAGAAATGTTACTTGAAGAAGAAGAAAGAAAACTTGAGAGAAAAGGAAAGAAATCACGTGGAAAAGGAAAGAGTATGGGGGCCGGCTGGTATGAGGGAGGAGAGAGAAAATAAATCTTTGTGTGGTAAAATAATTGGGTGTAAGGTATTTATAAAGAAGTTTTTCCCTCTTGGGCATAGAAAAAGGAGATTGGATTCAAATAAAGTTTGATGAAGGATATGATTAATGAATTAGAACTCCTAACATCAATATAAATCCTTTTCCTAATCTACTTAGAATTTTGGGTTCCTCAAGCCCATTTAAACTTCTTTTCTGAATCAAATTAGTATTTCAAACATTTTACAAAGCATGCCTAAATAAAATATTTTAACTTCCTAAAATCTTTACAATTATTCTTTTGACTTTCGAAGTAGTCAACCCTCTTTAAATAAATAAATCATTTCAAACTAAATTATGTTTTAAATATAAATATATAAATACTAAAATATATTTCTAAAATCCATAAAATTACGGGGGATTACAACTTTTGAAACACTTTCCAATAGTACAAAAAATATAAATTTGCGAACTATATATCGAAAGTTATAATCAATTACTATATTTATGATTTTCATTGTTAAACCAACTCTACATTTATATTTTAATCAATTTAGAACTCTATTTATATTCAAAAAAATATGACAAGAAAACTTAATGCGACAAATGGCGTTCAATAAGGACGCCAAATGTCGCGACCTCGTGAGCTGATTGTTGTACTCTACTTTATATACTTCCTCCGTTCCATAATAAGTGAAACATAGGGATTGAGCACGCATAAGATTTAATAAACATCACTCTCAAAAGCCAAAAAGTCATATAATACCCTTTTTCATTATCAGAAGGAAGAGAGAGAAAAGCAAACCACGCAACTTTGTGATGGGTACTTTTGTCATTTTGTCACTTTCTTTCTTCAATTTAAGGTATGTTTTTACTTATTTTGAAACGTTGTAAAATAGTAAGTTTTTCACCTAATATGAAACAGAGGTTGTATTAGTTGTATGTAGGGGTGTTCATAAAAAACGAAACCGAAATACCGTATCAAAATACCGAAAAATCGGTCTAAATGGGTAGTTACCGTACCGACAAAAAAAGTTTTAACGGTACAGTTACCGAACCGATAAACTTAGCGGTTAAACAGTACGGTTACAGTTATGATTTTTAAGTGAACGGTTAACCGAAATACCGAAATATTTTTTATCTATTTAATTATTGTGAAACATTTTCAAACAATTACATTAATTCTAATATTTGTTGCTAAGTTACAATAATTAGAGGAAGTATGTAATTATTTAGAAACTCTAGTTCTAATATAAACACTATAATTAGGAATTCTTAGTGTTTGTTATATTTTTCAATTGTTTTTTTTATCCACTTTATAATACATTTTATATATATTAGAGTATATATAATATTAAATTATACGCATAAAAGAATTGACAATATGTATGTACATTAAGTAAAACTTAATAGTATAGCTTAAATAATGGTTAATGGTTAACCAAAAAATCGTACCGAAAAAACGGTTACCCGCTTAGTCGGTAACCGGTCTAAACGGTTACAGTTCGCAAAAAAGAGCGAACCAAAACTTCCGATTATCGAACCAAGATATTTTTTCGGTATGGTTAACTACCCATGAACATCCCTAGTTGTATGATATACATTGCTGGTTCCTTTCTTGAAAGGGCATGGATGATAAAGTCGCGATAAACCTGAAATCTATACATGTTAGGAATAATTGATATGAATAATCCCAACTTTTACCTGTCTTCTCAAAATAATCTCAATTTTGATTTATTGCAGAATACTCGTAACTTTGAGTTAATCTTTATAAAATAAACCAACCTATCACTTTTTCTTACCTACACTAATCCGTTTTAGGTCTATAATATATGCAAAATTAATAGTTTAGATTATTTTAAAAAGGACCCTTAATTAAAATTATTCTAAAATAATCAAAAATTGACATTATTTTAAAAAACTGATGAATGTTATAAAATTGAGAGGATTATAGAGTACTGAGAAGAAAGATGATAGAGAAGGTTATATTATTCACCTCATGGGGTACACATATATATATACACAATAATGGGAGAAGTTACGTAATGCGAAAAGTCACTAGGGGATGTCAAAGGTTAGGTAATGCAAAAGGTTGGACATCCACCTATAATTATTCCATACATAATTATTACATAACACTCCCCTTGGATGTCCAACATATAAAATATGTCTTACAATGCGCATAAGATGATGCTGCCTCATTAAAAACCTTACCAGGAAAAACCCAGTGGGAAAAAAACCATGGTTAAGGAAAAAAGAGTACAGCGCGCATTAACTCCCCCTCATAAAAATATCAGTGAAGTTTTTGAGAGAACGCATTCCAATTTGTCGAACCAGCCTCTTAAAAGTAGCGGTTGGAAGTGCCTTAGTAAATAGATCTGCCAAATTTTCACTTGAACGAACTTGTTGAACATCAATATCGCCACTTTTCTGTAGTTCATGAGTGAAGAAGAATTTTGGTGAGATATGTTTTGTCCTATCGCCCTTGATGTATCCTTCCGAGAGCTGTGCAATACATGCTGCATTGTCCTCATACAAAACTGTTGGAGTCAACCTCTCAGATGATAGACCACAATCTTCTTGTATATGCTGGATTAGAGATCTTAACCACACACATTCACGACTAGCCTCATGAATTGCTAGAATTTCTGCATGGTTGGAAGAAGTAGCTACAATGGTTTGCTTCATTGAGCGCCAGGAGATGGCAGTACCACCATGTGTAAACACATATCCAGTTTGTGATCGAGCATTGTGAGGATCAGATAAATACCCTGCATCTGCAAAACCAATCATTGCTTCTTTCGATAGGTTAGAAAAGAATAAGCCCTTATCCTTTGTACCTTGGAGGTAACGAAATATGTGCTTAATTCCATTCCAATGCCTTCGGGTAGGGCATGAGCTAAACCTTGCTAATAAATTAACAGAAAATGATATGTCAGGCCGTGTATGACTAACAAGGTACATCCTCCTATTGCACTTAGATATGGTATTTCAGGACCAAGGATGTCCTCATTACTTTCCCGAGGACGAAATGGATCATTATTTACATCAAGTGATCTAACTACCATCGGACTGGTCAACGGATGTGCTTTATCCATATAAAATCTCTAAGCACCTTGTCTGTGTATGATGTTTGATGCACAAGGATTCCATCTTTCAGGTGCTCAATTTGCAGTCCTAGACAAATTTTGTTTTTCCAAGGTCTTTCATCTCAAATTCCCTCTTCAAGTATTCTATTGTCACCGAAATCTCTTCAGGAGTTCCGATGATATTTAGATCGTCAACATATACAGCAACAATGACAAAACCTGACCCAAATCTCTTTATAAAAATGCATGGGCTAATAGGGTCATTCTTATAATTTTCTTTCAACAAATATTCACTAAGGCGATTGTACCACATGCGCCCAGATTGTTTCAATCCATACAGGGATCTATTCAATTTAATAGAATATTGTCCTCGAGATCCTGAACTTGCTGCTTCTGGCAGCCTAAATCCTTCCGGAAGTCTCATATATATCTCATTATCCAGTGGGCCATACAAATAACTGTGACTACATCTAATAAGCGTAAATCAAGTCCTTCTCTTACTGCCAGACTGATCAAGAATCTAAAAGTAGTCGCATCCACCACAGGGGAGTAGGTCTCCTCATAATCAATCCCAGGTCTTTGTGAAAATCCTTGTGCAACTAAACGTGCTTTATATCTTACAATTTCGCCCTTTTCATTTCTCTTGCGCACAAAGACCCATTTATATCCCACTGGTTTAACACCTGCAGGTGTGGACTACTGGTCCAAACACTTCTCTCTTTGCCAGAGATTTTAATTCTGCATCAATTGCTTCTTTCCATTTTGGCCAATCATCTCTTTGTCTACACTGATCCATGGATCTTGGTTCTTGATCCTCTTCATTATTCATGACATCAAGTGTATATTATATGCAAAACATTATCGACGTCGACTTTATTTCGGTTCCATGTTATTCCAGACATGACATAATTTGTTGAGATCTCTTCATTTTCAGGTACCTGAATTTCTTCTGGAATAATATTCTTTGTCATGTCCACGATCTCTTCTGGAGATCCACCAGAATGTGTCAGATCCTCAAATTGGCCATTGTCAATTGTTGCTCCTTTTCTTTTTCGAGGATTCTTATCTTTGGAACCAACTGGTCTACCACGTTTTAAGCGTGGTTTTGAATCATTAGCAACTTGATGTTGTCCTTCTGGGACATCAATTTTTATAGGAGCATTCACAGCTGGTATATGTGACTTAGTCACTCTATTTGGGTCAGAAAATGCATCTGGCAGTTGATTTGCTAAGTTCTTAAATGAATTATCTTTTGAACTTCTATTTCACATTGTCTAGTACGAGGATCAAGATGAGATAATGATAATTCATTCCAACTGATTTCCTTTACCAGCTGTTTGTTTTCTCCCCCTAATATTGGGAAAACCGACTCGTTAAAGTGACAATCTGCAAAACGAGCCGTGAACAGATCCCCTGTTGTCGGCTCTAAATATTTGATTATTGATGGGGATTCATACCCAACATATATTCCTAACCTCCTTTGAGGACCCATCTTAGTAGCTGTGGTGGAGCAATTGGAACATATACAACACATCCAAAAATTCGTAGATGGGAGATATTTGGTTCCTGACCCAAAACCAATTGTGATGGGGAGAACTTATGATGACTTGTTGGCCTCATGCGAATGAGTGCTGCTGCATGTAATATGGCATGTCCCCAAGCAGAAATGGGAAGTTTAGATTTCATGAGCAATGGTCTAGCAATGAACTGAAGTCGCTTAATGAATGACTCTGCAAGACCATTTTGTGTGTGAACATGCGCTACAGGATGTTCAACACTTATTCCAATTGACATGCAATAATTATAAAAGGCCTCAGAAGTAAATTCACCAGCATTGTCAAGACGAATAGTCTTGATGGGATAATCTGGAAAATGTGCCCGTAATCTGATCAATTGGGCAAGTAGTCTCGCAAACGCCAGGTTACGAGTTGATAACAATGATACATGTGACCATCTAGTTGATGCATCAATTAAAACCATAAAATATCTAAATGGTCCACATGGTGGGTGTATTGGCCCACAAATATCTCCTTGTATACGCTCTAAGAAATTAATAGATTCATAATTTATCTTGGCTGGTGATGGCCGAATAATTAACTTGCCTTGTGAGCAAGCAGCACAAGAATGACTTTGAAGAATCTGTGGCTCTTCAAAGAATGTCCACATGAATTTTCAATGATTTTTCGCATCATCACAGAACCGGGATGGCCTAACCGGTCATGCCAAATTGTAAAGTCATCAGTAAACTTCTGGTTTAGTATAGAATGTGCTTCAATTGCACTTATCTTTGTGTAGTACAAACCAGTAGAGAATGCAGGCAATTTCTCTAAAACATTTTTGGTGCCTTGGGATATGCTTGTGATTTGAAGATATTCATCATTCCCTTCATTTATTGTCTCAATATGATATCCGTTATGACGGATGTCTTTAAAGCTCAATAAATTCCTTTGAGACTTAGGGGAGTATAATGCATCAACAATTTCAAATTTTGTTCCCATAGGCATTAATATATTTGCTCTTCCGGAGCCTTCATAATTTTTGTACTACCAGATATAGTACTCACACTTATGCTTTTCATTATCAATTGAGAAAAATTCTCTTGCTTTTAAGTATAGTATGAGTAGTGGCACTGTCTGCTAAGCACACATCTTCACCTCTTAATGCTAATTGAGCTTGAGTACTCATGATCTTCAAAAAATTAAAATAAGATAAAATCACAAACTAATAATATAAAAAAAACTTATTGAGAAGTTTAAACCAAACAAAGTCCATAAAGTCATAAATTGATGTCAAAAGATGATAGTAAAGTCCATAATGCAAATAGATTAATAAACGTAAACTATTAGAGTTTATTCTTAAAAGATCAAAGTTCATGTCTCTCAAATCTCAATTATTCCCTTCGGGGGTGGTGAAGAGTAGTTGCATTGTCATGATCAAAATCACCTTCACCATCCTCGAACACAAGATTTGTCTCTACCTTCTTTCCTTTTTGCTTCAATGATTGCTGGTAGAGATCAATAAGATGCTTTGGGGTACGACATACACGAGACCAGTGACCTTTCCTCCACAACGGTAGCACACATGGTCGCATTATCCTTCTCGTGTTTGGTACCATTGTTATTGTCCCACTTCTGGTGAGAATAGGAGTTCTTGGAGTAACCACCTCGACCTCTACTAGGTCCATAACCACTCGACCTCCACTAGGTCCATAACCACCTCGACCTCTAGTAGGTTTATATCCTCTTCCACGGCCACGACCTCTACCACGGCCTGACCCCTGCTACTGGCATGGTCTTTATTATTTATTGTCTTTCCATCATGGGATGCAGCATTCGCTTCAGGGAATGGTGCAAACCAGTAGGTCGTAACTCGTGGTTTTTTAATAATAGCTCATCATTTTGTTCAGCCACAAGTAGACAAGATATGAGTTCAGAGTATTTCTGAAACCCTTTTCACGATATTGTTTGCTTAGAAGGAGTTATCTTTTGAAAGGTGGTGTAAGTCTTTTCCAACATCTCATCATCAGTTATTTTTTCCCCACATAGTTTCAGTTTAGAGTTATTCTGAACATGGCTGAGTTGTATCACTATAGATTTATAATCTTGCAGTCTTAAATTTAGCCATTCATAACGAGCTGAGGGAAGTATCACAGTTTTCTGGTGGTCATATCTTTCCTTTAAATTACTCCAAAGCACCTCTGGGTCTTTAACAGTTAAATATTCATTCTTTAGAGCCTCATGAAGGTGATGGCGAAGGAATATCATAGCTTTGGCCTTATCTTGATCCGATTCATTATTTCCGGCCTTGATAGTATTACAAGACCCTTTGCAGCCAAATGGATTTCAGCATCTAATACCCATGATAAATAGTTCTTTCTAGTGATATCAAGAGCCACAAATTCAAGTTTCGCGAGATTTGACATAATTCACTATACAAAATAATATTGCAAGATGAAATTAAATAGGATCCAATAAACATATACTATATGGAAAACCACTATTAATGAATCAAACCTACTCAATAATACCCAGTTACAATTATGGTTGAGATTAGTAATAGAATTTAAACATACAATAACATAGCAGCGCATGAATCCAAACAGAAAAACTCCACACTCCAACCATTTAAAGATAAAGTAGGAATAAAATGCATGTTCTCTGGACTTTAATAGTATGATGATAGAAACTACTAATGTAGAAAAGGATAAACTGATAGAGTAAATTAGTAAAAGTCAAAGAGTAGCGTTCATGGATTTCATGACATTTAGCTCTGAGTTAGTGAGTTGTAAACAACTAAGAACTTATGACTATTGAGAGTGAAGTGTAGACTTCAACTGTTCAACAAGCAGATCCCATATCTAAACCCCAATTCATTGTTACCACGAGTATCTAAACTAGCAAGCAATTCATCTATTGAGAGCGGCTAGGTTCATCGCTTAGATCAATTTAATAGACGTTTGAATCAACGAAAACATAGGTTTTCTTATTTTCCTTACATTGTAGAGGGTGGAATATAAAGGGTGGAAAAATTGTTCTCCTAAGGATGGGGAAATATTTTCCGTTTAAAGGATGGAATGTTGTTTTCTTCTCGATTCGTTAGCTTCCCTTATCCTAATTATCCTCTGGCAACATTTCTATCATTCTCTTCCTATCTGACTTTCTTGTGAGCAACTAAACAAAGAAAAACAAATTCATAATAGAGTTTTCCTTTAGAAAAGCATTCTCCACTAAAAACATGTTCTAGTTAAGCCAAACAAACCCCAATCTACATTTCTCAACGCTTTTAATTGTATATCCAACAACTTTAACAGTAATAGAACAACTTCGGCTGTTTATTGAAATAAGGATCTCATTATCGATCCATCAGTATACTGAACTACTTTTAATTGTATAAAGCAAAACAAAACCTACTGAATACAAAACCGACAGACACAGTAATTGGGAGTAGTGAATCAAGACAAAACTAGTACTCGTATAACATAATTCTTCGTAAAATCTATACTATAAATCACACAAAATTAGTCAATCCAAACAAGAATCGGTATAACATTGCAATAATAATTTAGTGATCAGAACATTTATAGTAAGTATTAAATGCGTACCTTTTGCGGCTAGTTATAATTATTGAGTAACACTGATTGAGCAAAAACGAATAGCTCTAATTAGACAATCGTGCTGATAACGTGTTATAAAATTGAGAGGATTATAGAGTATTGAGAAGAAAGATGATAGAGAAGGTTATATTATTCACCTCATGGGGTACATATATATATATATCTCTATTATATAAGCCAATAGAGGAGGTGTGGTGTCCTCTTTTGAAGTGACTAAAATACCCTTAATTATCTAATTAATGGAATGGAAAAAAATTACAAAAACAAATCATTTAAAAATTCTCATTCCAACTTGCCATTTAAAACAAGTTTAAAATGGTATATGCATCAAATACTTCAATCAAAAATTAAATGGACAAAATATTTATACGTTATAAAAAAAGATGGCATACATAACATGCACATGAAAAGTCTGAATATTCACTACCTTTGATATTCTTTAATTCAGTTAAACCAACTCATTATTTATGTTTTTTCTGTTCAATATTCATTCACAAAAAATTAATGTTAACAATCACTCACAACTTTTTTTTTTTTTTTTTACATTAGCGATTAATATATCTAAATTCATCTAACTGTTGAATTTTTCACATTTAAGTTTAATCATAAATAAAGTACGAATGGAGTATCTAATAGAATAACAAATTTTGAAATTAACAAACGCATCGCGTGCATATAAAGGCTAGTACACAATAATGGGAGAAGTTACGTAATGCGAGAAGTCACGAGGGAATGTCAAAGATTAGGTAATGCAAAAGGTTGGACATCCACCTATCATTATTCCATACATAATTATTACATAACAATGAAAGATTGGATTATTCACGTTATTTTTTCCCATCAACGAGATTTATTCCCCGACATACAATCTAAAATCATGAATCATCCCCTGCTGCGGCTGCTAGTTGCTCCTTTGTAAATACTCCCTCCGTCCCATAATATAGTGCTTGTTTTTTTTTACACGGTCTTCAAGACGTAACTTTGACCTTTAATATCTTCAATTTCGTATTAATAAAAAATATAAAAAGTTGATATTATGAAACTACACATTGAGACGAATCTAACAAGATCCCACATGAATATATTTTTTTATATATACAAATGAGAATATTCGGTCAAAGATTTTAAAGTTTGACCCACCAAAAATGAAATAGGCACTATATTATGGGAGGGAGTAACTAAATACTAGCGTAATTGTTTGTGTATGTCATTGTAAAGGTAACATGGATATTGGGGCTGCAAGCATCAATGGCTGTCGTAATATCACGGCGAACCCGGCAAATATCACTACAAAGCTTCACTCTCTCTGTCCTCCCGCTACATTTCCAATAACCAATTCTCTACCCAATAATTTCGGCACCCTTTTTGCTACACAATGTATACCCACCAAAATTGTGTCTGCCACAAAAACTCAATCCCCTCGTTCCGTAAGAGAGGATGCTATCAGGGAAATTCAGCATTCTTCTGATGTCAATTTTGCACTCGCTAGGTTAGTTAGCTTAACTCGCGCAAACATTTTGTTGGGTTGTTATGCATTTCGCTTACAATATCTATTTTGTGTGAGTTTGATGGATGAAGTCTTGTAAATTCTGGCATTTTTGCTTGACAGTTCATTTGAATACTCAACCTGTTACTCACTTATTTGTGCGATTCTTTTAGAGTTGTTTACAGGCAACTTACTGATTTATGGACTTAGGCTGAATACTTGGAGGTTGGTGGGTAATAGCTTGGAGTTTTTTTTTTTCTTTTCACGTTAATTTCGCTTGTATGTGCTTATTGGAACTTAGACTTTAATCAGTTTAGGATCAATAATTCACTCTTATCTGAACTCATATTAACTTATTGCAACTTATAAGCCCTTATTTAAACTTATTGGTCCTTGTGTGAATTTGTTGGTGCTTATCTAAACTTATATGAACTTATTTTAGTTGCGAACTAAACTTGGGTAGCCCTTACCTAGTTTATCGTAATTATTGGGCATTTTCTAGAGCTTCTTGATGCTTATATTTTTTAAAGGTAATAACTTGTTCAATCCCAGAGAATCATCACAAATGCATCATCAGTTCATGTCTTCATGATAAGAGCAGCTGAACTTGAGCAGCTAGGAAAATAGATGCACAAGATAAATGCAAAAGAGAGGAGTAGAGAAGATGATTGTTGTGTTGTATTAATAACCCTAGCGAGAAACGCTTACACCCTACTTTTTATAGCACTACTACAAGACAAAGTACTAGATCAAGTAAGGACAAAGCAACATTAACAGAATTGACAGCTCATGATTAGCACATGATTGGCACTTGGCAGCAGCTGAAACCTAGGTAGATACTCGTAGGAGAATATTCCTGGTACTACAGATATTTTGAAGCAGTGCAAAATATGCATTTTACTCCCTATTACTGCCCTTCAAGTTGGGAGTGCAGCACACGATGTTCCCAATTTGGCCAATAGATGCTTGTGCTTTTTGACAGAGAGAACCTTGGTGAGCACATCAGCTAGTTGATCAGAGGAGGACACATGTTGAGTGATGATTTGACCAGGTTGAGGCTGACATAATGACAGTCAACTTCCAGGTGCTTAGTCCTTACATGAAGGACTAGATTAGCAGCTATGACTAGGGCAGCCTGGTTATAACATTTAAGTACAGTAGGAGGTAGATTTTTGAGGCCTAGATCTTTGAGGAGAGTTGTTAGCCACGTTACTTCGCAGGTTGTGATTGCCATTGACCTGTATTCTGCCTCAGCAGTGGATCTAGCCACTACAGTTTGCTTTTTAGCTTTCTGGGATATAGGTGAATGCCCTTAGAGGATGCAATAGCCAGATAAAGAGCTAGTGAGGTAGAGGCAAGTAAAATGCCTTGAGTTGAAGTGCTAAGCAAGTATCTGACTAGTCTTTTTGCGCATTGAATATGGATTGTGGTAGGATGCTGCATATGTTGGTTGAGTAGCTGCAGTGTGAAGGCAATATCAGGTCTTGTGATTGTTAGGTAAATTAGTTTACCTAGTAATCTCTGATATGAAGTCGAAGAGAGGAGAATATCTCCAAGGGTGGGGGTGAGCTTCAGGGATCCATTGGTGATGGGAGAGACTTAGCATCCACTATGCCATATTCTTTGATAAGATCCATCGTAGATTTTCTCTGTGAGACAAAGAATCCAGCTGATGATTTATGAACTTCCAGACCAAGGAAATAACTCACCTAGGTCCTTCATTTGAGAGGTTAGGCACAACATTTCTTTGAGCTTGTTAAGGTGCTCAAGGCAGTTCCCGGATATCAACAAATCATCAACATACACAAGCACCAATGTAATGGTGTTGAGTGTTACCTTTGTGAACAAGCTGCTTTGGACTGAACAAAGTCACAAAGTCGAGGAGAGTCAAAGATAGTTTTGAGAAACACTATCTAGGAGCTTGTTTAAGGCCATGTAGAGATTTTTTTATAGTTTGCACACATAAGTAAAGTGATGAGTGTTATATTGTGCATTCAAGTGAACTCTATTCCTTCCTTAGAGTAGCCTTAAGGGAGATCATGCACACACTTTTATGCAATTCCTTATGAAGAAAAGCATTAGTGACATCCATTTGAAAGGTGTACCATTCCTTCATTGCTGCAACAACAATCACTGTTTTAGTAGTTGTCATCTTTGCAACTGGTGCAAAGGTTTCAGTATAGTGTTCTTCATGTTTTTGGTTGCATCCTAGGATAACCAACCTTGCCTTGTACCTCTCAATACCCCCATCAGGATTGTATTTGACCTTGTATAACCATTTGCAACTAATGACACTCTTACCAAGGGGAAGAGTTGTTACTTCCCATGTTTTGTTTTATTCAAGTGCTTCCAACTCATTTCTCAACATCAATCCAGTGAGGGCCCAGGGAATGTCATGGCCTGTCATGGCCTGCTTGAAGGATGTAGGTTCATGTGTTCTACTCAAAGTAATCATGAAACATAGAAATTCAGGTATTATTTTGGTGTCAGTGACACTGGATGCAACAACTAGTAGCTCCGGGAAGGTGAATTTGGGAGTCTTTCATCCACCTAGATTGATTTAGGTGTCTACTTGTTTTCCTAGGGATTTGAACAATAGGTTGAAGAGTGTTTGTGGATGCTCATGTTTGGGCAGGCGTGTTGGGTTACAGGTGGAGTTGGTGTACTTGGTGGTGTGTAGTGTGGCTGTGGCATGGGCTCAGGTTCTACCAGCGCAACTTGAGTGAACCAGTCACTATCAAATGTAGGATGGGAGTTATGTGGACTAGGATTAGAGATTGGTTTCATGTAGGTTTGTTCATTTCTTTCATGAAATGGGAGCACATTTTCATGACATATCACATCCCTTTATACAAACATGTGCATAGTGAGGAAATTCATCAACTTATATCCTTTTTGTGTGGGAGGATAACCCATGAACACACAAGGTACACCTCTAGGGATTGAATTTATCAGTAGAATTTCACATGGTTGTTGTTAGGTTTCTTCTTGTACAACACATCATAGGGGGTTCTGTTTTTCAAAATAAGAACAGGTTGATTATGTGTGCTCCAGTCATCACACAATCTCCCCAATAAGTGAGAGGCAAGGCAGCTTGGAATCTTAGAGCTATAGAGATTTCCAATGTGCTTCCCATTCTGCTTAGGTGATGTTTGGTGTATGATTCCGTGCTTTGAGAAGAATTCTCTACATGGTTCATCATCAAACTCCAATGCATTGTCAGATCTCATAAACTTGATTGACTTCTTGAAATGATTCTGAGCATAATTCATGAATGTTCCAGATTGCTCAAGGCCTCAGATTTGTACTCTAGATAATGAGTCCAAGTGAATCTGGTGTTGTCATCCACAATGGTTAGAAAATCCTTGTATTTCCCGCTTGTATAAACTTTGTATGGACCCCTTATGTCCATGTGTATCAATTCAAATGGGACAGCGGCATGTGATGCACTCAAGGGAAAGGGTTGTTTGGTAAATTTGGCCATTGGACAGATAACACAAATGAGTTGTTTGGTTTTCAGAAAAGGTTTCACCACATCTTTGTGTCCCAAACTATGATGTCATAGAGCGAATTGATCAGGTTTGTTTTGTGATGGTTTCAAGGTTTGAGATGGAGTTTATGTGGCTAGGAGAGTGGTTTTTTGTGTGGTTTCAAGGCTGGGTTTTAAGTAATACAAACCATTTCTTTCATAACCAGTTATGTACACCTGTTGTGTAGTTCTATCTTTGATCACACACTGGTTAGGTAGGAATTGAACTTCACAGTTCTCATCTTTAATCAGCTTCTGCCTTCTGCACAAATAGGAGATTATGTTGAAAATTGGGCACATACAAGACACTTTTGAGAACAAAGCCTGGCATCACTTCTATGTTCCCTGTTGTGTGAATTCAGCAGTTACTCCTATAGGAAGGCTGATTTTAGGCGAGTTGTAGGCTCTCAAAACCTCACTCAGTTTGTGCAATGATGAGCTCATGTGAGCTGAAGCACCTGAATCAATGATCCATTCATTAGATGTTTTCACAATTTGGTGACAAGCTATCATTCTTGAGAAATGAGTGTCTATTTTTTCATTAGTTTCATATTCTTTCACTTGCATCTGTTTACCAATAACAGGTAACAACTCTGTTAGCTGACAGGCTCTGCCTGAGAAAAATTTGCAGCTATTTCAAAATAGTTCATTCTCCCGCCATTTCATTTAGGTGCAGATGTTCCACCTTGTTCCTTCTGAGGGCCACTTTGCACCTGCTTACCACTCTTTGCATGCCATTTTGGGAATTGCCCACTGACATACTAACATTTGTCTGGGTTATGACCTTTCTTATTACACACTTTCACATTCTTCTTATTCAAGTGATTGATAAACATATACCGTGGGAGATTTGAACACTTCTCTTCGTGACTCTTCCTGGTGAAGTAATGAGCAAGCTTTCTCCACTGTTGGGAGTGGCACCATCATCATGAGATGGCTCCTTTGTGGTCCAGATTTGGCATCCAGTCCATTCAATAACTGAAATAGCCTTGATCCCTCCTTCTGAAGGTTTGTGGGTTCAATGTACTTGTATATTTCTTCAGTGGGGTTGTTAATCACAGGCAACTAGGCAAGGAATGCATACATTCTAATTCTTCCAAAATCATAGTTAGATTTGTGTAATGCTCATTTCAAGTGGATGAGTTTTGCATAGTTTCATATAAGTCTTTTTTTCCTTATATTTTCTAGAACCATTTGTCAAGGAAAACCTCCCAACTGTCAAGGAAAACCTCACTTCTAGCTGTTTCCATGTGTCTTTAGCAGAGTTAACATACAAAATAGATTTCTTTATGGCAGATGAAACATTATTGTGTGTGCACGAAACAACCATATTATTACAGATTTCCCTAAGTCCAGCTTTTACCTCATCTTGAGTATCCTTGACTGTAGCTCCAGTTACAAAGCCCATTTTTCTTTTTGATGCAAGGTTAATCTCCATGCTTCTCTACCAAGATCTGTAGTCTGCTGCTCCTTCCAGTTTATCAACTGTGATGGATGTAGCTGTTAGGAAATATTGTGCAACTTTCCTTTAGAATCAGATTATTGGGAACAAAACTTTAGTAGAAATGGCACAACCAAATATTACAAGAATATTTGTATATCTAACTCTGCTGCAAAACTTTTATTAGAATGGTAAAGAAAAATATAACAAGTGTTTACAACACTTATAAAACAAATATCACACACCTCAAATACTCTCAAGAATTTTCGCAAAAATCCTTTTCAAAGCTTTTCTTTCTCTCTAAGCTTATTTGTTTTGTTCTTAAGATAATATAATATATGATTTCAAACTTCATATATATAGTTTTCATACTTGCTAAAAGTGGTTATCTAAATTTAGCAAATTGATATCTTCCTTTGAATATTTTAAGCTTTCTAAATTTTCAAAGGATTTCATTGATTTACTATTTTAGTTTTCTTAAAATAACTGGAGGTTATTAATAATCTAACAATCTCCCACTTGAAGACTGATTTTAATCTGTCTTCACACCTTATTCCATGCAATCGAGCTTTCTCTTTATGTTATTCATGCAGGCCAACTAAAGTTGAACACAACTTCAGTTTGTCAATAGTCACCGTCTTTGTTAACATATCTGCCGGATTCTCAGTTCCTTTAATTTTCTCCAGCTTTAACACTTCATCTTCTAACATAGATCTTATGAAATGATATCGAAGTCCGATATGCTTAGTTCTGGAATGAAATGCTGAATTCTTTGCTAAGTGTATTGCACTTTGACTATCACTGTGCAGTACATTATTCTCTTGCTTGAATCCCAACTCAGTTAACAAACCTTGAAGCCATATCATTTCTTTACTAGCTTCAGTTACCACTACATATTCAGCCTCTGTAGTGGATAGAGCAACAATCTTCTGTAATTGCGACATCCAACTGTTGTATTTCCAACTGTGAATATATAGCCGGTGGTGCTTTTTCTATGGTCGACTTCACCTCCAAAGTCTGCATCGACATAACCTTGCACTTTTAATTCGCCTTTACCAAAGTACAAACACTTTTTTGGTACCTCGTAGATACCTCAAAATCCACTTCACTGCTTCCCAATGAATTTTCCTGGATTTGACATAAACCTGCTAACAACTCCCACTGCATGTCCAATATCTGGTCTTGTACAAACCATTGCGTACATCAAACTTCCAATGGCTGAGGCATATGGAACCTTAGCCATATAATCTTTATCTTCCTTATGAGGAGACTGGTCCTTGGATAATCGAAAGTGACTTGCTAAGGGTGTGCTGACTGGCTTAGCGTCGCTCATATTAAATCTCTGTAAAACACGTTTGATGTAATCTGCTTGAGATACTGCAGAGTACCTTTATGCTTATCTCTTGTAATTTGCATTCCAAGAATCTTCTTTGCTGGACCTAAGTCCTTCATGTCAAATTCCTTTGATAATTGATGCTTCAACCTTCTTATATCATCCATATTCGAACCTGCTACTAACATATCATCAACATAAAGTAGTAAGATGATATAACTGGATTTATATCTCTTGACATAGCAACAATAGTCAGCGTTGCACTTCTGGAAATCTTCCTATGCATAAAGTTATCAAACTTTTTGTACCATTGTCTTGGGGCTTGTTTTAGGCCATACAAACTTTTCTTAAGTTTGCACACCATATTTTCTTTCCCTCTTTCTAAGAAACCTTCTGGTTGATGCATGTATATTTCTTCATCCAGATCTCCATGAAGAAATGCAGTTTTCACATCTAATTGCTCAAGATGAAGATCTTCAATGGCAACAATACTCAATACAATACAGTTCTGATGGTATTGAGTTTCACAACAGGTGCAAAAATCTCATTGTAGTCAATCCCTTCTTTCTGTTGGAATCCTTTGACTACTAATCGAGCTTTGTATCTCTTGGAACCATCATGCTCCTTTTTCACTCGATATACCCATTTGTTGTGAAGTGCCTTTTTACCCATGGGTAATTCAGCTAATTCCCATGTCTGGTTTGAGATCAAAGATTGCATCTCATCTTTTATTGCAAGCTCCCACTTGCTAGCATCACTGGTTTTACATGCTTCATCATAACATTCAGGCTCCCCCTCATCAGTTAATAATAGATAATTCATATACCTTCTATTAGGTACACGAGGTCGAGAAGACCTTCTGAGTACAGGAGGAGCTGTAATAGAAGGTTGCGTTGTTTCGGACTGTTGCATACCACTATGTTCTTCTTCTTGATGACTTGTTATAGCTTCTTCTGTAACAGGATTGTGCGTTGTCACGGGACTATCTGGGATAGAACTTGGATCGACAAATATGGGCCCACTCTTGTATGAGTCGTTGGCGTCAGTTTTATGTCTATCCTTATACATGACTCTTTCATTAAAAATCACATCTCTGTACGATCACCCTTTTATTTTCATCATCCCAAATGGATACCAACTCATCCCCACCATAGCCAATGAAAGTACATTTCTTTGATTTAGGATCAAGCTTATTCCTGCCTTGATCACTAATATGCACATATGCTACACAACCAAAGACCTTTAATGAGACAAAATTATCTCTTCCAGTCCACACCTCTTCTGGTATTTTATATTCTAGTGGAGTCGATGGTCCTCGATTGATCAAGTAAGCTGCTGTGTTGACTGCTTCTGCCCAGAATTGCTTCGGTAAACCTGACTGTATACGAATGCTTCTGGCTCTTTCTGTCAATGTCCGGTTCATACGCTCAGCTATTCCATTGTGTTGAGGTGTACCTGGCACAGTTATCCATCTTGATTCCATGCTCATAGCAAAACTTCTTGAATGTGGTGTCTTCATATTCACCACCATTGTCGGTTCTTAACTTCTTAATTTTCAGACCTATCTCATTTTCCACCATAGCTTTCCATCTTGAAAGCTTCAAACACTTCAGATTTATGTTTTAGGAAGTAAACCCATACCTTCCGGGAGTGATCATCGATGAAAGTTACAAAATAGTGTTTTCCGCAATGGATGAGTAGTTGTTGGTCCCCAAACATCGGAGTGAACAAGCTCCAACTTTTCCTTCTTTGGGGTTCTACCACTAGTCTGAAAGCTTACCCTTCTCTGCTTTCCAAGTATGCACTCCTCGACATGTCTACTTCAACAGACTGTAACTCTGGAATTTTTCCTTTTGAATGCATAAGCTTCAACCCTTTCTCACTCATGTGGCCAAGTCTTTGGTGCCACAATTTGGAATTTTCATTTCCTGCTGCAACTGCAATCGTACAACATGCCCCTGCTGTCATGTAAAGAGTACCACTCTTTTTACCATGAGCAACTAACATGGCTCCCTTTGAAATCTTCCAATTATCACCTTGGAATTTTGTAGTGTAGCCTTCACTAGCCAATTGCCCAACTGAGATCAGGTTCTTTCTTAGGTCGGGAATATGCTGACATCAAACTGACCCATTTAACTTAATCTTAAATTCTTAACTACACCTTTACCAACAATGTTACAAGGTTGATCATCACCTAGATATACTTTTCCAAGGTTTCCAGGGACATATCTCTCGAAGAATCTTTCTTCGAAGTAGCGTGGAATGATGCTCCAGAGTCTAACACCCAAGACTCTTCCTTACTCTCCAGAGAGCATATGAACGCATCATCTCCTTCCAAGGTAGAAGTGATATTTGCTTCTGCCTTTGCTTCTTGATTTTTCGGTGCACTCTTGCACTGATTTTTGTAGTGCCCGGTCTTCCCACAATTCCAACACTCGATAGTCTTCGAGCTCGTTGAATTATTGGGAGCCTTGATTTGATCTCCAATTTCTAGATTTACCTGATAGCTTGATCTTCCACGTTCATTCCTTCTGGTTGAATTTCTTCCTCTTGACTCTGTATGCAATACTGAAGAGGTTGATGATTCACCCGACTCTCTCCGTCGGATCTCTTCACTGAGAACCCGATCACGAACATCGTCAAATTTAACTTATTGCTGCCTGACGAGCTACTCACAGCTGTGACTGTAGCATTCCAGCTATCTGGTAATGAAGACTAAAGTATCAATGCTCGAACTTCATCTTCAAAATCTATTTCGACTGAACTCAATTGAGTTGTGACTAAATTAAGTTCGTTGAGATATTGAGCTACCGATGCACCTTCCGTCATCCGCAAATTGAATAACCGCCTCATTAAATGAACTTTATTAGAGGCTGATGGCTTCTCATACATATTCGAGAGAGCTTTCATAAGACCTGCCGTGGTCTTTTCCTTTGCTATATTAAAAGCAACATTGCGTGATAACGTTAATCAGATAACTCCGAGGGCTTGTCTATCGAGAAGATTCCAATCTTCATCTTTCATTCCCTCTGGCTTAGTTTCCGAGAGAGGTTCATAAAGCTTTTTCTAGTATAGGTAATCTTCGATCTGCATCTTCCAAAACCCGAAATCTGCACCATCGAATTTCTCGAGTTTTATCTTTCCTTCATCTGCCGCCATTGCTCCCACTCAAATCTAACTTCTTTGGATCGGTTCTAACAATATCTTTCTGAATGTTGATAGAAGACCAACCTAGCTCTGATACCAGTTGTTAGGAAATATTGTGCAACTTTTCTTTAGAATTAGATTATTGGGAACAAAACTTTAGTAGAAATGACACAACCAAATATTACAAGAATATTTGTATATCTAACTCTGTTGCAAAACTTTTATTAGAATGGTAAAGAAAAATATAACAAGTGTTTACAACACTTATAAAACAAATATCACATACCTCAAATACACTCAAGAATATTCGCAGAAATTCTTTTCAAAGCTTTTCTTTCTCTCTAAGCTTATTTGTTTTGTTCTTAAGATAATATAATATATGATTTCAAACTTCATATATATAGTTTTCATACTTGCTAAAAGTGGTTATCTAAATTTAGCAAATTGATATCTTCCTTTGAATATATTAAGCTTTCTAAATTTTCAAAGGATTTCATTGATTTACTATTTTAGTTTTCTTAAAAAAACTGGAGGTTATTAATAATCTAACAGTAGCTCCATCTGAAGGGTGTAGAAAGAGAGGATTCTGAATATCTGTGAATGTGAGTCTCGACATTTTTGTAGCATGAAATCAGGTAAGAGAGAAGAGAAGAAAAAGAAGAGAGGAGGAAGGAAAGATTTGATCTTTGGAAGATTTCAGGGTATCAATTCCGGAGTTTCAATGACTGTTCTTTGCTGTGGTTTGCATTGCGCTCTGATACCATAAAAACTTGTTTACTCCCAGAGAATCATCCCAAATGCACCATTAGTTCATGATAATTGATAAGAACAGTTGAATTTGAGCAGCTAGGAAAATAGATGCATAGGATAGAGAAATGCAGAAGAGAGTAGCGGAGAAGATGATCGTTTATCGTATTATTAACCCTAGAGAGAAACAATTACACCTTCCCTTTTTATAGCACTACTACAAGACAAAGTACTAGATCAAATAAGGACAAATCAATATCAATAAAATTGACAGCTCATGGTTAGCACATGATTGGCAGCAGCTGAAATCTAGGTAGATATTCCTAGGAGAATATTCCTGGTACTACAGATATTTAAAAGCAGTGCAAAATATTGCATTTTACACACTATTAAAGTTGAAAAAAACACAAAGTCTTCTTGATCCTTTTCTGCATTTAGAAACTTACTGGATAATTAGATATGGGACCTGTGTCCTAAGACTTGCTGGTTTGTTCTATTGTACCAAGAAGCACGCTTATAGTGGGGGCATTACTCCTGGTGTTAAGGTTAATTAATTGTGGTTTGTAGGGGTAAGACAAATATTCACAATCAACCAACTTAACATTGAAATGATGTTTTTGCTTGCGTTGTGATGTTGTCGGAGGCAGCACCTCTGGTTGTGCTAGCTGGGACTGCTTATGGATTTTGCTTATTGTTTCCATGAAAGAACCTAGCTTTTTCAAGCTTCTCATTGGTCCTTGTAAATGTTCGAAAAATAGTCATGAATTGGATTCATACTTTTCTGGGAGCATAATTTATTCAATTAACTTTTCAAGCTCTATATCCTTTTGTGTGAGTGAGATATGTGTGGTGTAGCTGTGAGCTCTAACAACACACATTAATCGATATAGATTATAGACATCAAAGGTCAGCTATTGGGCATCGACTTTGTAAACAGCTCGTATGCTTTTAGGAGAGTCATACTTCCTGTCATATCTGATGGCATTTTTGTTCCGCCTCTTCACTCAGCTCTAGTTTCTTTCTTAAAACACTGCGAGTCCATAGTGTTTCCACAGAAAAGTTAGATAGAACATTTGACTTTTCTTCTTTCACAAACATATTTTGACAAACATGGAAGAATAGATGCTGCTGTTTGGGTGACCATAAATTCTGTCAAGTGGTTTTACTAGCTTTCCACTTCTGTCCTACACTTCTGTGGCGTCATAATCTAACCAAAAGTTTGGGATGTATGATACAGAGTTTGTTTTCTGGGGTTTTCATCCTCATTAAATCATATAATTATTGGACAACTGGACAAGTAATAGTAAGCTTTCTCGTCTCTTTTGGTGAGACTTCTTAAATGGACATATGTTGCCAAAGATCTCCGTGGGTCTGTTTCTTTCTGGCTGCAAGATTTTGTCACATATGCTGTTATAGGACAAAATACTTTTTGATAGCTGTGGTATCCCATGGCTTATCTCAAATTTTCAATCTTCTTTATCTCCGAACAACAATATAAACATGTTCGCGACGTCCTAAAATATGTCCAGGTTGAGTTTTCGGCAAATAAAGTGGTAATGATTACATACTGATGAAGGGACGTATTTGATTTATTTATGGTACTCCCTCCAATTCTTTGGCAATATGGAAAGTCTTGTAATTGATAATAGGGGAGAAATGATGTAGGTCAAATCGGAATCTTAAATTTCATAGAATGTAGTAGACTGCGGAGTCTCTTTAAGGGAAGATATACCTTTTGAAAAGTGGTCAATCCTTAAGAGATGGAGGAAGTACAGATAGGTGCTTTGCATTGTTCATTTGTCTGGAAAGACATAGATTCCCTGATTGTTTAGATCAAAGGACTAGTGGAGAGTAGTTAAATATTATTTTTATTTCCTCAAATGCAATAAAAAGATGGAATAGTCTTTATTTTTCTGATTTCTTGAACTAAACGATCATAGACTAAAAAAATAGTGATTCCTTTCTATTTATTTTTGAGCGGTGGTTTATTAATTGCCTTCCAGGTTAAGGACTAACTGGCACATTTTCTGTACGGCTGCGCACCTCTGACTTAGGAAGTAAAATGGTATGCTATAGTTATGGTTGTAACCAAAAGCTGAATTATTGCTAATTGTCATTAGTAGGCACTATTTGGGCTCTGTCGAATTCCAGAAAATGTATGGTGAACCAGATAGTATCTCGTCTACAATTTTCTGGAACACCTTTGAAAATATGAAATTCATGAGTAGGGATCCTTTTCTAAAAATATTATTAGCTGGAGGTGTTGGGGGTGGGTGGGTTTAGCATACTCACTAGTCATAAGACTGCTTGCAATAATGAAACTGCCATTATGTTGGTATTATAATCTTCTAAATGCAAGTGGCTGAGATAATCTGCTAATATACAGGTGCGGAGAGATCTTGAAGGTACCTGATTTAAACATCATATTACGCAATTTTGGAAGGTCAAGTAGGTGGAAGCATCTTATTCAGGTTGATTAATCTCTAGAATTACTGCATATGTGCATGTCAAAAATTGTTAATTGAATAATTTTCTATTTATTTATGTAGCTCTTTTTTCTTATGTAGAAATTTTCATGAGCTACTTATAGCTAATTTGTGCTGTATTATATCTCCCATCATATTTCTCTGTTTTTGTCTCGTGGCTGCTTATACTTTTGCTATAGACTCATGACCAAATTTTCGAGGCAACTCTCATTCAGGGTGAGAGTTTAAATTATTGGGATGTGTATGCGTTGGTTGACATTGGTGCTTCTTTCATCTTGGTGTTATCTGAATTGGTCCATGAGTTGGACTTACCTATGTTGAAAAGTTTCTGACTCGTAGAATCTTTACCTATCAATCACATGATAATGACTTCATAAATACAATGGTCTAAGTCCCTGTCCCTGTGCACGTGCTAAACTTCTCACATTCTATTACGTAAGTGATTTGGATTTCTGTAACATTTTTCTTGGCAAGCGCTAGATGTGTGCTCATTATATTCTGTGGGAGGCTAGGAGCCTAAGATCAGTGCCAATCTTGTGGATCATAGGCATGGATCATGTGTTACCCTTACACCTACTCAGAGATAGAGTATGAAGCCACGTTAGCATCCTCCTCGCTCTTCTTCCCCAACCTCCAATATCAAATCTTCATTAACCATCTTTCGAGGGCATATCACATTTCTGGAGAGGAGGAGAATGATAGATTTTATGTCTGGGCCTTACCGTAGAATTCTGAAGTCTTTTTTGTATTGGATCATGGGCATCCGGACGTTTTTTCACCTTATCATTCTTTAGTAGGTATAGTATCTGCAGTAAGAGCAGGCTTCTATATCTATATTAATAATTAGTTTTTGTAATATTACCTAGGAAAAATTATTTTAAATAAGCCAACATTTGCGCGGTCTTCCTAAATAAGTCAAGCTATGGATTATTCCTGTAGGACTATTTTCTTCTATCGGGTCAAGATACTTACAACCTGAACACAACAGGTTATGTTTCATTTTTACTTATTTTTTAATTCTTTTGGTTTTTTCATTTCCACCCACCACCCAAATCCAACAGCCACCCCTCAAACCCGAACCCCAACATCCACCACCGGGACATCAATGCCACCTACTGAACCACCACCCACCCACCGAACTCTCCTTATTAGCACCACCACTATCTCTCTCCTCACTACTAATTCCGCCCACCGAACCACCACCCATCGAAATCAACTAACCACCACCACTCGTCTGCTGCCCCGTCTGCGCGCCCAGTCTCGCGCCATCACTGCCTGCCGCCATCACCATCACCTTCCTCCTCCTTCCATGCGATACTCCTCCTCTCCATCATCTTTCTCGCTGCTCCTCTTCTCCCTCCCCCTGTCTCGCTGCTCTCCTCCCCTCTGCTCGCCCGGGTTGCTGACCCCTACCAGCCGCCAACCGTGCCACCAGGGCGCCCCCTGCTGTCACCTTGCCCGCTGACCCTCCCTGTTCGATTTCTGCCGTCGCGACCATTATGAGTGGCTTTCTTGTTGTGATGGATGATGAGGGTTGTGAAAGGGTTGGTTGTGAGGGTGGTGAGAGAGGGTGAGGGCCAGACGTAGTTCAGGAGGGGTGGTGGTGTTTGGTGTTCAGTGGAGATGAGATGAGATGAGAGAGTGGGTGCTGCGTTGTGGTGGTGTTTGGAGGTCTGAAGTGGGAGGAGAGAGAAAGGTGAGAGGAGGGAGGAGAAAGAGTGAAAATGAATTTGTTTTATTTTTAGGTAAAAATAGAATAAAAAATAATAGCAAACTTGTCATATTGCAACACGTAGCCATGTAACCTATTACAACAGGTCACAAATACAAGAAAACCTGTTAAATCTCAAAACAACAAAATGGCACCGGAAGCTTAACCTAATCAGGAATAATCCATAGCTTGACTTATTTTGGGAAGATCACGCAAAGGTTGGCTTATTTAAAACAATTTTTCCTATTACTTATACTATGTTTTAGGATTTTTTATTTATTTACTACATTAGTCTTATGCTTATAAATGGACCTAATTGTTATATATCTGTCAATCAGTGTTATGAATTATAATGAAATTAGTTTTGTGGGAATTCGCACAATCAGTGTCACAGAATTACCTAAAAGCCTAGTAGTTGACTATGGAATTTTTCAAGAACGGTCAACTATTATTATACCTGTTCATATTTATGATAGTAATGTCTGAATCTGTGCAGAGTTAGTTTTTTTTGTTTCATTCCGCACTGCAGGCACTTACTCTTGCATTAAGAGTTTACAGTTATTTGTGTTTTTAAATTGATTTTGAGAACGTCCATCTCTCTCCTCTCTCTCTCTGGTGTAGCCTCCTATTGCTATGTTCCAGTATTGTGATTTAGTTTCTTACTTCCATGCTTTGTTTATATTTTTTGCGGATGCCAAGTCATATTTACAGTTGTTTATGGCCGAGGTTTTGCAGCTATTCGAGTGGATGCAAAAGCATGGAAAGATCAATATTGCATCATATAGCAGCTACATCAAATTTATGGGGGAGAGGAAGGACATTTCAAAGGCTCTTAATGTATATGAGACTATTAATGATCAAACCATGAGAAATAATAGCTCAATATGCAATTCTGTTCTCAGCTCTTTGGTTAAGAATAACAAGTTTGAAAAAGCTATGAGTATGTTTGAGCAGATGAAGCAAAATGGTTTGCTGCCAGATGTTGTGACATATAGTACGGTATGCTTCTATAATTCATATTACGTGCTAGATTCACTGCTTGTCTTCAATATTTTTAAGATTTGCATTTTGGGTTCTTTCTCTTCACCTTCAAAAAATGTCTTCCGAAAATGTATAGTCAAATAAGATTCAATAAGTTCAGATTAGTTCAGTTAAGTTCCAATAAGTTCTGGTAAGCCCAAAAGTTCAGCAAAATTTAAGCGAAAAGGACACTCTTCCAGAAGTGGGTTAGCTTTGAGGGGTAAGATCGTTATTTTAATTGACACAGTATTTTAGATTGGAAATGCTGTACTTACTGTGGGCTGTTTGGATACTGAAGCATTGAGAAAGCAATATGGTTTTCTGATTTTATTACTTTATCCTCATAGCTGCTGGCCGGTTGCTTAAAAGTAGACCATGGATATATGAAGGCTCTGGAACTGGTGGAAGAGCTGGAAAATAATGGGATTCAGATGGATGTTATTACATATGGGACTCTTATAGCTGTTTGTGCTACCAACCGCCGATGCGAGGAAGCAGAAATGTATTTTATCCGCATGCAGGCTGAAGGTCATTCTGCAAACATGTACCATTATAGCTCATTACTCAATGCATATGCTTCTGATGGTGACCACGAGAAGGCTGACAAATTGGTGCAAAATATGACATCTGCAGGATACACGCCGAATAAGGTTTTTATTCTACTACTTCCATGCCATTTGCTTGCATGGTTAGTTTTTCACAAAACACAAGGACTAAATACATAATCAACAACCATGTGATTCCTGATATACCTGGGCTGAACTTGTGAATAATGACCGCCTCAATTGATGGCTTCGGGAACAAAATGATATCAGTCTATTTTCAAATACTTTAGTCATATAAGTGGCATTCTCAATCGAAGCCTCAATTAGGAAGGGTAGGAAGGAAAACTATAGTCATCTAACAATGTGAATCTAGAAATCATTCAATCAATTTTGGACATTGAAAAGCAAATAAAGAAACTATAATAAAGAAATAACAGGTGAACAAAATGGAAGAGGATGGTTATTTATCTCTCATCATCTTAAGGTTTTAAGTCTTTGACCTTGGAATCCAAGTTCATAAATTTATCATTGCATTTTTTGTTTTTTTTTTTTTTTTTTGCATTTTACACAGAATTCCACTTATCAAAACTGAATTTCACTGATGAAAACTCATCTTTGCTGATTAAAAGTGTTTTTTTTTTTTTTTTTTTTTACTTATGTAACTACAATTATTTACTGGTAAAAACTGATTTTTATTGACAGAAACCTATATTTGCTGGCTGAAACAGATACTGATTGAAATCAACTTCTAGTGAATAATGTTTTTTGTTTTAGAGTTAGAGAATAGTGCCTAAGATGTAACGTTTCTTTGTTAATCTACTTATGTATTATGTCACCATAGGTGTGTAACTTAGCTCTTACTTTTTAGTCCACTGAGCTTTAGAGCTAATTTACAAACACAATAATGATTGATGAGTTAGTTAATTTTTACTCTACACACATACATTAAGCTTTTGTAAAATCTTCAGTGATAGACTTGCTGGATCAAAGATGCATTATTCTGTCTATAATAGGGCCTTCCTTAAGTCATGATCGTGCTCTTAGATTTGCAGTCCTCTGCATGATTCGTTTTACTGAAGTCTCGTCTTTGGCAAATATGTTTTTAATTGAGTTTTATGTCTGAATGATTATCCTTAGTTTTGTTATTTTGCAGGTCTTTTTGACAACTTTGCTAAAGGTCTATGTTAGAGGGACCTTGTTCGAGAAATCAAGATCCCTGTTATTAAAGCTGGAAAGTTTGGGCTTTGCTGAAGATGAGGTACCCATATATGATCAAAAGCATTTTTTATGGATATTCAGCCATATCTTGTTATCAGTTATTGATATTTGACCATTTGAAATATTATTATATGAACTAGAATTTCCAAACTAAGCATGTGAAAGCAGAGTTCTTAAAACGCATGAGGGCATTCAACAATGTTAGGAGCAAATTTTACAAGGTAGAAATAGTCTTCAAGGGCCATATCTCAAGCTTTGGGTTACAATAAACGTAGCTATATGTGTCACTACATTGTGCTTACTTATTGTGTTTACTGTGAACTAGGCCAGGCAGTCACCCAATTACCCTTGGAATCAATGGTTAAACAGAAAAATAACCAATTTAGGTTAGCAAGGGTAGACAAAAGTGTAGATACCTTCAAGCTGTCTCCTTTTGACCACCGGATGATGACAGTGCGTCATGAGTTTTTGTGTGCACTAGCTGCTTCATGATATTAAATCAAGTTGTAAACTTGTTTATGTAAGAAAATGAATGAACTTAAATTTATATGTGAGTTTAGAAGTCCAAAGTGAGGTTCATGATCTATACTTTATCAGGCCCAAGGCTTTAAGACCTATAAAACAATTAATTATATAAGAAATATAGATTAGGAAGAATAAAATCACCAATATAGTTGGATAAGCATGTGACGAAGAAGATTAAAGTATATTCCCCAAGCGTCAGCCTTCCGTCATTAATCCAGCTAATTCTGCAGATTAATGTTTTAGCCTACCGTGTGTGTGTTGACCTCATTTCTACTATTTTTCCCAATTCTCATATGTATGTGACCCCTCATTTCATCTATAAAAAATAGAGTACCTTAGGCATGCTATTAAGCATTCACCAATCTTTAAAAACCATTGGTTCGAAATTAAATGTCGGACAATAAAGGGAGAGAGAAAAAGATAGGCTTACTTAGCAGAAGCCATTGAGACCGAGGGGGCCAGGCGCCCAATCGAGGTGTCATCTGTAGAACCGGTGTATCCAAAAGCTTTAAGACTACTCCCAAGATCATGAACCTCCCACGAAGTTCCCCCACATGACCCTCAAGGGTGGCAAAATGAGAGTATCAGATCCTAAAATCAGGTGTAGGAGTCTATAAAACTTTGCAATTTCTACTCTTTGGGTAATGTGGCAACAATATGGTGAAGAGGATGCACCTCATGGTCGCAGAGGTGGAGAAGGCTCCGGTTATGTGTAGGGATGGCAACGGATCGCATGTGGACCGGATCCATATAGACCCGAATCGAGAACTGTTTTTAGACGATGGATCCAGATTCAACCCGGATCTAGCGAGTCAGAGAAAATAGAATGCAGATCTAGATTCGACGGATGCTGCGGATTTGGGTCCAAAACAGATCCCTTTGTAATCTATAATATTTTACTTGCTTTTTTGTATTAAATATATTCCGAAGCGACAATATATTGTTTTTCATTTCTCGTGTAGAGGAAAGTTTAATTTCATTACAAGTTTACAACTAATTAGGGAATAAAACAATGAATAAAAGTAAATAATGTCAATAACAAAAAAAAAAGGAATAAGTAGATCATAATATTCCATTGTCGTTAGTACCACAATTCCATCTCCCAAGAGCTTTGATCTTCATCACAACTAATATCATCAAAGTCCTACAACATAAAACCAACTAAGAAAAATTCATTAAAATAAACTATAACATTATATTTGTAAATATAAATAAACTATAACATCTCCAATATATATATGTATTTGAGAATAATACTCCTAATTAAGAAAAAAATCAGTCAATAATAAAAAAAAATTCAACAACTTAGAAATAAAAAAAAAATCAGCAACTTAGAAATAAAAAAAATCAGCACCTTAGATCTTCATCAATTTAAAAATTCAGCAAATAAAAAAAATTAGCAACTTAGAAATTAGAAAAAAATCAACAAATTACAAAGAATTTTACATGGGTGTGTCAGCCGTCGAGCAACGGCTTAAGTGTCGGTGGACGGTGGAGATGTGGCGTTGGCACGACAATGCAATATGTGGTATGTGGCGTGGGCGTGAGGCTTTGAGTGCGGGAGAGAGGGAGTGGCATGCGGCATGCGGCGCGCCTGGTTGTCAGCGGTGGTCGGTGGTGAGAGGAAGTGAGGAAGGAAAGGTGGGGCTGGGAGGTAGTGACTAGTGAAAGGGAGGAAGAGGCAGTGAGTCTGAGGAAGTTATGCTTTAGTCAGGAGTTTCTTTTTTTTTGCGTTAAGATAGTTAAGAGTTTAGGACTTTAACTTGGCCCAAGTTATCTTCTTTTTTTAAAAACGAATCTACGTATCCGAGTCTGGATCTTGGTGTCAAACTCGGACCCGTGTTGTAACAATATGATTGGGATCTAGAAAAACGAATCTGGGGTCCACAAATTCGGGCCTAGTCCGGGATCCTTTGCCATCCCTAGTTGTGTGCTAGTATGGGGCTATGGGCCATGCTATGAAAGCAAGGAAAGGTGTGTTGTAGTGTGCCTTCGGCCTAAGGCATTCAAAGATAACTCATTAATTACAATGCCAAATGCTATAGACTATGAGAGTTCTCATTTGGCAAGATATCATAGTTTCGCGTCCTTAGGTTAATAAGCTTTCACGAACCGAAGATATATTTTCTTTGCATAGTGGAAGAGCCACCCCTAACGATCTATGGACAAGGAGCGAAGGAAGTTGGTGGAAGCAAAAGTCTTCTTGATTGTCAAATCAATGTTCATGTCCTTAGCAAACAAGGACATGAATCCACTCATAGAAATGTCGCCCTTTTTAGAATTCCGCTCCCAAATGAATAGCTCGATGAAGAATTTGGCAAAGTTCACTTTCCAATTTGCAGCCACAGGGACTACAGGAGAGATTGAGAGAAACCAAAGGAGTTTGAGGTCCATCGTACTGACTTGACCCGACTCTGCCTTGGGACAGAAAAGTTTTGGCACAAGTCGATGAACGATTCGAAGAGCAGGGCAACCAATAGAAATGATCATATTAACATCGGATTTGCGATCTAATCGCCCAGTAATCTTTTCTTCCAGAAAGTGAAAGAGCAAAACTGAGTAGTGTTTGGAATTTGGATCATTTCTAAACTTCATGAATTCAGCGGGGCCTATAGGACCATCGGTAGGCCAACCAAAACAACTATTCACTTGATTCCATGTCTTGACTCTCTCCAAAACCATTAAGAGAGAAGACAACATCACCCTTCAATGTCCCCGTTTCAAGAGAAGCAAGGAACTCAACCACAAGCTCAAATTGTATCTTGTCATTCAACTAGAATCTTTACCCGAATTATATTTCTTGGTGATTGTTCGAGAATGAGTATTCGGATCATAAATGGATTTGGGTTTAGATGTGGTTCGCTTTGAATTCCACATGATAGAATTTATACCAAACTTATGCAATAATCAATATAAAACAAAAGTCGTCACAACACCAATGCATTATTAAGAACCAAGGATGCAGAAAATTTGTCTATGGAATCACTTAGTGAACTTCATTAATTGTACTAATAACAAAGTTTAATAATGAAATCCACCATCATGCCAAAACATATAAAGGAACAACTAATGAACAAATTTCTATTATCATTAGAATTATCAAAGAGAAAAGTTCGAAAATTGAAATTATGTACCTCTGAAGTGTAAAAATTGGGAAGATGGATGTGGTAAACCTATTTTTTTGTAAGCAATTTAGCAACCAAGAACCAAAAAGAGTCAATGTTCAAGCCAAATTAAAAATCCCTAATTGAGTGAAAGTTAAGGTTATGATGAAGAGGAGATGAAGAGAAGAGAAGAGGTAGTGGGTGGCTAGCGACGGCGTCAGGTAGCGGTGGTGATGGTCGTGGATTGGTGGTTGCTTAGCAAAGGTAAAGAGAGAAGGTGTTTGTGGAGAAGAGGGTTGTGAGTGTGGAAGAGGGGACCTCTGACGTGAGCGTGTGGTTCAATTCCTTGCTTCTCTTGAAACGGAGACACCGAAGGGTGATGTTTTCTTGTCTTGATGGTGTGGAGAAAATCATGACATGGAATGAAGTGAATAATCTCTTTGGTTGGCCTACTGATTGTCCTATGGGCTCCACTAAATTAATGAAGTTTAAAAGAGATCCAAACACTACTCTCTTATGCTCTTCCACTTTTTGGAACAAGATTACTAAAGATTAGACCGGGACTTCTGTAATAATAAGTTGACATCTTGCATTGATTTGTGTTGCAACTTTTCCATCCCAAGGCGAAGTCGGGTCAAGTCAATAAGGTGGAACTCATACTCCTTTGGTTGCTCTCCATCTCTCTTGTGACTACACATGGGCAAGTGAACTTTGTCAATTTTTTCATCGAGGCATTCACTTGGGAGCAAGATTCTAAAAAAGGCGACATACCTATGAGAGGATTCATGTTCTTGTTTACTAAGGACATGAACATTGATTTGACCACGAAGGAGACTTTTGCTTTCACCAATTTCCTTCACTATTTTTCCATGGATCCATATGGGTGACTTTTCCACTATGCAAAGAACAAAGTACTTTGGTTCGTGAAAGTTTGTCGATCTAAGGACGCAAAAGTCGTCTATGATATCCTATCAAATGACAACCCTAAAGACTCTAGCGTGTGTCATTGGAATTAATGAGTTGTCGTTGAACGCCTTGAGGTCAGAGACACGCTACCGCAAACCTTTCCTTGCTCTCATTGTACAACCCTTACTACCACAAAGCCGGAGCATTCTCCACCTCTCCGGATCATGAGGTGCCTCCTATTCGCCCCAATGTTGTCACATCACCCGTGGAGGAGACATTACAGAGCTTTATAGCCTCCTACACCTCATTTCAGGATATAATACACTCGTTGCCACCCTTATGATCACTTAAAAAATCAATTTTAGCAAGTATTTATTAGCTTCAAACAATAAATATAATTTTAATTCAGTTAAATCTCGGTAAAGAGAATAGAGCCTTAAGAGGTAAAAGATGAGACTTGTCAGCTCACTTGTCTCCCTTTTTTTATATTGATAAGCATGTAAGAATGTTGCTTAAAACTTTTCTAAATTAAGTTTGTTGTTTGTGGCTTTTGTTTCTCCTTTTTGTACGTTTTCTTGAAACTTTCATTGATGCTTTTGTGTGAAACTTTTTTATCATTTGTGAACTACGTGTGATGATTCAGCATTCAAATCATTTGCTCCCGCCTTTTTACTCTTCTTCCTCCTACTCTCCAATTAGAAGCACAAATCTTCTTGAATTAGATTGATTAGTGGTATCAAATTTATATCCTAATAGATTTTAAATACCGAATTAAGTCTTATTTGTTATGCATAACCTTTTCCATCTCAACGTGCTCATCTTCTCTCTCTTTGATAATGTTGCTGCGAACTTTTATCCCCTCCTAAACTTGTCGGAGTCTATTGCTGATTGTGATTGTTAAATTTTTTGCAGATACCTTATTGTCTCTTAATGGATGGCCTCTCAAAATCTGGGAAGGTTCATGAAGCTAAATTGACTTTTGATCGGATGAATGAGAGACAAGTCAGATCAAGTATACTTCAGGGGATCAATGCTGATTCCTTTATCATATTTGCTCTATTACGGTTTGAAATTTTCTCCACAAACATATAGTAACTCAAAAGAAGACTTGAATTTGAAATAACCTGATGCGAACTCAAAGTGATTTGATATTATATTCGAAAAAACGTAACCACAGTAGCCGAAATTTCTACTTTAACCAAACTGTCTTTGACGACAAATTTTGAGATTACCCGGTTCAAACATGATTAGAACTTATAAGGAAATAATGACATCAACTCAAAAGTAAGACGACCAAAAAATTAGGGCTTTTGCTCGCGGTTATGGGCAAACCCTTGCTATGGTTTCATTATCAGAATGACTGGCGACTAGTGCATAGAGAGATGGCCACTTATACATGTAGATTAGGGAGAGCGAGGTGTGATAGAAAAATTGAAAATATATATTAGAAAATGTTATAAGTTTGGTTCTTTCAATTTGGACACCTTTGAAATTTATCTGTGTATATTTACATAAATAACTTTTGATGTTTGATTCTTGGCATCATATAGGCATCTCCATATTACAATTGCATTTTAAAGGTTTTTGAGCTTACCGCGGCCGATATATAAGGCCGCGACAGCCATAAACTGAATGTGTTGCCCTCAAAAGTGGTTGCGTGACGTTGTTGCGATCATGACTGCATCCGACATTCGGAACTATAATTCTTGGATCCATGTCCTAGTTTGGCACTCATTTTTTTAGTCCTTTCCCTTTGATTTTATGGTTTCTTACTTTCCTCTATAAATAATGAGTAAGACAATTTGTGCATAGAGAAAAATAAAGATGGACATTGAGAATAGCATTTTTGTAATTAAAAATGGTGATAACAACAAAAGATAAATTGTACTATTATTATCTTTTTAAAATAAAAGAAAATCCATGAGTTTATATTTTGATTTTTGAAATTCATTTACCTTGCCTTGTGTAGTAGGCATGTTGCTTAACCGTACTTGGCGAGTTGGCGGTATGTGATGTGAAATGACAAGATCGCAATGTAATTCAGGAGCTTTGAGACATTGTTTAGACCACCTTGAAAATATACGATTTGACATATTATCCTGTTTCTTGTGAAAGTTTTGAACTTTAGCAGTGACTAAATTTGTTGTTTCTTTCATTTCTATTTTTTTTATGGTGAAAACGTCAAGACTTAGAAGTATGAAGCAAAATAACATATTAGAGAGGTGAAATCTGTTTGAGGGGTATGCATCTAGCATTCTTTATTAATCACTGCATCTCCCTTTTATAGAAGTTTAATACTAATGACTGCACAACTTTTCACTCCCAAATAGCTATTTATCACATGGTATTGGGGACCACTTGTCTCTCACATATCTCTACTTTTTCCATTGCCGTATTTTGTGCCCATACCATATGTTGTGATTAATAAAGAACGGAGGAATTACTTGATTACGTCACAATTATCTGGGGGTGCTTGGGCTCAAATCAAATTGATATTGTGATTTAATGTGTCTTGCATCTGTTCTGAAGGAGTGCTAGCATTCTGGTGTTAGTTTGGTTCATATAGAGTACAATATTGACTTCTGCTATTTTTTTATGACTTAGATTAAATGTACAACCTTTGAATATAAAAAAAATGCCTGTATTTGTTCTTGCAGATGGCTATTCGCACAGTATTATGATCACAGCATTCTGCAGAGCAGGGCATGTGGAAGAAGCAAAGAAGTTGGCTAGGGATTATGAAGCTTCATACAATAAATATGATGTTGTCATATTAAATGTTTTGCTGTGTGCTTACTGCAGAGCAGGAGATATGGACTTTGTGATGCAAACATTGAGAAAAATGGATAAACTGGGTATAAATCCTGATCAGTATACCTTCCGCATTCTAATAAAGTATTTTTGCAAAGAGAAGCTATATCTGCTTGCATATCGTACCCTGCAAGATATGAGAATTAAAGGTCATCAACTGGAGGAGGTGAACTTCCTTTACCATGCAAGTAAAATTACATACTGCAGAGCAGATGATATTGAACTTACAATTTTTGGGATATTGCTAACTAGAAGATTATATATAGCTTGGAGATTATATAAAATGCTTAGTTTGTGTGAAGTAGAAAACTGTGGAAAAACGCCAGTTGTACATCCCAAAAAGATTAGAGAGGGACTTACGTAGTCCCCTTTAGATTAGGGAAACTTCGTGCAGTCGATTAGTCAATTTGTACACTTCCTAGGAGATAAAACTTCCTTGGATTGCATTTCTTTTCATACTACTATTGTTAAGAGCAGTTTTTTTTTTTCACTTCTAATTCGTTGGATATAGAAGTTTTAGTAGTATATCTTATGAGTTAAGCCAGCGCTTGAGCATTAGCTTTTCCAATTTATTTATAATTAGTGGATTTTTATATTGCTATTTCTCACTTTTTTGGTGTGTGAAAGAGAGCCTTCTGCAATTTTATTTTTATACTTAGTATAGGTAAAATCAATTTACTCCTTCCCCTTGTCTTCCCACTTCCAAGAAATATTATTGTCATGCCTTGTTGCCGACCACCTCTCTCCTTATATATATAAAAAAGTCTACTCATATTTGTTAATGTAATGTAAATAGTTAGCTAAAATGTAACTTTTGAATTTGGAATCTGCAGGAAGTTTTATCTTCTTTGCTTCTTCAACTTGGTAGTGTTGGTGCTCATTCTGAAGCATTTTCAGTATACATGATTTTAGTATCTGGTGAAAAAGCAATATGCAAGACCCTCCATGAGAAGATATTGCACATACTAATAGCAGGGAAGCATTTGGAAAATGCATTTGTGGTAGTCAAGGTTGGTTCTAAATCTCGTAGTTCCTTTGAAATAGTGTTTTAGTTGTTGTTCGGAATAAATTGAGATTTTAAAACAAATTTACAGGACAGTGCGAGATTTATATCTCCACCTGCTGCTAAGAAGTTTTTAGGAGCATTCATGAAATCAGGCAATATAGACTTATTGAATGATGCCGTGGAAGCTATTCACGATTCTGGCCACAAGATTGATCAGGTAAACAATTGCCTGAAAAATGTATGGTCATTCTGTAATTTCGTGGTTCATTCTTCATTCAGCTATCATTTGAAATAATCATGGCTGTTTCAATTTATACCTATACCTGTATATATGGCTTCTTTAATTTTATTTATAGATTTTTTGATGGGAATAATTCCACCTTTGAGCGATCCTTCCAAAACAGTCCCACCTTTCATAAATTTGGGAATAATCCCACCTTTAGATGTGTCTGTTCAAAATGAACCCTTACTTGTTGGTAACCTGTAAATGTAGGTTTTCTCTTTTCTCCCTCCTCTACTTCTCCTCCACAACTACCACCACCTAGCTACCCCACCACTGCAGTCCCCACCCCCACAGAAAACCCTAATCCCCCACCCCTTGCCAGCCCCACCACCCCACCCCTGCGGCCCCCACCTTGCAGCCCCACCCAGCCCCCACCCCCACCACACCAGGTCCCACCCCCTCCGCCGCAAACCCCCTCCCCGCAAAACCTTCTCCGACACAAACCCCTCTCCCTTGCAAAGCCCCTCCCACGCAAACCCCCCCCCCCCCCCCCCCACCCCTCAACCCCCTCGCTTTCCCGACGAAACCCCCCGCTCGCGGGCTTCCACGACAGACCCTCACCCCTTCTTCTTCTTCTTCCTTTTTCTCCTTTCTTCCTCTCTCTCCATACTCTGGAAATTCAAAAGAAAAATCGTTCCAAGGAGGGGTGACGGCCTGACGGGGGTAGGGGCGACGGGGACCAGTAAAGTGTGGGTCATGACATTTCGAACCGGTGACCAGTAAAAAGGCTCGTTTTTGACAAATGTCCTACAAAGGTGGGATTATTCCCAGATTTATGAAAGGTGGGACTGTTTTGAGAGGATTACTCAAAGGTGGGATTATTCTCATAAAAAAATCCTTTATTTTTCGGCTAGTTAGTTTTTGCTAACCTAGCTATTGCCACTAAACCGAATTGTTATACTTTAGATTTTCAAAATATCCTTTGAGTGGTTTATCGTATAGCTATATGTCTAAACATTCACTGGACTAATGGTTCTGGTTTTACATTAATTGCAAGTTTACTCACTGCGCATAAACAGGGCATCCAATCTTGTTGAATTGGTAACTAAAAAACAGAAAAAAGTATCAAGTTCTAGTATGCAACAAGTGCATAAAAGTTGCTCCTTGCGTTTCATATTACAAGGCATGTTAACCACTTATACAAATATTTGTTAACAAAATTTGAATTGCATATGTCAGGGATATTTAAACAATACCAACATTACCTTTTTCTAGAAAAATATATCTTACATTGTATTTTGTCACTAGTAGATACTTCATTTTGACCCTCATTTAAAAATATTTTTTTGATTAGGGATGTTGTTAGATTCATATTAACTTGAATTTTTTTCAAATGTAAACTTTCTGTGATTCTTAGATGTTCGTAATTAAATATCTAAATGGTTAAAGTTAAGCAAGTGTAAAAGTCGAACGGTATAAATTGAAAATAAACATAGTTAGTATTATAAAGCGGCATTTAAAGTTGCATTGAAATTGTAGAATGTGCATCAAAAGAGTAGTCACAAAGGAAAAAGAATCAGAAATTGTAGAATGACTTCTTTTTGAAACATTAAAGAAATGGCTATGATGCCTTGAAAACCTGTATTAAAGAAACAGTGCCTGTGGAATTTGGCGGCCAGTCGTGACCCTTGGATTACTACGACGGTTTGGTGTAAAGTTGTATTGCTGAGAGCAAATGACCCAGATCATATAGATTTGCACATAATGTTTTTTAGCCAATTTTCCACTATAAAATAATCAACATCCTTTTAAATTATTATTTTATTGCATCTATGTTGTTTGATTTTATCTCATGTAAACATTGTGCACCTCAATCTTTTGGAGTCTTGCTATCTTTATCGTTCATATTTACTAAACCCCACCAATATTTTTATATGTATTATGTATCTATGTTTTACTTTTTTTATCTCAAAAATATAAAAATTTAAGAATTTTATTAGCATGAACTTAACCAAGTTTTCATTTCCACCACGGTGGAAACGAAATTCCGTTTCGTTTCCATGAATATTGAATTTTTTTTTTTTTTGGGAAATTATCTTTATTAGCCCCTAACTTTTATCTGTTCTCTTAAGTAGCTCTTTTGATTTTTTTTTTCCTCTTTGGTAGCCCTCAGTTATTATATATGTTAATTTTGTAGGCTTAGTTAGTGTTTTCGACTTTTCTTAAATGTCAGTTAGTTGTCTAACTTAGGTTTTTTTGAGGCACAAGTTTCGTGACAATCTTAAACGGGTGATCTTGATCTTCAAAACAACTTTTTTTAAAAAATTAACGTCACTAAGCGTATGGGCACAAATTTCGACAAGCCGGTCAATAACTACCGATACAGTAATTTTTTAAACACGACTTTTAAGACGATCTTAAACGGGTAATTTCGACCTTCAAAACGTACTTTTTTGAAAAACGAACGTTCTATCGCCCGTTTGAGATCCCCTAGAAAGTCGTGTTGAGAAAATTACTGTATTGGTAGTCATTTTAATTAGCTTGTCGAAATTCGTGGCCATAAATGGTAGTCGGTGGCATCCGTTTTTTCATAAACACTCATGTTGAAAATCGAAATTGCTCGTTTGATATCGTCTTGAAACTCTTGCCTAGGAATTACTGCATTTTACTCATGTTGACGTGCTTGTCGAAATTCTTGCCCACAAAGGACGCTTGATGGCGTCCATTTTTAAAAAAAAGTCGTTTTAAAGGTCAAACTCGCCTGTTTAAGATCGTTTCGAAAATTGTGTTCAAAAATTACCTTGTTGGTAGTCATTTTGACTGTCTTGTCGAACTCGTGCCCATAAAGGATGTTCGGTGGCATCTGTTTTTTCAAAAAGGTCATATTGAAAGTCAAAATCGTTCGTTTAAGACCGCCTCGAAACTGGTGCCAAAAATTTAACTAACCTAGGTTACGCAACTAACAAACATTTAGCGAAAAAAGCTAACCAAGCCTACATAATTAATATATTTCCTCCGTTTCGTTTTAAATGCAACAAATTGGTATTATTTATGAGATACTGTATAAAATATTTATTTGTTGCATTTAAAACAAAACGGAGGAAGTATATAATAAGTGAGAGCTACCCAAGAGAATAAATAAAACTACCAAAAAGAAAAGTTAAAAAGTTGGACGATAACAAAGAGAATTTCCCAAATTTTGTTTTGAAGAAAAACCTGTGAAGGAGTTTGAATGGTTAAGAGATCGAGTCTTCTTGACAACAAAAAATTTACTCGCCCTCTCTTTTATTTGTTGTATTCTATTCTCCTGCCATACCTCCGTCACATACTCACATCAGATATATGATATTGATTACGATGTATTTCAATGGTTTTCCCAGGATGTATTTCACCTGGCCATATCACGTTATACTGCGCAACCAGAAAAGATGGAATTGCTTCTGCAGTTATTGCAATGGATGCCAAGTCATGGCTATGTGGTCGATCTATCAACAAGAAACCTCATCCTCAAGCATCCGAACTTACGCAGGCACCAAGTTATTGCTGAGATAATGGCAAAACAGCATGCTATAGCAAGCACATGACAGCTTGCTAAAATTATCCTGTTTTGTGGCACCTTGGTGGACTGTGCAAAGTTCTTCCACGGCTCCAACCACCATCTTGCCCTTGTTATCTGTTGTAATTATATGTTACTACTTTTGGTAGCTTGATCAAAGCTGGATTACAAATGATTCATTATTGTTATCATTTACATCAAACAAGCTTGCTACGAGCAAACCATGGACAGTGCACCCAGGTGTACAGTGAGAGCTATGTGCATTTGGACCAAAACAGCGTAATGTAAATAGCAAAACGGACAGAAATATAGAACATCCCACAAGAAAAACACATGGATTAGATAAAAAAGTATACATTAGAAACTAATAAATTCTACTTGTGATCTCATCTCCATTTATAGTGCAAATAAGAAGATTCAGCTAGAGTACATAGCTTAGTGCACATGTTCTAAAATGACAGTCAATAACACACCCAAGATGGAATTTTGCCTTAAGAAAAAAGCATTCAACATGCGCTATATTAAACAACTGGTAAAACGCTATATTTAAGAAAAAAAAAATCGACTTCCTCCTTATTTAGCGATGAAGTATGTGGTGGGGATGCATTGGTTTTAGAATTTTAAAATCTACCTGCTTAATTTCTTGTAGATCACGTGGAGGGATTTTTAATCAATTTAAAAAATCAACTATTATCTATATCTTTAATTCAATACGTTTGTTCTTTTTTTACATGTTTATTTATTATGATATATTATTTTTACAAATTGAGATAATCTTGAACTATGTGTTCTTTTAACCTACAAAATATGCTCTTTTAATTTAATTTTGAACTTAGTGTTCTTTAACCTACACATTGTTCAAACCATGAAAAGATCCTAGAATAAAAGAACATATCTAATTAAATTAAAAGAACATATTTTGTAGGTTAAATAAAGTCTTATATAAGACCGTCTTATTATAGCTTATGGTAAGGCGACACAACTTTTTACCTTAATTGGGTCACATAGATTAGAAGTGACCTTTTAATGTAAGAGATGACCCCTAAACTAAAAGTGACGCTTTTAACTTGAAATATGATCTCTATAACTTAAAAAAATGGCCATTTTATGTCAAAAAAGTGAGGTCGACTTACACTAATTTTATGGTAACACAGGCTTACCAAAGGCTTACTAAAAGATTACGTAGTACCAATGTCTGGATGATTCTTCAGGGATCATAACACAACTATGACCATCGAAGTCAACGAAAGTCAAGTGCGCTTAGCACCACATATTTTGCCAACTCAACCACCCCTTTTCCTTTTCATTTCTTTCACTAAATTAGAAACAATAAAAAATATCAAAATCAACTGAAGAACTACGAATGGACTGATTCTGCAAAGATGCGTAGGAATCTTCATCTCGATGTCCGATCGCTTCAATAAATAAAATTAATCAAGGTCTCATGATTTGACTTTCTAGAATTCAAAAGCATGCTATCTCTAGACCCCAATATAGACTCGAGTCTGAACGTAACCAAGTCAGTGCTCTAGCTCTATCTATGTGAGTCACAAATGAAAATGAAACCTTTTATTTTAAAATAAAAAATTTTCTTGTCCCTGAAGGACTCTCCGATACTTCCATGATCTCTACTGATATATGACTTTGCCTCAATCCAGATCAAGTGTCTTTCTATCAATAGCTCTAAATGCTCAATTCAAGTAAGCTTTCTTCTAATCTAAGCTCAAAGTGCCTAATTCAAGCCAAGATTTCCTAAAGTGGGGGCATTCTACATTTGTGGTGGTATATTTATTCCTCCAAATAAAACTCGTGAAGAGTTGTAATCTGCGAACCTAACTTACAGACCACGACTTTCATCAAAACAATTTTCAAAATCAATCAATCTCCTCTCAGCTTTGCATAACGCTAACCTTGCATAGCTTCTCATGCATCCTATTAGAGTCTACATTCATAGCATCATCATGCACATCGTTATCAATGCTTTATGTGATTTTTTTTGAGTTGCTTGCACCTATCTATAAATTGCTAGCTAACCGAATTATTTGTGTTTATCATCTTGCAGACTAACATTGTTTTGCATAAACTGACGATATATAGATCGATTCTACATTGCGGAGAATTGTTCTCCATCCCGACATAGAATAGTTTAACTTTTAGTTTTCAACTTCTATTAAAGTGGCGACTTCTGTAGACACATCAATTTGTCTCCCCTTTTAGCACCCAACGATGAAACATACCATCGTCCTACTTGGTCCAGATTGAAGAGGAGCAATCAAAAGCCTAAGTCCAAAACGTTTTTGAGTCCAAATAAACCACAATTTCAAGCCCAGTTAATTATTATATTGTTGGTAATTAATTGAATTTTAAAATATATTATTTATTAAATTATATTCATAAAATCATATTTATGATTTTATATATGTCATTCTGATAATTTTTGATAAAGATAAGTCAAAACGATTGCAAAAGATAAAATGGAAATCCAACTAAATTTTAAAAGTTGCGGCAAGCACACGACTTTGTGTCTGACGCAATATTTGTAGCGTTAAATGCTAGCTTTGAACAATAATTAAAATCAAGAATCTCAAAAAGAGTCGCACTAACACAAGAAGCATGCGTCAGACGTAGCAACCATGTGCTAGGCACGTGGCCACGTGGGCCAAGCACATTCTCGTCGCGTCAAGTGCAAGCTCCTCTTCTATCAACGACTTATGTTTACCAAACCCCTAGTCGTATTTGCACTATAAATCCCCGTTTTCATTCGTATTGCTCTCATGTACTTTTACATAGATACTTCAACATATCTAATTACTCAAAAATTATGTAACACCCCGATAATTCTCTCTTTTCCAAAAATATTTTTCAAATATAAAATCAGATAATCATCAAAGCATTATCGGCCTTGTGATAATGTATCGGCATATTCATAATTTTGCAGTGGAAAACATATAACTAACTTTAGAATTAATAAATAACAAAGGCAACATTAAACCAAACAACAATGTTATCATTAACTTCAAACCAAACATAAATATAAACGTATCTATAAAACTATAAATAAATCAATATGCCACACTAGCTCTCCATTCCCGAACCCCATGATGCATCATCTGCATACCTGTAGATGACAATGCACTAGAGAATCTGCTCACCAAGAATAGATCATCACAGGATCAATAAGGCAAAGCCATGATCAACACATACAAACAAAGTACGTAGCCACCAAAGTTGAGTACTACATATTTAATAAATAAACATTCCTAACATGATCCTAATAAATATTAAGTAGGGATGATTAACAACATAACAATCTGCATATAACTTTAACGAAACTAAACTTTAACAACCTTTTTATTACTTTAGTGGAATAGTTATTGGACCGAGTTGTCTAACTAAAAACCAGCCATCACCTAGGAAGACGAAATATGGAACGGTGATCGAGGAACCTTTTAAATAAAAATAGGAACAGTGATCAATCTGATTCCCAGAAAAAGCCATGGCCCGCTCACCATGTATCCCAACTCCTGATTGTCCAACTTTAAACGTGCACCAGTCTAAAGTTTATTACTATCCAAGTTTCACTATACATGATTTACCATTTATTACTTGTTATGACACACAAGCAACACAAATAATATATAATCAAACATTCACAACATTATGTTTATCTTAGGATTAAATAAGTGATTACACAACTTACAACCCAAGATTAATTCCTTCTTTAATCCAATCTTTCTTATGTGTTGAAGCTAGCCAACAACCAACTTACATTTCAAAGGCATAAATTATCAACTTACCAAATAAGGCCCACAATCCTCATAGAGTAGTGAAAATAGTAATATAAGGGAACACACGAGTCAATCATGATCCAAACCAATAAATATATTAATTCCCCCATGCAAATTAATAAATAAAGTTCCCAGCCCACATGCTTGCATCAATCTTCCATACAACCATGATATAAATCTCATAACTAAATGTCATACTTAACATGTTCACACACATGCATAAAACGTGTAAAATCCATCACAATAGCAATCATATATGAACTCACAAAATCCCTATATATGATACTACACAACTTTCCTTCCTAAAATCATGATACTACATCAAACAACACATAGATATGTACATACTTTGTGTAGACAAATTAATAGACCACTTTAACAACTTTAGAAGTCGCCTAGGGAAAATTGTCCACCTAAAATAACCAATAAAATTTATAATCAACACTCCAAATAAATTACAGCAACTTTAAAATACTTCAAATTTCCTTTAAAAATATTTAAAAGTTGTTTTCATCCTAAAACCTCAATTACTTATATTCCCTAGCATAGTACTACTATACTAGTCATTAAAATCCATTGAACTCCATTAATAACAACCTTTCTCAAATTCTAGCAACGTATAATTTATTAAGACTCGCTTAAAACATACTTAAAGATGCTTAAATTCATAAGTTTAGTCAATTTCATAGTTCGTAACATACTACTATTATTTTCCAAACTTTAACACCCTAAAAATCCATGCTTTGATAATTAAAAATCCAATTTAAACGTAATAATCAAATCCGAATTTTTATTCTTTCAATACATATAATCGTAGATTCGTCATTAAAATAGTAAATTAAAGCTTCTAATCATAATTAGTACTAAAATAAAACATAAAAACATAATTTTAATCAAAACTTAAGGAAGAAGAAAAGTAATCAAACCAACACAAGAAGAAAGAACAAGGAAGGAGCGCCGACCGAAGGACATCAGCGGCGGCGACAACACGTGTTCGTCGGTGGTGGTGGTGGTGTGAAGTGTGAGGATTTCTTATTGAGGAAGAAAGTGTTTCTTGAAAGAGAAGAAAAGAAGAGAGATGAAAAATCGTGAAGAGAGAGAAGGAAACTAGGGGGCGGGTTTTCTTGTGAGGGAGGAGAGAGAAAGTTTTTGTGTGCGTAAAATATTTGGTTTAAAGTATTTATAGGTATGTTTCCTTTTGGGCTTAGGAAAAGGCAATTGAATTTTAAGTAGAATTTTATGATGAATAGGATTAATGAAATACAACTCTTAACATCACTAGAAGTCCCTTTTCCTAGTCCAATTAGTATTTGGGTTCTTCATACCCATTTAAACTCTTTTTTCAAATCCAAATAGTGTTAATTTTAAATATTTTTCAAAGCATGTCTTAATAAAATATTTTAATTTCCTTAAATCCTTAAAATAATTTCTTTCACTTTCAAAATAGTTAACCTTTTAAGAAAATAAATTATTTTAAACTATATTATACTTAAATATAAATATATATATATACTAAAATATGTTTATAAAATCCATAAATTTACGGGGGATTACAGTCTACCCCTCTTAAAAGAAGTTTCGTCCCGAAACTTGACGCAAAAACTCCCATATTTCAAAAAATTTGATCTAAATTTTCATTTGAGAAATACTTGCGTTACTCTTGAACATATTTTTGTATGCGGAGAATCTATTTATTTTGCACTAATATGTGTAAATCGTCATAATAAGCATAAAAATGCATTGAAATCTCATAAAAATAGGTAAAAAGCGCGTAATTCTATCGCATTCTACCTCCCTTAAAAAAAAACAAGTTACGCCCTCGTAACTCACCTCAAGGAACAACTCTGGATATTTCTTCTTCATGTCATCTTCAGCTTCCTACGTGACTCGTGGTTAGACCAAAATACTTTTACGATATGGACATCCTTATTGCATGTACCACGCACCTTTCTGTCAAGGATCTTCACATGCCTTTCCTCATATGTGAGGATACAATCAATCTGTATCCTCTCAGGCTCCAAAGCATGACGCTCATCAGGGATATATCGCTTGAGTTGGGAAACGTGAAACACATCATGCATCTTCTCAAACTCCATTGGCAACGCCAACCTATAGGCTACTTTCCCAATCCTCTCCAAAATCTCATATGTGTCTACATATATATTTGGCACTTAACTTGCCCTTTTTCCCAAATCTCTTGACGCCCTTAGTTGGTGATACTTTCAAAAACACTTATCACCTACTGCAAACTCATCTTCTCGTCGCTTTAAATCGGCATAACTCTTTTGCCTGTCTTGAGCAGTTTGAAATTCTAGCCTGAACCAGTTTGACAATTTTTTACGGTCTCCTCAATAAATTTTGTCCAGTATATTGCTGCGGTTTCTAGGCAAAACCGCAGCAATATTATTATTTTATATCAAAAAAATCAAGTATATTGCTGCTGTTTTAAGCCAAACCGCAGCAATATACCCTAATATTGGTAAATGTTTTTTTTTTTTTTTTGCATTTGTCCATTAAATTTGAAATATTAAAATCAGACAACTAACACATTCACTATTCACTAAATTCGCATACAAACTACAGATGAAATGACATAAATCTCATTAATATATAACAGTAAAAAATCTAATTACATCAATATTACAAAACAATAAAATGAAAAGGCCACAAAAAATCCTAAACATAACAATAAACAGATCTAATAATAATAAAAAAAAACGAACTAAAACAAAAAATAAAAAACAACCGGCCGAAAGCCAAGGAGAAAACCTACCTATTGAACAGAAATTCGAAATTTAAACCAATGACAGATGCAAACTACGAATGAAGATTTACAGATCTAAATTATAAAACCTATTGAATGGAAATTCGAAATTATGAACACAAAAATTTACATATCTAAAAAAAACAAAAATAACGAAAAAAAAGGAAAAAAAAAGCGGATCTAAATTCTGACCGGTGTTGACAGTGACGAAAACCAACGACATTAAAAAATGGAGATTTAAACCAACGATATTCAGATGCAAACTACGAATGAAGATTTACAGATCTAAATTATAAAACCTATTGAACAGAAATTCGAAATTATGATCACAAAAATTTACACATCTAAAAAAACAAAAATAACGAAAAAAAAGGAAAAAAAAAGTGGATCTAAATTCCGACGGGTGTTGACAGTGACGAACACGAGCGAATGAACCGGAGCGAGGAACGAACACGAGTGCACACGAACGATATCTGGATCGGAGAGTGAGGAACGAGTGACGAAGCGAAGCGCCGGTGTTGCGACGACCGGTGTTGGATCGGAGAGTGAGGAACGAGTGATGAAGCTCGCCGGAGAATAATGACGACAGATTAGGAGAGAGAGAGGATTGAGAGAAATTATAGAGGAGAGAAGAGAAAATATAGGAGTGAGAGAGATGAGAGGTTGATAGCAGAGTGAGAGAGGGTGAGAGGTTAGAGAGAGTCGTGTGGTGACTGGTGAGGAAAACAAAAAACCCTAAGTATGAGGCTCACCACGCGTCTTTTATACTGTTTTTAAATATTTTTAAATAATGTTGCTGTGGTTCCTTCAAAAAACCACAGCAATATAATAAAAAGTTATTTTTAATATTATTTTATTATATTGCTGCGGTTGTTTTACCAAAACCACAGCAATATTCCGGTCAAATAGTCAACTTTTTTTCAAAATTTTTCAAGTAGATACTATATTGCTGCGGTTTTAGGCCAAAACCGCAGCAATATCTTTATTTTATATTTATCTTTTCTTTTCACGTGCTATATTGCTGCGTATGAGTAAAACCGCATCAATACCACCGCAGAAAATAGCATTTATTCTACTAGTGATATTTGGCACTTAACTTGCCCTTTTTCCCAAATCTCTTGACGCCCTTAGTTGGTGATACTTTCAAAAACACTTTATCACCTACTACAAAATCATCTTCTCGTCACTTTGAATCGGCATAACTCTTTTACCTGTCTTGAGCAGTTTGAAATTCTAGCCTGAACCAGTTTGACATTTTTTTACGGTCTCCTCAGTAAATTTTGTCCCCAATATTACATTCTCAGTAAAGTCATTCCAGCATATGAGACTTCTACACTTTCGTCCATATAGTGCCTCAAAAGGTGCCATCTTCATGCTCGCATGATAGCTATTGTCATATGAAAATTCGATCAGATCTAATTGGTCCTCCCAACTAACTTGGAAATCAATAGCGTACGCTCTCAACATATCCTCCATGGTTTGGTTAGTCCTCTCAGTCTAACCATCAGGCGCAGGGTGAAAAGGTGTACTCATCTCTAATGTTGTCCCAAGATTTAATTGGACTTTTTTCTGAAATTTCGAGAGGAATCTCGAATCACGATCAGAAGTAATATCCCTTGGAACCCCATGCTATTTCACTACATGCCTAATTTACGTCTTTGCAAGTTCCTTCTTTTTCCCCCAGGATTTAAAATTTCTAGGCTCAGCCTTTGCATATCTCTACACAATTGCATAGGGACTACCAAGACACTCACGATATGGCTCGACTTCCTACTCAAGGCATCGTCAACTACATTTGCTTTCCCCTCATGATACTGGATGTCTAGGTCATAGTCTTTGATCAATTCCAACCATCTTCTCTGCCTCATATTGAGGTCTTTCTGGGTGAAAATGTACTTCAAACTCTTATGGTCGGTAAATATCTTACAGGTTGCCCTATAAAGGTAATGTCTCCAAATCTTCAATGTAAACACTATGGCGGCTAACTCTAGGTCGTGGGTAGGGCAATTAGCCTCATAAGGTTTCAACTGACGCGATGCATACACGATTACCTTCGCATTCTACTTTAACACACATCCTAAACCATTCTTTGAAGCGTCACTATACACCTCAAATCCCTCATTCCCATCAGGCAGGGTCAAAACAGGTGCGTAGGTTAAACGTTCCTTCAAAATATTAAAGGCTTCTTCACACTTTTTACGCCACTTAAACTTTGACTCTTTATTCATCAAATTGGTCATGGGCCTCGCTATCTTCGAGAAATCTCTCACAAATCTCCTGCAATAGCCAGCTAGACCTAGAAAACTTCTAATATTTGACATATTCTTTGGAGTTGGCCACTGACTCACAACTTGCATCTTAGCAGGACCTACATAAACTCCTTCCTTAGACACATAGTGACTCAAAAATGTTACTTTCTCGAAACAGAACTCACACTTAGAGAACGTGGCATATAATTGATTCTTCCTAAGCGTCTCTGAAATAATTCTCAAGTGCTCATCATGCTCTACTTCGTTCCTTGAATATATCAGTATATCATCAATGAATACCACCACCAACTTATCTAGAAACTCAAGGAAAATCCTATTCATCAAATCCATAAATATGGCAGGAACATTGGTTAACCCAAATGGCATTACAGTGAACTCATAGTGACCATAACGCGTCCTAAAGGCAGTCTTGGGTACATCTTTATCAGCTACCCTCAACTGAAATACCCCGAACACAAATCAATCTTCGAGAACATACTCGCCCCATTTACATGATCCAATAGGTCATGTATTCTAGGCAAAGGATACTTATTCTTAATGGTTACATTGTTCAATTCCCTATAGTCAATACATAACCTCATACTCCCATACTTCTTCTTCAGAAACAATACAGGAGCTCCCCAAGGTGATGCACTAGGCCTAATATAATCCTTATCCAGCACTCCTGCAATTGCATATTCAACTCACTCATCTTAGGTGGTGCCATTCTATAAGGTGCTTTTGATATAACTGCAGTTCTAGGAACTAAGTCTATGGTGAACTCAACAGCTCTAACAGGCGGCATACACTAGTAGAAAAAAGACGATTTGCATCGGACCTGGGACCCCTATTTGCGTCGGACTTGGGTCCGACGGCACAGGTCTTGACGCAGATGACCTATGACTGATCTGCGTCGTATGCGAAAACGACGCAGATGTTTTAGCTATTTGTGTCGCACGTTGTATACGATGCGACGCAAATTTGTCTTCCCAGCCCCACAAACTACAAACTACAGGCGGGATATAAGGGGAATGTGCGTCGCACATAGCATGAATGCTTTAGTACTGCATTCGAGGAAAAAGAAACGAGACAAGAATTAAAAAATGAGATATAACTAGTGAAAAAAATGACGATAATTAAATAACGAGATCTAACAAATATTAAGAAACAAGTGATTATAATTAAACAAGTGAACCTTAAAAAAAATTGTTTGCGTCAAATAAGAAACGAAAAAAATCTAAATAAATATAGAAAATTAAATATTCAGATCTTACTTACAACAAAAAACAAAATTAAAAAACTAAACTTAAAAAAAAACCAGATCTAACAGACAGAAATTTCACTATATATATATTTTTTTTTTTAAAATACAAATCGTCAAAAACCTCGTTCTTCTTCAAATCTCGTTCTTCAAATCGCCAAAAACTAGATCTTACAGAAAGAAATCGCCAAAAACCAGATCTAACAAGTAGAGAAACATGCATCCCAAAAAATATAAAAGCTTGTCTGCAATTTCTTCTCTTTCTCCACCAGATCTGCAAATTCAATACATTTTAATTGAGTTGATAAACTGGAAAAATACCAGAAATTGATTTTTTAACGGTTTAATTTTTTATTTCAACAAAATACCATAAACTGAAAAGTACCTGAAATGAAAAGCTTCAATTCTTGCGCCGACGATCCAGAATAAGATGAAGAAATTTTCGTTCAGCGACAAAGTTTCTTGAGGAAGAAAAGATCTCTGCTTTTGTTCGAGCAATATGGTTTCTTCAGTTTCCGTTTTGTTCGAGCAAGGTAACCCTAAACTTGAGTTTCGAATGACAAGAAGAGTATGGAGGCGAGAGAAATGTTGACCAAATTATAGCAAATTTGAGTTTCGAATGATAAGGGGATGGAGGTGAGAGAGATTTCATAAGTGAGGGTGAGGGAGATGGAATTCGTTGCATGTGAAGGAAAAACAAAAAAATAAGAATGAAGTTGTTGATGATGAACTAGTGGTATGAGAAAGAGAGAGAGGGAGAGAGGGATAGAGAGAGAAGAACGGCTGAAGCTAGATAAAGAAGTTAGGGTTTGAAAATATAAGAATGAAGCGCGGGCCTTATCTGCATTTTTTTAGCCTTATCTGCGTCGCACATATAGCCCATGTGACGGAGATAAGCCCAACTCATTAATTTTTGCAACGCACATTAGTTAACTGCGACGCAGATAATGTTTCAATTTTGTCACCTAGACTCAGCGATGTGCGTCGGATGGACCTCAGTGTCCGACACACATGAGCTATATGCGCCGCACATCAATAGGGTACGACGCATATCGCTCGTGTTTTGCGTCGTACTCTTCATAGCATGCGACACAAATTAGGTTTTTGTGTCGTTTTGCCTTTCATTCGACGCAAATGGTTCGACGCAAATCGTCCTTTTTCTACTAGTGATACCCGAAATCTCACTAGAAAATACATCCATAAACTCATTCACAATTGGAACATCCTCAATATTCACCCCAACTTCTTTACTCATATCCTGCACACTACAGATAAATAGCTCGCACCCTTTATTCATCAACTTCCACACTTGCATTACAGAAATAACCCCAAAGTTCTTAGGCTTCCCAAAATGTCTATGGGAGGTCAATTTTCCCAAAGGGTTTCTCAAAACTACTTTATGAACTTCACAGTCTATATTAGCCTTGTAGAAACTTAACAAGTTCATCCCAAGAATAACATCTAGGTCTCCTAAATTGAACTCTATTAAATCAGACGGAAATACACAGTCTCCTATCTTCAGACGCAAATTTTTAAATAATTTGGTAGACCTCATGATCTCCCCAGTAGGTATACTAATAGGCAAGTCAATTAATTCAAAATCTACTAACCCCAATTGAATTTCCTCAGTTAAACCTTGCTCAAATCACCGAGCCTTTAACTCCTCAGTGGCTACTACCTCAGGTGCAAACCTAGACAATGATATGAACTTGATGTAGTCCTCAGATATAGTCATATTCCTCATCCTAAGGTTTATGAACTCCCGAGCCTTCAGTTTCCTCATGAAAGCAGGGTAAAACTTCCCTCTCAAAGCAGTAACAGAAGAATCTCAATTAAACTCTTCCACAACACTAAGTCAATTTCCATTTTCTTTCCATCGTAAGTTAGCCTCATCTTTCAAATACAGTACAACTTGACCTACTTTCATACCCTCAAAACAGTTCACAGCCCCGAAAATCTTTTCAAACTCCCTAATCCAATTCTCTAAGAAGGTAGGAATTAGGATCAGTTTGCCCCTTAAAGTATGGTGGTTTAACCTTGGCTAGTCTCTCTAACATATCCTCATCAGAATCGAGACTCTTAGTTCTTTCTTGAGTTAACTTCTCTGCCATAGGCGAATAGCAGAAGCTAAGGCATCATTGTTGTTTGGCACACTACTTCTCGAATGAAATTTAACGTAACTCTACTTTGGTTTTGATTCACAACTTACTTGTCATTCTCTATGAAGACAACATTTGATTTGACCATAAAGATCGCATCAACAAACAATTTCTCATGAAATTAATATAACACTAAGTTCACACATTATGAACCATAACAATCATAAATTGACGCCTGAATAAATATTCACATTAATAATCACAAAAGGATCAAATACAACCAATCAAAATAATTAAAGAAAATATTCCCTGTTTCGGGTAAAAACTTGTATTAGGTGGGATGGATCGAGATGAGGATTAACGAGGGCCGGATGCTCGGAGATTGCTGGGAACCCTGCACAAGACGAGAGTTAGACTACCCCGGGGTGGATCCGGGATCGCCCCTCCGACGATCAAGTCAGTTGATATGTATTAATTGGGATTTATGAAGTAGATTGTCTAGAATTCCTTACCTCAATAAATGGGGATCTGCCCAGTATTAATAGGTGTTGAAATGTGTGAAGAATGTCTCTGCCATGCTGGCACAAAATTTAAGGCAGGTGGGTCCCACTAGAGGACTTCCACGCTGGCAGCATGCCTTGGAGCCTTGGAGCATGTAGTGGCCCACCAGGCAATATTAGGCCCAAACATTAGCCCCACGCGAAATATGTGGGAAGGACCACCCTCGATGCCACATGTTTTGCGGAAATTACCCGAACGCCCTTCAGGGCCAGGTTGCTGCGTGTTCTGATGGGATGGAAAGGGCCTGGCTCGAGGGCACCCAGGGGAAAACAAACCCCAAGTAACTCGAGGAAGTTAAGAGACCTCGCTCGAGATTACCCAGGGGCTAATGAGGCCCAGGTAACTCGAGGAAGTTAAGAGACCTCGCTCGAGATTACCCAGGGGCTAATGAGCCCCAGGTAACTCGAGGAAGTTAAGAGACCTCGCTCGAGATTACCCAGGGGTTGATGGGCCTTGGATAACTTGAGGAAGTTCTGAGACCTCGCCCGAGGTTACTTGGGAGCCGATAAGTCCCAGGTAACTCGGGAAAGCGATCTCATTCGAGGTTACCCAGGGGACCCTGGTTCACTCGAGGGTTATGAAACCGTAGCGCTTGACGGGTGTCGATCTCAACGGTGGCGGTGGCCGAGATATCCCCCACTAGAAGTAGGCATTCGGCCTCCATCTGGGCGTGGATTGCCTAGGGAGTTAGAGCTGCGGTGAGGAGAGGTTTTCATGATGGTGCAGCCGCACTCCAACACTGGATTCAGCTAGGTTCTAGTCAAGCCTTGTGGGAGCTAGGGGAGGCTGGACCAAGAGGCTGGCTTTTATTGGGCTTTAAATAGGCCCAATGACATGGCATCCTGAGGTGTCCCTGAGCCCGTCGGGATATCAACCGTCCTTTTCAAGCAATCTATATAAACGAGGGTAAGTACTTTATTTTGTCTCATTTGTTTGCTCTGATCCTTTTGAGATTTCGCCTTTATTTTTGTACGATCTCGAGAGCCCTGAAGGTCGGTTGCTTTTCTTCGAGTCGGGGACATATCTCGAGAGTACTTCTTTACTTAAGGTGCGATCTTCTTTCCTTTGCTTTTCTTTACTTTCTTATGGACCTTTCTGGATGGAGCTCCTTGTTGGAGGATACTGGGAGCACCCCATCTAGCTCGGGGACTCCACCCCCCTGTTAGAACCCTTATTCGATAGGTTTTCAATTGGAGGAGTCCCCGTGGTGTCCGCAGCCTTTGAGTGTCCGGATCCTACTCAGGTCCCCGACGCTCTTCCGTACTCAAGTGACGGTGCGTCCGTAGTTTCCAATGGAGTAAAGGAGTTAAACAACCCCCCTCACTCTGTTACCATTGCTCGACCCCAGGCCGTTAGGAGTTACTTAGATGACCTTCTCGATAACCAGGTTGTTCGAGTGATGGAGGGGACCAGTGAGGGTAACTCTCTTACCGCGAGCACGAGTGACCGAGACGAGGAGGCGGTGGACCTTCCCAGGGGCATAGCCCATTTCCACCTTCGAGGGCCGTTTATGAACTTTATATCAGAAAACCTCCGATTCCTCGAGAGCTCTTTCTTCATCAAACATCCTTACGCCCTTTACATACCGGAACCCACAGAGACTGTCTGCACCCCGCCGACGGGTTGCATCGCGCTGTATAAGGCGCACCTCGAGCTAGGGCTGAGATTTCCTTTGGACCCTTTTATAGTCGAGGTGCTGTCCTCCTACGGCCTGGCCCTATGTCAGCTGATGCCCAACAGTGTGGGCTCGATGGTTGTGTTTTTGGCTATTTGTAAGATGATGGACGCCCAACCTTCCTTAGTTCTCTGGAGGAATATGATGAAACTTGTCATCATGTCCTCTATCTCGAATGGAGAAGGTTGGTGGAGCTTCCAGGTTCGCTACCCTTACAGAGTTGTTGGGGCTTTGCCCACGAACCAACAGTTCTTCCGTACTGGAATTTATGCACGTGTATCGAGCTGAACAGTGGGACTTTCCTGTGGTCCCTCTACTCGAAGGCCCCAATTTATGGCTGAACAGATCTGTGCCTCAAATGACTGAGGATGAGGCCATGGCAACCATTTACTGTCAATGTGTTACCGTGGTCGAGAGGGGTGACAGGAAGCAAGTTCCTTAGTTCTGGAATCCCGCTGTGGAGGATCTGAGCAACGAGCATTTCTTGTCAGCGATGGGATTGAGCCCGACCTATTACCAGGGTAGGGACTTTGTATGCTTAAGGCACTCGACCACTATTCCTTATTTTCTGAAATGATTCTGATTGTGTTTATTTGTTTTGCAGTTATAGCCCGTCGAGAGCTAAGTGAGAGATGTAGAAGAGATTAACTGCCAATCAGAGGGTTCAGGAACAACTCAAGTTGAAGGTATCGAAGGGCAATACCAAGGTTCCTCGAGCCCCAAAGGTAAACTTTACTTCTATAAGCGATCGCGTTTTGTATACTTAATTCCTCCTAACTTCTTCCATTTTTTCAGGATCCCTCGAAGAGGCCGAAGGTCCGCCCCCCTACCAAGTCGGCTATTGTTACCCCACAAGGGGAGGACGATAGGAGGGATGTGGTTGCGGAGGTCCTTCCTCGACCGTCAGGGGATACCCCGAAATCTAAGGGGAAGTCGGTTGAGATAGTGGAAGAGTTCCCTATCTCGAAGAAGAGGAAGGCGTCGGAGCCCGAGGCTGACACTCGAGAAGGCCGCTCTTTTTGACTCGGTGGTTAATAGATTTATCTCGAAGCCGGACCTGAAGGTGGTCAGGGATCTCACCGAGGAGGAAGCGGTCGAGGAGCTCCACTCTTCCTGGATTGACGTAAGTTAGCTCCTTGTTGGTTTATTTGCTATGCCGTGATAACATCACTAACATCTCTTTCCTTCAGCACTCGATTCGTATGGCGATAATGAGCCATCGTCATACCACTGGCTTTCGCAAGCTTCGAGCGGGGTTGACGCAACAAACTGAGCTGGCCGGCGAACGGGGCAAAGAGATCGAGGGGCTCAACAAAGGCTTCAAGGAGGAGATGGAGCTTTGGGCCAAGGATAAGGCCCTTTTGGAGCAGAGGATCCGGGACCTGGCGAGCCAACGGGACAGTGTCCTGCGCAATCGGGACCAGATCATCGAGGAGTGGAAGACCTCGAAGGCCGGTCTGGAGTTTGCAACGGACATGGGCCTGGAGGCATCCGAGGTAGCTGCTCGAGAGGCCGTGGAGAGGCTCCAAGATGCCTTTAGGAGGGTATACCCCCAGGCTCACTGGTCTTCGGTCGAGGCGGAATATAATGCCTCTATTAACGCGGCCTTTCACGAGGGTGGTGATTCTGACCCCGCACTCGAGGTGGATGATGCCATCGACATCAGCGATATTCTTGGGGAGGAAGCAGGTCGAAGACCCCTTAGTCTCAGGGGCGCCCACTGTTCAAGGAGAGGAAGCACATGAGCCATGAGGAGAGCTCGAATGATCGAGCGGACTCGAGTGACAGCTCTTCTGAGAGTGGGGATGTCGACGCGGTGTCTGAGACCTCGGAGAGTGACGCCTCGAGCAGTTCTACCTAGCCTCTTGTATTTAACAGCTCTTTTGCTTTTTGTTTTATTTGTACTTAGTTGTGCCCTGCGCGACATTTAGTTTACTGTTTTTTGGTAGAAATGAAGATTCATTTTTAGCCGAGCTCTGAGTGGCTTTTTAGGATGTACTTTGTACTTAATGGAAATGAAGATTCATTTTTTGCTCATCTCCTTGTGTCTTGTTTTTATGCCATTCGATGTTGTACGCCTGTCGAGATTTTAGAGCCTTTATGGTCGAACCAGAAGACCAACGAACAGTGTGAGCGTGGGGAGCGTGAGGCCTTCTTCTGGGCCTTGCCACGTGGGAGCCCATTAGGGGTGAGCAATTAATGCCTTTTTGGGAAATTGTAATCGGTTCTGCCTATAAGTACGGACAATTAGCCCTGTAGATTTCATAACTCTGTCTTCTTTTCTTCTCTCTCTAAACTTGATCTCTATCTCTTTGTTAACTTCGACCAACAATGTCTCAGCCTTTGATAACTGCCGAGGCCCTTCGAGCGGCCACACGTTGAAAGCTGCGCAAGGCTGGCTTGAGCTCGTCCTCGACCTCGGGGAGGCCACGGGGGCCCCTATGGTGAAACTCGAGGTGGATCCCCCCATCGAGGAGGGGAAGCAACTTCCTTCTTTCTTGGCTCCTAAGCCTGAGCCAAAGAAGGTTAAGACTGAGGCCCCAGCTTCGGTCATAATCGAAGATCCTCCCACCCCTTCAGCACCTGTTACCTCGAGTGTTGTCGCAGTCGCGACGGACTTGAAGAGGAAGCCTTGGCCTGAAGAGCCTATGAGGTTACCCTTTTCTGCCCTCTCGAGGGCCGAAATGGCTGCAAGGTTTGACAACGCCTCGGAGCATCTGGTGACAGAGCTGGACGAAAGGGCGTGCCTGACGCCCGATGGCCAGGAGGTCGAGGCTGTTAAGGCGACCATGACTGAGGTATGGTGACTTTCTTTGTTTATAATAAGAATATTTTAGCTTTTGATATTTTGTTTGCTAACGTCTTCTTTTTATCAGCTGTCGATCAGGGTGCTAGCCTTGGCTCGAAGGTATGTTCCTGGGATAGCTGCTAGGGCCGTCTCGGGAGAGATGTCTTAGGACGAGAGAAACACTCTCGTCAATCGACTGCGGCTGGCCGAGATGCGACTCTCGGAAGCCCAGGACTCGATGGGCAGGTCCCTTAAGGCTTTCGAGGAGAAGAAAGGGGAGCTCGAGCAGTCTCTCGCAGATGCCATCGCGGAGAGGGACTCCGCCAGTAGGAGGCATAGGGCGGCTACCAAGGACTGCAAGAAGGCTGATCAGCGAGTCGAGAAGACTCGAAAGAGTGCTGAGGAGGCCATTGCCAAGGCTCGGGAGTGCCGAGAGGCCGTGGTCCAGGACTGGAAGGACTATGACGAGGGGAGATCCTTCCTCGAGGACGCCTCTCTACAAGCCCCTGAGATAGGTCAGGTCGAGGCTCTCCGCAAGGTGCGGTTGGTCCTCGAGAGGCTTGCCCCTGGTCTCTCCTGGACCGAAGTGGAGGAAGGTGTTAAGCACTTTCCCAGGAGGAAGGGTCTGCTGAGGCAGGCCAGGCTGAGGACCAAGTTCCTCCCCTCGCCAATCTTGAGGGGTGAACCGTGGCTCCTCTCCCGTTTTTCACGGCTTCAGCAGCTCGAGGGGTGGACCGTGGTCCTTCTCCTTTTCTTCATGCTCTTCCTTTTTCCTTACCTTCTTTCTAGGCTTTTCTTATGTCTCCTACTAGTGTAAACATTGTACCCTTAGGCTTTCTTGTTTGATCTAAGTTTTTCTTGAATTTGTATTGTAACAACTTCGATAGCTTGTACTATGATTAGTGGAATAAAACTTCCGACTATTTGTTGCTCATTTTATTTGTTTGTCCCTTCGAGCTTTTATGCCTTACATTTTGCTTCGGAATTCATGCTGTGCCTGAGTAATCTCGAGGCCTTTTTAGTTTATACTTACTGTATAATAGCTGAGTGAGCTCGAAGCACTTTATATAACAAGTAATTCACAAAGGCAATCTGTTATAAATAATATCCAAAAAGATAAAAGGCAAGTGACTTGCGATGTTTACAACGATCGACATGCTTTTCAGTGCCTTACAAAATGCTTACAAGAGTGTCCATATGGTATGCCCCCAAGCTCGAGAGATAAACCATCTAGACATAAAACATTCGAAGGTTGTCCGCATTCCAGGGCCTAGGAAGGGGACGCCCATCTTGGTATTTGAGGCGGTAAGTGCCTGGACGGACTATCGAGGTCACGCGATATGACCCTTCCCAGTTGGGCTGCAGTTTTCCCAAGCTAGGCTGTCGCCCCATGGACTCAAACTTCCGGAGCACCCAATCATTGACCGGAAAGGGTCGCTGCTTGACTCGGCGGTTAAACAACCGGTTGAGCTTGAGCTTATAGGAGATGGCCTTAAGGAGGGTTGTTCCTCGAGTCTCAGGAAGGGGATCGAGGTCAATCTTCTTTTCTTCGTTGTTGATGTCTTGATCTTAAAACGTGATCCGGGTTGATGGAATGCCCAACTCGACCGGTAGGACAGCCTCGCTTCCATATACTAAGTTGAAAGGCGAGTGACCTGTTGCTTCCCGAACAGTTGTCCTGGTGGATCAAAGAATTCCAGGTAGGTCATCGATCCACGAGCCTTTTGCTCCTTCGAGCATCGTTTTGAGCCCTTTCAAGACCACTTTGTTGGCCGCTTCCGCTTGCCCGTTGGTCTGAGGTCAACTAACGGCGGAAAACCTAGTTTCAATCCCAAACCTCGAATAGTAGTCGCGAGTAGGGCCATTGTTAAACTGTCGGCCGTTGTCTGATATGAGTATTCGAGGGACCCCAAACCGGGTGATCAAGTGCTGCCAGATTAATTGTTGAACTTGCTTGTCAGTGATGGAAGCCGGAGGTGCCGCCATGACCCACTTGGTGAAGTAATCAACAGCGACCAGTAGGAATCTTCGCTGCCCTGATGCTGGAGGGAAGGGTCCTTGGAGGTCCATACCCCACATGTCGAAAGGCAAGGGGGCTTGGATACTGTAAAGGCGCTTGCAGCTTGATGGGGTAAGTTGGCGTGCATTTGGCATTCTTTGCATTTTCGAACCATAGCTGAGGCATCCTGCTCGAAGTGCCTTGGCAGCAATGGTTCGTTCCCCTTGGTGGCTTTCACATGCCCCTCGATGAGTCTCTCGAAGAACGTAGTCCCCCTCTTGGGGGGTGAGACAACGGAGGAGGGGGTGAGTGAATGATTTCTTATATAACTGTCCTTCGTGATAGGCAAACCAACGTGCTCGCCTTCGAACTCGCTCTGCCTCGAGCTCATCTTCAGGGAGGACACCATCTCGAATGAACGCTATGATTTTGTCCATCCAAGTAGGACTTCTGTCGAGAGTGGTCACTCCTCTATTAATGTTGGGCGCCTTCAGGACTTCCCACATTATGGGTCGAGGCGAGAGATCTTCTGCCGAACTGTAACACCCCCAAAATCCATACACGTCTAATGCTAGGTCGCATCGACTTTGGGAGTGTTACCGCCGCGATGGAACGCAAGGCATAATTAGAATACGGTAACTCAAATTCATTGTCTCAAAACCAAATTGCAGCAGAATAGAAAATTTAAATACAACTCGGGAATCATAGATGACCCCTCTTTATTCAAACTCAAACCATTTAACAATGTTCTTAAAATTCAGTAATACTTAAACCAAAAGTTTAACTTCAAACTACAGACTAGCCCCCTTATACTTGATATCATGCAGCAGCACCAGCTCACCTAGTCTGCTCCCCATTGAAGTGTCAATGGTTCATCACAGGTCAACAAACACATAATAACACACAGAATCAGCTATGCTGAGTACGTAATGAACCATTGAAACTATATGAACATAAATGATGCACACCTTACAAACTGCTATATGAAACTACGTTATCTCACATCCTTTAATCTTTCATTATTTGGCATCGAACGGGCACCGTCATCTTACTAGAATCATACGGGCTACTAATCCTTAATAGACAACTTGGTCTATTAGATGAAATGCAAATACGGTTTTATTCCGTCTCACACCCATCACCTTAGTATGCATACCCCAAGATCGAACGGAACCTTCCGCCTACTTGAGTTATCAAAATATAAGGACACTACTGTCGTACAGTAGGCCTGCGTAGGAGTGTAACAAGTCCCACACTCCCCCCATTGTTCTATACTTGTAGGGAATCCAACTACAAGTATGCCATATCTTCTTTTACTACTAACTATTCTTTTTATAACTTAAGAGTCATTTACATGCTCTCTTAATTACCAAACTCAATCTTATCCTGGTAACACTCTCGTTACTCTATAGATCAGATTAATAATGCTGATGTTACACTACGATAGAACTTCGCATTTCAATGCAACATATTTCAATGCATCATATTGATTTCACGTTATAAACGTCTAACCAAACAATCACAATCAAATGTTCCCTATCATGGTACTAGGTTCCAATAAATGAACTGCAACCTAATCATGATACTAACTTGAAAGTAAACTGGTACGCGTACGTACCTTGTAGCGGACTGAACGAGCCGCTTATGAAATTGGGACCTAAACCGTTAAAACAAAGCTTTAGTGTTACGTCCTTGATAACACTAACAACTACTACGTACTAAGACCATAACGATCTAACGATTCGAATTAAACGATAGTTAAAACCTTATTCCAGAACTTTCGTTATAATTCTATCTAGTGATTTAACGTCTTTTAGAAGTCAAAGTTAGTGAGTAACTAAGTTAGTTAGTAACATTAGTCCACTATTTACCAACCAAAAGGGTCATAAGTCCAACTGTCTTATGTCCAGAAGTTAAGTCATATGTCCAAAGGTAAGTCATATGTCCAAAAGTAAGTCATATGTCCAAAAGGTAAGTTCCATGTCCAAAAGGTAAGTTCCATGTCCAAAAAGTAAGTTCCATGTCCAAAAGGTAAGTTCCATGTCCAAAAGTCAGGTTCCATGAAACAGGTCACTCATGAAACGATAATAACTTTAACTAATAATAGAACACACTTTTCCTACTTTCAGCTTATTCCAATTACAAAACCTAACCAGAATTTTAACTTAAAAACAGAATAATAACTTAACTAGTTAAACAATCTAATAATTTACTAAACAACTTTAATTACTAATTATTAATTACAAACCTTACGTAATTACGAAAACTGTAAAATATAAATAATAAAACTGATAAAATATTTTAGGTACATAATAGGGTATACCGCTAAATTTGCCGGCGATAAACACCGACGACGAATTCAGGCGACCCTTGCTGCCACGCACGCTCGCGCTACTGCTTTGCACGCCGCACCCGTCCGGTCTCCGTCGCCCACACACTCGCGCGACCCAGATCTGTCGCGTCACCACTCGTACCGACGGAACCACGTTCGCACAACTCTTGAACACCGCACAACCCTTCGCACCAAACTCTCGAACACCGCACAACCCTTCGCACCAAACCCTCGACGAACTCGCAACACTACTTCGTCGGAACTTGCACCAAACTCGCACGAAACCGCCCTTCATACGAACCACCCTTCGCACGATTTTCTTGCAGCCTTCGTCGGGACCCTTCGCACCAACACCACCGACGCACAACACAGGCGACGAGAAGGAGCGGAGCGAATGAAAGAGGAAGAGCAGCGAGAGAAAATCCGAGAGAGAGAGAAAAATCTGAGAGAGAAGGAGAGAGAGAAGTCGGCTGAGGAGAGAGTGAGGAGAGAGTGAGGAGAGAGAAGTCGGCTGGGAGAGGGTTAGAGAAGGGTTTAGGGTTTTTCTGAAATTCCATCTCCTTTTCTTTTTATACTCCCTTCAAAAAGTAGTAACCCTAGGTCAAGGAAAGATCAGTTTAATCGCAACAAAAACTCCGAAAATTTCCTAAACCTATTCGTATTAACAATAACTTACTCCTATTATTTTGTAAATAAACTAAAATACCTTTTTATTAATTCTTTATATTTTCTTAATTAATACAATTACTACTAAAAATACGGACTATTAAACGAACTCGCCAATCTTGACAAGGCGTTTGCTTGTTGGTTTTCTGATCGAGGGATGTGAGTTATAGAGAAGAGAGATAAGCCGGTAATTTCTTTTTTCACCTTCCTTAGATACATCCTCATACTGTCTTCCTTCACCTCAAACTCCCCTGTTACTTGTCCAACGATTTATTGGGAGTCAGAGTGGGTCTTGAGTTCTCGAGCGCCGGCCGTTTTGCAAAGTTGGATGCCTAAGAGCAGCGCTTCGCACTCGGCCTCGTTATTTGAGGCGGCAAAGTCGAACTTAACTGCATACTCAGTTCTGGTGGCATGCAGATCGAGGATTAGGAGCCCAACACCCCTTTTAGATAGGCTCAGGCCAGGAGGTGCACTCTGCTATGAAATCAGCGAGGGCTTGAGCTTTTATGGCGCGTCAGGGATCGAATACTATGCCAAAGTCCGATATTTGGTTGGCCCATGCCATAACCCTGCTTGACTGATTCTTCCCTTCGATCACCTTTCATATCGGCTGGCTTGTGAGAACTTCAATAGGGTGCACCTGGAAGTAAGGCTTAAGCTTCCGAGTGGCAAGAACTAGGGCAAAAATCATTTTCTCGATTGGGAAACTAACTTGGGAAGACTTGCTAGATGATTTTTGAGTTGTTGGAATGCCTCTTCCGCTGAAGCATCCCATTCGAATGTTGACTGTTTTAGAGCTCAAAAGAAATGGAGGCTCTTGTCGGCGGATCGAGAGAGAAAACGCCCTAAGGCCGCCCTGTAGCCAGTTAGGCGCTGGACTTCTTTAACAGTTCGAGGACTTTTCATCTCGATAATGGCCTACATTTTGTCGGGGTTGGCCTCGATCCCTCTTTCGTCGACAAGGAAGCCTAGGCATTTTCCTCCCCTTACACCAAAGACATACTTCTTCGGATTCAGCTTCATGTTGTGGGTGCGCAGAGTGGAAAGTGTTTCCCTTAAGTCAGAGAAGTGATCTTCTTCTTTCTTGCTTTTGACGATCATGTCGTCGACATAGACCTCGACATTCCGTCCGATCTGTTTTTCGAACATCTTGTTCACAGAACGCTGGTAGGTGGCCCCGACATTCTTGAGGCCGAAAGGCATTACTTTGTAGCAATATACCCCTGAGCTTGTGGTGAAGGCGGTATGGACTTGGTCTTCTGCGGCCATCGGGATCTAATGATACCTCGCATTTGCATCCATGAAGCTAAACAATGCATGGCCGGCTGTCGAGTCAACCAGCCTGTTGATCTTGGGTAGGGGGAAATCATCTTTTGGGACGGCCTTGTTCAGGTCTGTGAAATCGACGCACATCCTCCAGGTTCCGGTTTGCTTTCGGACCAGGACCACATTGGCTAACCACTCGATATATTGACACTCCCGGATGAAACCGACGGCTAGCAACTTTTGCACCTCTTCGGAGGTTGCCGCACTCCTTTCGGCCCCTTGGTGCCTCAATTTTTTTTTATTGGCCTATATGCTTCTCGAATGTTGAGCCGATGAACCATAAGCTTAGGGTCGATTCCGGGCATCTCGTCGACAGTATAAGCGAAGACATGAAATTCCTTGATGACTTCGAGGATTTGAGCCCTAATTCCCTCGGGGACCTGCTTGCCTATTCGGACTGTGCGGCTTCGCTCACTATCGATGCACACCTCTTCATCTCGATCTGCAGGATGAGGCCTCTCGTACCGCTTTGGGTTATCGGCCATGTAGAGTCCGATCACGGGAAGGGGCTCCTCTGGCTCGGGGCACTTTCTTTTTCGGGAGATGCCCTCGTTACTTCTTTTCAAACTGTTGATGTAGCATTCTCGGGAGGATTTCTGGTCGCCGAATAATCGAGCAACCTTCCCGTCATCCCCCTCGAACTGTAGGATCAGTTGGTACGTCGAGATGGCGGCCTTTACTTTGTTGACTGTGGGGCTCCCTATGATTACATTATAAGGAAGGCTGGTGTCGACCACTAGGTAGTCGATGATGACATTCCGACCTGCCCCCTTCTCCCCCATTCGTGTGCGCAGTTTGACTGAGCCGAGGGGGTGAACGGATTGTCCCCTAAATCCCACCAGCGTCTGGTCGATGGGGGCGAGGTCCTTTTCTTCGTATTTTAGCTTCCTTAGGCAGTCCATAGTGATGATATCCGCAGAGCTCCCGCTATCAATCAGAACTGGACCTACCCGCAGATTGGCTATCTTCATTTCGACAACCAAAAGGTCATCATGCGGGGTTTGTATGGGTCGATGACTGTCTTTGAAGGTCATAGTCGGGCATACTGCGGAAGAGGTCGCATCACTCCCGTGCTTCAGGGTGTAAAGGTGTTTTTTTCGAGAGCGGATGGTTAAGCAGCTCGAGGCGAACCCTCCCGCAATGATGTTAACATACCCTGCAGTCTCATCACTTCGAGTCTGCTTTTCTTGGCAGGGTTCATATTTCTTCTCTTTTGGCTCCTTCAGATATCGGTTCAATTTCCCTTCTCTCTTTAGTTCTCGACAGTCACGTGTAGTTTGACCACAGTCGTGATGGAACTCACACCAGAGCCTTTTATCTCGCTTATTGACGGACGTCCGGACGGGGGTCATTCCAGTTGTTTTCCAATCGAGGCTTCTTGTCTTTTTCTTTTCGAGGGACATCCCTGGGGCTATCCGCTTGAGGGGTGTATTGGTGCTTTCTCTTTCCAGAGCTAGGCTCATCATACGTTTTGCAGATATCGGAGGCCTGAATGAACTTTTGAGCAAGATTCATGGCTTCTGAGAACGACGAGGCCTCGCTTTCCGCGAGCTTCAACTTGAATACTGCTCGATGGATATAACCCGGACATGAGCGCGGTGAATGCGACGATGTCCTGTAGATCATAAACTTTTAGCGATTCTTCGTTAAATCTCTTGATGTAGTCGGCTAGGTCCTCTTCCCTCCGTTGTCTAATCGACATGAGATGGATATTGGTCTTCCGATGTCTTCTACCCGCGATGAAGTTCTGCTTGAAAGCTGCCTCGAGGGCGGTTAAGCTCGATATGCTCCCGGAGGGGAGTTCGGTGATCCAGGTTAAGGCCAACCCCTTTAAAGTGGTCGAGAAGAACTTGCACCATGTCGCCTCACTACTTGTCTGGACACTCATCTGCGCTTTGAAGGCGGCCAGGTGGTCAATGGGGTCCGTTGTTCCATCGTAATGATCGATGGGGGGAACTTTAACCTTTCGAGAGGTGAGAGCCCTCATGATGTTTTCCCCGAAGGGTATTGAGAAGCCTAGGTTGCCCATTTGGACTTCCGACTCATGGCTGGATTCGGAGCTCGAGGCCCGCTGTCTATGACCCCTTCGATGTCGAGGCTCTTTCTCTTTTCGAGGCTCTCTCTGCTCCTGGGGCTCCGTCTCTCGAGGTTCCCTCTCTCGAGGTTTCCTCTGTTCACGGTTGGGGATGGGAGGCGTATTCCTCGCCCTAGACTGCGCTCGTTTTTCGTTCAAGACTTCTCGAGCGTCACGCTTACCGTTCCACAGGTAACGCTCGTTGATCACGTGTCGCGCGTCTTCTTTGCTGGGGGCGGCCTGAGTTTCCCGTCGAGACACCCGTGGCGAGTTCGGTGGATCGAGGGCTATGACCTGGGGTTGATCAAGGTTTTGTACTTGATTGCGTTCAATCACAAGTCGAGGCATGGGAGGCAGCGGAGGCCTGTTCGAGGTACCTTCTCCTCCTACTTGGAAGTTTAGTATCAGAGCTCGGAGGCCGCGCTCAAAATTGTCGCTGAAGCAGTCGGCCAGCTGCTGAAGGTCCTGTTGAGTGACTGGGTTAGGTCTGGTCTGCTCGAATCGCGGGGGGCCCGCTGGTGTTGGAGCTTTCCTGACTCGAGGAGCCCCGAGGTTAATTGCATTCGCAGCCTCTCGTGGGTTAATTTCTTCGAGGATGTGCTGGTTGCGGGCCAAGAGAACGGGAGCCTGCCGGGGGTTCTCCGTTGTCTCGTCGGCCACCTCATGGGACGGTGCCCTCGAGTGGTGAGAGGGGATGGGTGTCCTTTGTCGCCTCCGGTTTCTCCGAGTGATGGCCATGACTTTTAGCTCGATGTCCCCACAGGCGGCGCCAACCTATTTCGGGTAAAAACTTGTATTAGTTGGGATGGATCGAGATTAGGATTAACGAGGGTCGGATGCTTGGAGACTGTTGGGAGACCTGCACATGACGAGAGTTAGACTACCCTGGGGGTGGATCAAGGGATCACCCCTCCGACGATCAAGTCAGTTGATGTGTATTAATTGGGATTTGTAAAGTGGATTGTCTAGAATTCCGTACCTCAATAACTGGGGATCTGCCCAGTATTTATAGGTGTTGAAATGTGTGAAGAATGTCTCTGCCATGCCGGCACAGAATTTAAGACAGGTGGGTCCCACTAGAGGACTTCCACGCTGGCAGCAAGCCTTGGAGCTTTGGAGCATGTAGTGGCCCACCAGGCAATATTGGGCCCAAACATTCCCCTTTCCGCGTACTAAAATATATTCTCACTCAACTCAAATAACTAAATAATAACTTTCATTCCTCAAATGATAATAAGGATATTTTTCCAATCCAAAATAACCAACTTATTCCTTAATAATATAAGGATGCTAAATAAGAAAATTTAAGCTAGTGTAGCTTAGCTACCTATTCAACTACTAACCTTGGAACGCAAATAAATACTCTATGGAGTTCCATTACCATTTCCAATTAGTTTTCTTTATACTTTTATGGAGTAAACATTTCATCTTCCAAGTCTCCAGATTCTTCACTAGAATAATAATAATCTAAATTCCTAGGTCTAGTAGATCTTCGAATCCTTTTGGGTTGAGGTCCATCCTATTCTAACTCTAAATTACTAACATCACCCAGATAAGGTTTCCAAGTAACAATGTAGATGTCGATAACAGGGATGCCTACTTTTAACACATAACACATATCTCTAGGCTACTGTAGCTATCACTGCCAAACTCATAACCTCCATCACTCTCATCATCACTCAATACAATAGGGTTGTAGTAGCTCCCTACTCTACTATCTTGTTTGTTAAACATGGCTAGGCGTCTACAACAAATAAACGTACTTCCATACATATTTGATACTCTCACTTAACGTGATTCCCAGCAATAAACAATAAGTAAGCACAACCAACAATATAAGCATAAGAATATAAACAATTAGCAGGGAAGAAAAAATATAATAATGCTGAACTAACTACTATTTAATGCAAACATAAAATATTTCTGTCCTATATGTCCTTCCTATATTACCATCTCTCACAAAACAATAAAATAAACTAGAAGTATTAAAATAATGGATAATTAAATAAAATTATATAATTTTCGAATAAATAAAAAGAAGAATCCAAAGTGAATTACGGGGAAAAAAATTATTTTTGAATAAAAAAAAAACTCGGAACTTATATAATTTTAATAATAATAAAAAAATTCGAATAATAATTTTCGAATAAATAACATGTTTCATAAACCAATTTAAACACAAGAAATGAGTAGGAGCTCAAGTATAAGAAATTCATTTTATCTAACTAGCTAGTTAGGCGCCTAATTTTTTTTTAAAATAAATCTAAAGCTCCCAGATACCACTTTGTAACACCCCATAATTCTCTCTTTTCCAAAAATACTTTTCAAATATAAAATAAGAGAATCATCAAAGCATTATCGCCCGTGTGATAACGTATTGGCATATTCAGAATTTTACAGCGGAAAACATATAACTAACTTTAGAATTAATAAATAACAAAGGGAACTTTAAACCAAACAACAATGTTATCGTTAAATTCAAACCAAACTTAAATATAAATGTATTATTTGCTCACTACGAATGGATCATCACATGATCAATAAGGCAAAGTCATGATCAACACATACAAAGAAAGCACGTAGTCAGCAAAACTGAGTACTACATAATTAATGAATAAACATTTCTAACATGATAGTAATAAATATAAACAGAGATAAATAACAACATAACAATCTACATATAACTTTTACTCAACTAAACTTTAACAACCTTTCTATTACTTTAATGGAATAGGCATTGGACCGAGTTGTCTAACTAAAAACCAGCCTTCACCTAGGAAGACGATATACAAAAAGGTGATCGAGGAACCTTTTAAATGAAAATAGGAACGGTGATCAATCCGATTCCCAAAAAAAGCCAGGATCCGCTCACCATGTGCCCCAACTCCTGATTGTCCAACTTCAGACGTGCACCAATCTAAAGTTTATTACTATACAAGTTTCACTTTACATGATTTACCATTTATTACTTGTTATGACACACAAGTTAAGCAACATAGATAATATATAATCAAACATTCACAACCTTATTTTTATCTTAGGATTAAATAAGTGATCACACAACTTACAACCCAAGATTAATTCCTTCTCTAATTCAATTTCTTATGTGTTGAACCTAGCCAACAATCAACTTACCTTTCAAAGGCATAAATTATTAATTTACCAAATAAGACCCACAATCCTCATAGAGTAGTGAAAATAATAATATAAGGGAATATATGTAACACCTCGATAATTCTCTCGTTTACAAAATACATTTTCAATATAAAACTCAGAGAATCATCAAAGCATTATCTCCAGTGTGATGACGTATCGGCTTATTCAGAATTTTGCGGCGGAAAACATATAACTAAACTTTATAATTGAAATATAATAAATAATAAAACTACTTTAAAAATCCAACACACTATTAATGTTAACTTCAAACCAAACTTAATATAATTTTATCTACTAAAGCAATAGATAAAACAATCTGCTACTCAAGCTCTCCATTCCTAGATCCCCATGATGCAACATCTACATACCTGTAGATGTCAATGCACTAAAGAATCTGCTCACCAAGAATGGGTCATCACAGGATCAATAAGGCAAATTTATAATAAACACATACAAACAAAGCACGTAATCAGCAAAGCTGAGTACTAAATAATAATAAATAAATATTTCTAACATGATACTAATAAATCATAAGCATGAATAAATAATAGCATAACAATCTAACATTCTGCAGACAACTTTTACTGAACTAAACTTTAACCATCTTTTTATTACTTTAATGGAATAGTTATTGGACCGAGTTGTCTAACTAAAAACCGGGCTTCACCTAGGAAGATGAAATACGGGTGCGACTCCGTATTCCATAATGACCTGCAATATCGAGGAACCTTTGAATAAAAATAAGAACGATGATCAATCCAATTTCCTAAAAAAGCCATGGCACACACTCACCATGTACTGCAATTCGTGATTGTCTAACTTCATACGTGCACCATTCTAAAGTTTATTACTATCCAAGTTACACTTTACACGACTTACCAATTATTACTTGTTATGACACACAAGAAATACAAACACATATGATCAAACATTCACAGCTTAATTCCTTTTTATCTTAGGATTAAATAAGTGATAAAACAACCCAAGATTATTAATTCCTTCTTATTTCAATCCTTCTTATTTGTTGAACCTAGCCAACAACCAACTTACCTTTCAAATACATAAATTTTCAACTTACCAAATAAGGCCCACAATCCTCATAGAGTAGTGAAAGTAATAATATAAGGGAGCACATGATTCAAATATGATCCAACTGAATAAATATATTAATTCCCTCATGTTGAATTAATCAATAAAGTTCCCAACCAACATTATTCCATCAATATTCCATACAAACATGATAATCAACTCGTAATTAAATCTCATACTTAACATGTTCGTACACAGGCATAAAACATGTAAAATCCAACCATAATAAAAATCACATATGAACTTACAAAGTTCCTATACATGATACTACAAATTTTCATTCCTGAAATCATGATACTACAACACATAACACATAGGTATGTACGTACCTTGTGTAGACAAATTGGTAGGCCACCTTTAACACTATAAAAATTGCCTTTTGAATAATCTCCATCTAAAACAACCAACAGAATTCACTAGTAGAATAAATGCTTATTGCTGCGGTCAAAAAGTGGTCTATTGCAGCGGTTTTGGCTGCGCAGCAATTAAGGGGGAAGCAATAGGTAATTAATATATTGCTGCGGTTTCTAGGTAAAACCGCAGCAATATGTTTTTTTATTATTAAAATTATGAAACCTATTGCTGCGGTTTTTGCCCAAAACCGCAGCAATAGGTCCAGGTATAAGCAAAAATAATTTTTTTTTTTGCATTTATTCATTAAATTTAAAAGGTAAAAATGTAGAAACATAAAAAAAAAAACTACAAAAAGATCAAGCTGATAACTACAACATCAAAGCCATAAAGATTAAAAGTAGGAACATAAAATTGAATCATTGTATCTCTGTGAAGTACAATGCACTCATCGAAAACTCGTGTATTACTAACACTGATTGTGTAGAAAACGAAAAATAAAATACATGGAGCCATATTACTTCTCAAACATAATAACAACAAAACTCATGTATCACCAACAGAAAAAAAATCCAAAAAAAAAAAAAAAAAAAAACCCATAACACCAAGTATCACCAACCGAAAAAATCCAAAAATAGAAACGAAAAGTCCAAAAACAAAAACGAAAAATGCAAAACAACAAGTATCACCAACCGAAAAAAACCAAAAAATAAAAATGAAAAAAATAAAAAACCCGTGTAATTTCCAACGAGAACAACAAAGACGAAGAAACGCGAACGACGACGAATGATGGCCGGCGGATAAAGACGAAGAAACGCGAACGACGGCGAATGATGGCCGGCAGATATACGAGAAAGAAGCTTCAATTTATGTTTCGTTTCCAGATCTGAAGAATAGCCGAAGGAGCTTCGAACGGTGGACGAAGGATATACGAGAGAATCACAACCGACGAAGGAGTCAAGCGACGATGAGAGAGGAAGAGGAGTTTTCGTGTTTGGAGAAGGATGGCCGGCGAATCAGAGAGTTCTTGTTTGGAGACGGATGGTCGGCGAATCTGTAGAGTTTTTTTGTTTGGATATTCATAGGAGTTAGGAAGAGGAGAGAGGAAGAGGAGAGAGAGGAATAGGAGAGTGGGAAAAGGAACGTTCAAAAAGAAAGTAAGGAAAACGGCTGTTATGAACCCTAATTAGGTCGCATGCTAATAAAAATAAATAAGAAGCCTATTGCTGCGGATATATAAATAAGAACCGCAACAATATTATTTTTAATATTATTTTAATATATTGCTGCGGTTTTTTGCCAAAACCGCAGCAATATATTTGGTCAAAAAGTCAATTTTTTTCAAAAATTTTCCACTAATACTATATTGCTGCGGTTTTTTGTCGAAACCGCATCAATATCTTTATTTTATATTTTATCTTTTCTTTTTACGTGATATATTGCTGCGTATGGGCAATACCGCAACAATACCACAGCAGCAAATAGCATTTATTCTACTAGTGATTTAAAATCAATACTTCACATAAATTCCAGCAACTTTAAAATACTTTAAATCCCACTTTAAAAATATTTAAAAGTTGTTTTTATTATTAAAACCTCAATTACTTATATTACCTAACATAGTATTACTATACTAGTCATTAAAATCCATAAAACTCCATTAATGACAACCTTTCTAAAATTCTAGCAACGTATAAATTATTAGAACAATCTTTAAACATACTTAAACATGCTTAAATTCATAAGTTAAATCAATTTCATAGTTTATAACATGCTACTATGATTTTTCAATCTTTAACACCCTAAAAATTCATGCTTACATAATTAAAACTCAATCTAAATATAATTATCAAATATGAAATTTTATTCTTTCAATACATAATTTATATAATAATAGATTCACCATTAAAATAGTAAATCAAAGCCTCTAATCATATTTAGTACTAAAGCAAAACATAAAAACATCATCTTTAATCAAAACTTGAGGAGGAAGAAAAGAATTAAACCAACACAATCAAAGAGAACAAAGAGAAGAGAGGCGTCGACACCCATTGGGAGCGGTGACTGGTCGGCGGCATAGGTGGTGGTGTGGTGAAGTTTCTTGGTGACGAGGAAAGTGTTTCTTGAAGAAGAAGAAAGAAAGAAGAAGGAGATCAAAAGAAAATAACGTGGGAGAGGAAGGAGAGTGCAGGGCCGCCGGTTGTATGTAAGGGAGGAGAGAGAAAGATTGTATGGGTAAAATAATTAGGTCCAAGTTATTGATATGTATGTTTTCCTTTTGGGCTTAAGAAAAGGAAATTTGGGTTTCAATAGAGTTTTATGATGAATAGGATTGATGATTTAAAACTCCTAACATCAATAGAAATTCTTTTCCTAGTCCATTTAGAATTTGGATTCCTCAAACCCATTTAAACTCCTTTTCCAAATTCAAATGGTATTTCAAATATTTTTTTCAAAGCATGGATTAACAAAATATTTTGACTTCCTTAAATCCTTAAAATAATTCCTTTGACATTCAAAATAGTCAACCTTTTTAAATAAATAAATCATTTTAAACTAAATAATATAAATATATATATACTAAAATATAGTTATAAAATCCATAAATTTACGGGGGATTACAACACATGATTCAATCATGATCCAAACCAATAAATATATTAATTCCTCCATGTGAATTAATAAATAAAGTTCACAACCGACATGCTTGCATCAATCTTCCATACAATCATGATATAAATCTCATAGCTAAATGTCATACTTAACATGTTCGCACACAGGCATAAAACATGTAAAATCCATCACAATAGCAATCATATATGAACTCACAAAGTCCCTATACATGATACTACATAACTTTCCTGCCTAAAATCATGATACTACATCAAACAACACATAGATATGTACGTACCTTGTGTTGACAAATTAATAGGTCACTTTAATAACTTTAGAAGTCGCCTAGAGAAAATTCTCCGCCTGAAATAACCAATAAAATTTATAATCAATACTCCAAATAATTCCAGCAACTTCAAAATACGTTAAATATCCTTTAAAAATATTTAAAAGTTGTTTTCATCCTAAAATCTCAATTACTTATATTCCCTAGCATAGTACAGTACTATGCTAGTCATTAAAATCCATAAGACTCCATTAATAACAACCTTTCTCAAATTCTAGCAACGTATAATTTATTAAGACTCGCTTTAAACATACTTAAACATGCTTAAATTCATAAGTTTAATCAATTTCATAGTTTATAACATACTACTATAATTTTCCTATCTTAACGCACTAAAAATCAATGCTTTGATAATTAAAATTTCAATTTAGACATAATAATCAAATCTGAATTTTTATTCTTTAAAGAAAGATAATCATAGGTTCATCATTAAAATAGTAAATTAAAGCTTTTAACAATAATTAGTACTAAAACAAAACATAAAAACATAATCTTTAATCAAAACTTAAGGAAGAAGAAAAGTAATTAAACCAACACAAGAAGAAACAACAAGGAGCGTCGGCCGAAGGACAGCAACAGGGACGAAAACACGTGGTCGACGGTGGTGGTGGTGGTGTGAAGTTGGGGGATTTTTTGTTGAGGAAGAAATTGTTTCTTAAAAGAGAAGACAAGAAGAGAAAGAGGAAAAATCGTGAAAAGGGAGAAGTAAACTAGGGGGTTGGTTTTCTTGTGAGGGAGGAGAGAAAAAGTTTTTGTGTGGGTAAAATATTTAGTTTAAAGTATTTATAAGTATGTCTTCCTCTTGGGTTTAGGAAAAGAAAATTGGGTTTTAAGTAGAGTTGAATGATGAATAGGTGATAAATAAAACTCTTAACATCACTAGAAGTCCCTTTTCCTAGTATAATTAGTATTTGGATTCCTCAAGCCCATTTAAACTCCTTTTTCAAATCAAAATAGTGTTTTAAATATTTTTCAAAGCATGTCTTAACAAAATATTATAATTTCCTTAAATCCTTAAAATAATTCCTTTGACTTTCAAAATAGTCAACCTTTTAAAGAAATAAATTATTTTAAACTATATTATACTTATATATATATATATATATATATATATATATATATATATATATATATATATATATACTAAAACATATTTATAAAATCCATAAATTACGATGGATTACAAATTCTCTCTAAACTCTCCACAAATACATTCAAACGCATTCAACAACAAGAATTTTCATTCTATCTTTATTGAATGATCTTCATTCAATGTTCTCTTTGTTAAGGCTTACAATTGATTCCTCCGACGTCCGTATGGCCAGACCTAGGTGATAAAGGTGTAATTCCAAGGGTCAATGCCAATTTAATTATTTATATACTAAAGTATTTCATTTTCATGATGTAGGAATCAAATTGAAATACACGCGCATATAAAATTTTATATTTGTATATTATTTCTAACTTCCTTATAATTATTTTCGTAGTTATATGTATGCTTTGAATATTTTCCGTGACTTTTTAATTACAATTGTTTGATCACCATTATATTTTTGTTTGCTGAATCAGAATTGCAAATTAGTTAAATCACACCTTATAAGATAAATTGGACACCCGATCTGGGTACCTATTAATCTTGTAATTAAATTATGTGATCATCAAAATTAGATCTTATATGTTAAAAACCAACTTTTGACATGTTTGTCTCTTTATACAATCAACCTCTATGTGCATGTATTTGAATATTTCATTGAATAATTAAGGAAATCCCCTGAACTGAAAATCTCTTCTTTTGGATTTTGTTGATTTTTCCTGAAAAAAATTACGACTCTCTTCGAACCAAAACATTAAAAAAAAATTGTGGAATGAGTGTATGCAATTTTGGTTAAGTTGCCGGTGAAGTAACGGTTAACATCAATATGATTTGTTGGTTTTGAGACTAAATCATATTTTCTTTTCATTTTACCCTTTGTAACAACCCTAGCTTTCCAATACTTCTAAAAACATCTTATAATAAATAAATTTAGAAATTTCAAAGATGCTACGCCGTGATGATTAATAATAATAACCGCAAGGCTAATGGTTTTAGCTAAAAAATCATAAACAATGAGTTTTAAATAATTATTACAAACCAACTAATCGAATGTAAATAATTATTTACAAACCAATATAAGTTCTAAAGTCAAGTAAATAACAACAGAAGTTTTATTAATGTCTATTAAGCTAAAGGAGATCTAACACACTCTTTAACCCAACCAGAAGCTAACTATCTTCAAATCTCTACACATTAAAAATGTAATATTAGCCAAAGGCTGACCAAGATTTAATACTCTAATAAAACAAAACTATTCGATGTGGAGGCAAGACATATAGAAATATCTTGCAAATTCATTTAAAAGCTGTACATATTATATATAATATATTAACTTTCCAACAACCTCAAATCCAATCTTTCTTTCTGAACCATTCTGTAAATCATTCAAATATAACTCATTTGTAATATGTGACTACGAAGTAATAAAATCCGATGAGCTAGCGAGGCTCACTTGACAAGGTAAATAATAAAGTCCCTAGTATGCATACTTTTAACTTGATAACGTACCAATAAGGAAGACAAATGACAAGAGTATTGATCAATATACTCCCAACTACTAAAATAAATTGTTGAGAAATGTCCTTTGAATGTTCTTGTTCTTTCGGTGCTAAGAATGGGCTATTTGGGGGGGGGGGGTGATGGAGCCCTGTTGTGCGTTGGTGGAGATTTTCATTTTTTCAGTAAAGTCCAAGTTGGTTCATTTAGTGGGAAGATACTTTATATCTTCCTCTTTTGTTCCTATTCCAATCTTCTCATTTCCATGGCAAAGGTATGGTGTGCTTCACATCTAATCTTTTGTCCAAGTAAGATATTGCAACATATTAAAATCCAGTTATCCAATAAATTTAGAACCTTATTCAAGCACTGGTGGTATTATATAATGTCAAATTTGATCCTTTCTCTCAAGGACTTCTTATGTTACTCTATTCTAGGCCCTAGAAGCTATTGAATGGAGAAAAATGTTCTTCTAGTTCTTTGCCTATAGAAGGCTTCGGCTTTTTCTTTTGCCAAATCTCTGTTAAGGAAAAGGTCAATGAGTATCTGCTAATAAATTTTGAATTAGCGTTTAATATCTTTAGTTTGTCTGGTACTCTCTATTGCTCCCTCTCTCAGAAATTTATGAGGATGTTTAAAAAGTTTTGCAAGCTTGCTGTATGAAAATTTTGTTTCATGCTATGTCACTCCTGTATGGAGATAAGAGTTGTCCCATTTGATCGTTGGTACGATTCATTCTTTTGCAGCTTCTTCTGTGGTATAATATCACAATTTTCTGTAATGTTTGGTCAAGTATGCTCTTGTTTAGTACCAATCTCTACTGCTAACGTGAGATCAAATCAATTTGTTATTAATTCTTTCATCAATGGTAGAGATTGCTCCAATTCTAATTGGGTTTTTAACCTGCTAAGCATAAATTTGGTCCTTTTAGTCAAGAATCTTCCTTATTTATACATTAATGAGAATCTTAGTTATGTCTATGTTCTCTCTCAAAATATTAGGTGGAAATTTTCCATTTTAGGGAATTTTGTCAATATAAAGACTAATTTTATTCTCTTTTGTTCTTGTGTGAGTAAATTAAGAGTGGTATGTTATAAATTCAATAAATTCTCTAAAGCTTCAGGGCTGGTTGCAAGCTTAGAGAAGAGCAATATTTACATTGTTGGAGATGGGAACCATGAAGCAACTCTCCTTGCTGAACCTGTGCAGCTGCCAATAAGAGAGTTGCCTTTTAAGTATCTGGGTGTCCCCCTTGCTTCAAAGAAGCTGAACTTTTCCCAATGTAAAGTTCTGGTGGACAAGATTACTGAGAGAGCTCAAGGGTGGATAGCCAAGACTCTTTCATATGCTGGTAGGCTTCAACTAGTGAGAAGCATCCTGAGCTCAATGCAAAACTATTGGGCTCAGTTGTTCACCCTTCCCAAGAAACTTATAAGAGCAGTTGAAACTGTATGCAGGAAATTCTTGTGGACTGGGAAGACAATGGAGTCTAAGAAAGCCTTTGTTGCCTGGGCTACTTTTTACAACCCAAGAGTGACTGGTGGCTAGAACCTAATCAACATGGAAGTTTGGAACAAAGCTACAATTCTGAAGCTGTTATGGGCTCTTGCTTTCAAACCTGATAAGTTATGGGTTCAATGGGTGAATGAATATTATATGAGAAGGAGTGATATCTATTCTGTTGCTATCAGTAACAGTATGTCATGGCAACTTAAGAAGATAATTGCATTTAGAGAGATATTGCATGAGTTAGGAGGATGGAACTCAGTGGTTCATAATGACAAATATAGCATTAAAAAAGCTTATAAGCTATTAATGGGGTCCTTTGAGAAGGTGGAGTGGAGTAGAGTTATCTGCAATAACAAGGCTAGTCCCAAAAGTAAATTTACACTCTGGCTGGTGCTTCAGAACAGACTACCTACTGCAGATAGGCTTAGCAAATGGAACATACCTTGCTCTCTTAGGTGTAGATTATGTGAAGCTGAAGATGAATCCATTCAGCACTTGTTTTTCAACTGTGCATATGCTACAATAATCTGGCAGGCAATTCATAGTAAGATGCACTGGGACTACCAAGCTCGCTCATTTTGTGAAGAGTTTAGGAAGGCCAGGATCAAAGCTCGTGGGCAAAGCAGTCAAGCTAGGCTATATGTTAAACTATTTACAGAGGTTGTTTATGCAATATGGCTCCAAAGGAACAATAAAGTGTTTAATGATGCTTTAGTTCCTGCTCCTGAATTAGTTAAAGAGATTGTATTTAGGACTGCTTGTACTCGTCCTGAGAATGAAAGAACTTTGTTAGTTGATTAGTTTGTAACCTTGTATTGGGTGGCAGGTTTGTGATGTGGTGGAGATCTAGGTTGTAAGAAGCTTATTTGGCTTCACCTTAGTTTTTTTGGTTATCAATAACAACTTTGAATTGCCAAAAAAAAAAAAAAAAGAGTGCTATGTTTGGTTTCCTTAGGTGTAGTCCATATAACATCTCAGACTTTCTTTCTTATAGCTAAGAAAAGGTAGAAGTCTCGTGATTATGAAAAATACTAAGGTTTGTGTTATATTCATAAAAAGGGAAGCTATGAGGGAAAACAAGATCCTTTTAAGGGGTATCCTCTTTAACTTTTCTTGGATCTTAAAGTATTTAGTCATTCTCGTTCTTTGGAATTGGTTAAAAGTCTGCTTTCTATCTATGGTTGTTTTAGTTAATAGTTATAGTTATTTAAATATTTTATTATCTGATTTTAGATTGTATATCCATGTAATTACAAACTCCAATTTAGGCTACAGAAGCTATTGGATTGAAATTTTTCACTCCATTCTAGGCCCTAGAAGCTATTGGAATGGAGAAAAATATTTTTGTCATCATGTGTCAATAGAAGGCTTTGGCTATTTTATGTAACACAGCTCTGTTAAAGAAAAATACAATGTTTTTATTTTGCAAGCTATCGCTCAATTTTCGATGAATATATATAGTTTGTCTGTTATTCATTATATAATGTAATCATTTAAGGTCAAATGGATGTTTTTAAATGTCAGAGATCTTGCTAATATGAATTTTTTATCATGTCATGTCTGTTTGGAGACAATAATTGTTATTAGGTCTAGCGAGGGGCAGGACTTAGCTAAGTCTTCCCTTCCATATAACTATGCTTTATGATTATCAGTAGTTGGAATATAAGAGGTTCGAGGAGGCCTTTAGCTATGGAAGAAGTGAAAGTTTTTTGTAAATCTAATAAAGTAAAAATTATGATGTTATGTGAGACCAAATTGCCAACTCCTCCCTCTGAGGGGTGTGTTAGGTATTGTGGCTTCACTCATTTTTGACTTTCTTCCTTCAAAGGGGTTAGCAGGGGGATGTGGATCGTGTGGAAGAATGATAGTTGTAATCCTTTTGAACTAACACCCATTAGTAAAGAATCTCGTTTTTTGGGCTTGTAAAATTGAGCTATTAGCCATTAATTTTAGCTTTATTGCTATTTTTATCTATGCTCCTCCCAATTATAATTTGAAGTATGAATTTTGGAGAATTAATTGATTTTACTATTATATTAGGTGACTTTAATGAGTGAAGTTCCCATTTAGCCAAATTAGGTGGGGCTGAATTTAGATTTTCTAGATTAGCTATTATGAATCACTTCTACTCTGCTCTCGAATGCATAGAACTCCCATTTGAAGGGAACCCGTATACTTGGCGAAAATTAACGTTTTATAAGTTCTTGATTATGAATCTTTTTGATTGAATCTTTTTTTGGCAAGTTTATGTGATTGAATATTATATAAGTTGATTGGGTGTAAATTTGATTTGATTAATATTTTGTTTTTGGCAAGTTTATGCATGGAATTGGGGTTGATTAGGTGGCCAGAGGTTGTTTGTTGAATCTTGAAATATAATATCTATGTTGGGGGCATCCAAGGGGGGACATTATTGCTCCCCCTTGGCTTATATAATAGAGATCTTATAAGTCACATATTGTACGCCTAGGTTTGACTCGACCCTAAACAATCCAAGGGAAAAAACACATTTTTTAAAATAAATATAATGGCGTAAGAAGCCTCACCCATTTGCTAAAGATATAAACGGATTTAACACATCAAACCAATTAGCTTGGAAACAATTGTGATATACTGCAATGCATTTGCAAAGTATGAAAAGCTTATAACTAAAAATCAATATCATGCCATTCTATATTACCACATGTGAAAAGGACAACTTGATATTTAGTCATAAATTCATACAAGTGGTATTCTTATGCCACGTACAACTTCACTACCATAGAACAAAAAACGCATCGAAAGTAAAAGCAAGATCATTCCACCATTAGAGGAAGGTTATTGCAATACTAATATGTACGTAAAGGTACAAAACAGTACCAAACAGACTGAATTCCACTCGTTCAAAAGCTATTAGACATAGTCATTCACAACTATAATACTGCAACTATAAACCCCACACTTAACTATCACAATACTACATACAGTTATGCTAATTTATGATATATTTCATTGAACAAACAACTATAGTATTATACTAAAATTCAGCAGCCAGCAAAACAATCCACATAACAATAAATTTTAGAGTAAATTTTGAAACTAATAATTAGCAATGAACCTCGAAAATATGCTAGCTAAATCATATTAAACATCAAACATGAACTAATCATGTAAATTTCATATACTATAAATTTCCCCTAATTCAATTTTCAAGAACCCTAATTTAACAAACTCCCAACTTCTACAATCAAACAAGGTTAAAAAATTAAAAACATAAGGCTGGAACCTACTTGTTTAGGGGAAGTAATAAGGTGAAATTACTCAATAAAGGACCCAAAATCGTTCTTTGATCCGATTTTGGACCCGAAAATCACAAACTCAAGAAGAAATTCTCCTCTTTGAAAACCCCACAAAATAAAACCGAGAGAATATGGACGAAATAGATTATGTGAGTTTATGGTTGGTGACTGTGTTTTATTTTGTAGATCTAAAGGACTAATGGAGTATGGATGCAAAGATTGAAAAAGAGCTAGAATAGGTTGTCGTGGGTTTTTTATGATATTAATGTATCACTCCCCTTCTTTCTTTCTTTCTTTTCCGTTGGTTTCTTTTTTTTTTTCTTTTCTTTCTCTCTCCTTATACTAGTAATATTAAATTCAAAGGTGGGCACAGAAGCACCATCCTATATGTGATGCACACTCCGAAACGACAACGTTTCGTTGGTTTGGTGTGACCCAAGACCGGTTGGCATTGAATGAAATGTTCACCCAATCTATGGAGGAAGTCAATTTGAAAAAACCCAGGATTTCTCTCTCCTGCTTTTATGAGCCGGTCTTATTTTCTCTCTCCTGAGTTTTTATTTTGTCTCTCTCCTCACATCACTTTATCTCTCTTGCATTTTCTCTCTCCTCACTTTATCTCTCCTACATTTTTGTCTCTCTTTAGCTCTCCTTTAATTTCATTCTCTTTAGTTATTATATTTATAACTGGAATTAGTTATGAGTAAATGTTAATTATTGTGAGTGAAAAATTTATAAATTCCAACATATATGAGATTGAGTGATATCATGGAAAATTCTACATTATTGAATGTAGAAAATACTTCATTGAATGTAGAAAATTCTGCATCAAATGTGGATAATGCAAGTCAGCCCATAGGTAATGAAAATATCATAATTCTTACGTAAAAGTGTAATGAACATTATGTACGTCTAGATGCACATATGTTATATTGCAATGAACAAATTTAAAAATGCCACAATGTTTCCATGTAGTGAACATGGTAGTTGAGTTGTAAATATTTTGTTATCGTGTTAATATTTTTTGTTGTGAAGCAGAAGTTTGTGAAGCTGATATATCTGACTTGATGCACAAAGAAGTTGCAAACGATGATGAATCTTATGAACTCTACAACAATTACTCATTTAAATGTGGTTTTGGTATTGGCAAAAATAGAGTTAATAGAAGATGTGATAGTGTGATTATTAGGCAACTTTTTTTTCTTGTTCTTGTGAAAGGAAGAAGAACAGCTTAGAGACAATGCCCAAAGTAGAATGTTATTATGATTAATGATTATTTGCATGGCTGCAATGTAGATTACAATAAAAGTATAGTCGTTCTTTTGTGTTATTGTTATCAACATCTGTTCATGCACATGTATGTTTTTTGGTTTTTAAATTATATGTTTATTAAAAATGTTGAACCCTAGTTTTGATAATGACAAAGAAACAAAGGAACAAACTAAGTAGTGAACTAATGAATTATTTAAGTGTATGGTGTCTAAGGTATCAATGCAAGGAACTGGGAGAATACAAGTCAATGAAGAAGTCAAGAGAGGATTTCAAAGGCTAAGTAAAGAAGTTTCTATGTTGATACTGGAGCAAGCATTGGATCAAGAATAATAGAAGCTAGGCGTTTTATTTTCTAGTTCCAATGTAAAGGAACAAAGAAAGAATGGTAAGGAACTGTGGCAGAATATTTGAGAATGAAGCGTTTGTTCCTCTGTAAGGAACAAACTCAGTGGCACTTAGAAAATATGTTAAAGGAACTGAACTAATATAAGGAACTAGACTTAGGCGTGTACTTAGTATAACGGTTAAAAGATAATGGAGTAAGTCATGCCTAGATTATAGGAAATTAGTTATTCTAATTTCAAATATAAAATCAGTTTTAAAGAAATCTGTTTTGGAAAAGATTTTATTTTTCGGAAAATAAGAAAAATAAATATCCGGTTTTAGAAAGATTTTTTTCAAAATATTATTTTTCTTAAGATTAGAAATCAATTTGAAGATAAAAAGAGTTTAAAAACTGATTTCGATAATGTTGAAGGGAACTCCTATTTTTTAGAGTAATGCTGCATTTTATCCACGTCATTTATAGTTCATGGATCATGGACATGATGTAAAACGTGTTCCTTAGGGAAGGAACCATCGGGTGGATTAAAACGTGTACTCTAACATTAATCCACACTCTTCATAATTACACTATAAATATAGAAGTCTAGATAAGTTCAAATGTGTTGACTAAGTAATTAAGTGAGTTTAACTTATTAAGTGTCAGTGCCTTCATTCTCTCAATAGCCATTGTTTCTTTGCCTTCTTACTCTAATCCACTAAGCTTATTTCGATCAATTGTATTTTGGTTTTGGGTAAGGGAACTTTGAGTGAAGTTCTGTAAGAGAAAGGCTTTGAGTGAAGCTTGTATGTGTGAGAAACTTCGGTGAAGTTGAGAGGAACTGCTGTTAAGGGAACAGTGGTTCAGAACTTGAGTTTAGGAACTCAAGGTAGGGCTCGAGTTAGAATTAGGTTGTAACAGAGTTGTTTGGCCTAATTAGTGAAAGTTGAGTTTAAAATCCCTAGTGGTCGAGGTTGTTTCTTCTTGTTGGCCCAAGAAGTTTTCCTCGTAAAAATCCCTTGTGTTCCTTTAGCTTGTTATTCGTTTAAGTTTTAATTTCCGCAAAAAGTTACGTTTATTTCTACACCTACAATTCACCCCCCCCTCTTGTAGTGTTCCTAGGGAAATAACAATTGGTATCAGAGCTAAAACTCACGTAAGATAGGAAACCCTATTGAGGAAAAGATCCAAGGAACAATGAATACCACCGAGAACTTGAAGAAGGTTATTCCACTCAAAGGCCTCCTATGTTCAATGGGAAGTACTACAACTATTGGAAGAACCGCATGGAGTATTCATCAAGGCTGAAAACTATCAGGTATGGAGAGTCATTGAAGTTGGTGATTTCGAAGTCACAACTACAAATGACAAAAATGAGGTAACTCTTAAACCCTCTCTGATTATGAAAATCTGATTTTGAAAAAATGGAAGTAAATGCCATGGCTATTAAACTATTGCATGTTGGACTTGGACCCCATGAACATAATAGGATCATGGGATGCAAATCCGCAAAGCAAATATGGGATTTACTAGAAGTAACCACGAAGAACTAATGAAGTTAAAAGATCGAAAATTGATTTACTTATGAATCAATATGAACTGTTCTGCATGAAATCCAAAGAAAGCATCCGAGACATGTTTACTCGTTTTACTAACTATAAATGAGTTGGCTTCTCTTGGAAAGTTTATTTCATCTGAGGAACAGGTTCGAAAGTTCTTAGGAGTCTTCCTAAGGACAGATGGATGGCAAAGTCACGCTCTTCAAGAAACAAAAGACTTCACTAAGTTCAACTTAGAACAGCTGGCAGGGTCACTTATGACTCATGAGCTTCACCTTGATACTGAATATGGTGAAAGCTCCAAATCAAAATCAATTGCTCTCAAAGCAGATGATGAAGATGATTCGGACTCTGAAGAAGAAGAGCAGCCCTCATGGTTCGAAAATTTCGAAAGATGTACAGGAACATGAAGAATGGAAACTTCAAAGGTAAAACTAAGAAATTTTCTAACAAAGCTGCTTGTCATAAATGTGGAAGTACAGATCACTTCATCAAAGAATGTCCTCTTGGGAAAACGACAAAACCAAAGAAAGGAACAAGGAACGCTTTGCTGAAAGGAACAAAGAATCAAAAGCTTTCTCTAAGGCAAATGTGCGCAAAGCTATGATAGCTGCTTGGGAGATTCAGAGACGGAAGAAAGAGGAACAACCAACTGAAGAAACAGCAAACCTTTGCCTCATGGCAAACATGACGAAAAAGAAGATGAAGAAAAATTGAGGTAAGTCAACATGGACTTGAGTCAGAACTAGATGGTAAAACTAGGACTGAAATATATGATCTTCTTTATGATGCAATTCTTGAATGTAGAGATGAACGTGAAAAACGTGAACAAACGGAACAAGCCTTAAAGGTTTGCAAGGAACACATAGAATGGCTTAAGAAATGAGAACTGATGCGAAACTAGATTTTTGATTTGTTTGATAAAAACTTAAAAATCAAAGAATGTTATGAGAGTTTGAAAAATGAAAATTATCTAATTAATTTAGAGATTTCACACTTGAAGGAATTTGTCCCTGTTCTGAGTTCCTTTGATATAAGATCAACCCCTTTGAAAGGATACAGATCTGAGATTAAAAAATAATAAAGAGAAAATATTTTAAAGGAACAGATCTGTAATCTTAAAAAGGAACTGGTTGTCGCAAGGAACAGAGGCAAAATCATGAAAGTTCCTAAGTGGATTGAGAAACCACAGACCAAAAGGAAGGAAGGTCTTGGTTTTGAAAACTACAAGAAAAGGAACAAGACAAAGAAATATGTTGATCTACCTAGTGATAATTTGTATGTATTGTGGCAAGGTAGGTCATTACATAAATCAATGTCAATTAAAATCTGAATGATTGGGAAAAACGTGACAATAAGTAAAAAATGGGTTGTCAAAACAAATCCTAGTCAAGAACAGGAACCCACGAAAGATGGGGTTCCTTCAACTAACAACTAGTTGATTTTTGCAGGTTGGAGTGAGGGGAACAACACTTGGTATCTCGATAGTGGTTGTTCCAAGCACATGACAGGAGACAAAACGAAGTTTCTCTCACTCACAACCTATGAAGGTGGCAGTGTAACATTTGGTGATAATAAGAAAGGTAACATTGTTGCTATGGGTAAGGTCGGTAAGTCACCATTACACTCCATTGAAAATGTATTTTTAGTTGAAGGTCTAAAACATAATCTATTAAGCATTTCTCAATTCTGTGACAAAGGAAATACTGTAAAATTTGATAAGAAAAATGCTTAATCATCAACATTAAAACTAAGAAGGTTATTTGGAAGGAACAAGGAAAGGGAACACATACATTGTGGATCTAGACCTTGTTCCTCAAATCAATTTAACTTGTCTTAGTGTTATTGAAGATGATTCACTTCTATGGCACAAGCGTCTAGGACATGCTAGCTTTTCATTACTTGAGAAACTTAGATCAAAAGACCTTGTTTTAGGATTACCATCCATAAAATTTCATATTGATCAAGTTTGTGATGCATGTGCACGAGGTAAACAAGTAAGATCCTCTTTCAAATCTAAAACGATTGTAAGTACCACTAAACCATTAGAGTTAATCCTATGGACTTATGTGGCCCATGAGAATTCAAAGCAGAAGTGGAAAGAGGATATGTACTTGTGATTGTAGATGACTAATCTAGGTACACTTGGGTTATTTTTCTCTCTAGTAAAGATGAAACTTATGATGAGTTCCTTGTCTTTGCTAAAAGAGTTCAAAACCTAAGTGGACATAAAATAATGCACATTAGATCAGATCATGGCAAGGAATTCGAAAATTATAAATTTGATGACCTAAGCAGAGATAATGGCCTAGATCATAATTTTTCTGCCCCTAGAACACCACAACAAAATGGTGTTGTAGAAAGGAAAAATAGAACTTTGGAGGAAATGTCTAGAACCATGTTAATTGCTAGTGAACTTCCAAGGAACTTTTGGGCTGAAGCTGTTAATACTGCTTGTCACATAATTAATCGTGCCATGATGAGACCTATCTTAATAAAACTCCTTATGAACTTTACTTTGGAAAGAAACCAAACATCACCTATTTAGAACATTTGGATGCAAATGTTATGTGCATAATAATGGAAAAGATAATCTTGGAAAAATTGATGCAAGGAGTGATGAAGCAACATTTTGAGGATTATAGAGTATATAACAAGAGAACTATGTGTGTTGAAGAAAGCATTCATGTAATCTTTGATGAATCTGACAAACATAATCCAAGCATACAGGTTGATGACTATGAGATAGGGTTAGCGCAACCTAGTCAAGGAACACAGATTCACAAGAAGAAGAAGAAGTGAAAGAGGAAAGGAACGAGGAATTCGAAAACATTGATATTCCTGTTCCTCAAGGAGGAGAAGATGCTCCTGTTCCTCTAAATGAAGGAACTGAGTCCACCGAGGCTAACAGAGGAACAACTGAGCAGAGTTCCTCATCCACTCAAGGAACTCATGAGGAACAACATGTTCCTATAAGAGAGTTTCAACCAAAACCTTGGAGATTACAAAAGTCACATCCTGTGGAACTCATAATCAGCGACATATCCAAAGGTACGCAAACTAGATCTCAGTTAAGGAACTTTTGTGCATTTCATGCGTTCCTATCAATGATGGAACCAAGAAATCATGAAGAAGCCTTAACTGACTCTGATTGGATTATTGCAATGCAAGCTGAATTAAATGAGTTTGAAAGAAACAAGGTATGGCATCTAGTTCCTTCATCTAAACAACAAAAAGTAATTGGCTTAAAATGGGTGTTTAGAAACAAACTAGATGAATATGGAACCATTGTAAGAACAAAGCTAGACTTGTAGTAAAAGGTTATAACCAACAAGAAGGAATTGATTATGAAGAAACCTTTGCTCCTGTAGCTAGATTAGAAGCCATTAGAATCTTAATTGCATTTGCTGCTTACATGGGATTCAAATTATATCAAATGGATGTTAAGTGTGCATTTTTAAATGGCTATCTAAACGAAGATGTATATGTTGAACAACCCCCTGGTTTCGAAAAAAAATCTCCCAAATCATGTCTACAAGCTTGATAAAGCTCTTTATGGGTTAAAACAAGCACCTAGATCATGGTATGAGAGATTATCTAAGTTCCTTTTAGAAAAAACTTTAAAAGAGGAAAGGTTGATAAAATTCCAAAATCTAAAGGAACTGATATTTTGCTTGTTCAAATATATGTTGATGACATCATATTCGGAGCTACTAATGAAACATTGTGCAAAGAATTCTCAAATCTCATGAGCAATGAATTTGAAATGAGTATGATGGTGAGTTAAATTTCTTTCTTGGACTACAAATCAAACAAACTGAAAAAGGTATAATTGTTCACCAACAAAAATACATAAAGGAACTATTAAAGAAATATGGCCTCGAAAATTCAAAAGTAAATCACACTCCTATGGGAACTTCAACTAGATTAGATGAAGACTCCATAGGAACAAGTGTTGATCAAACAAAATATAGAGGAATGATTGGTTCACTTTTGTATCTAACTGCTAGTCGTCCAGACATAGCTTTCAGTGTTGGTTTGTGTGCTAGATTTCAAGCAAATCCAAAGGAGTCTCACCTCACTGCTGTGAAGAGAATTCTTAGATACCTTAAAGGAACAGATGATCTTGGACTCTACTATCCAAGAAGTGATACATTCGAACTAAAAGGATATGCAGATGCAGATTATGCTGGAGATCTTGTTAATAGGAAAAGCACCTCAGGTATGGCACAATTCCTTGGTCATAGTTTAGTTTCTTGGAGTACCAAGAAACAAAACACAGTTGCTTTATCCACTGCTGAAGCAGAATATGTAGCTGCTGCTGCATGTTGCTCTCAAATGCTTTGGATAAAACAACAACTTAGTGACTATGGAATAAACTTTGAATGTGTTCCTATTTATTGTGACAATACAAGTGCTATAAGTATATCTAAAGATCCAGTGCATCATTCTAGAGTAAAGCATATACATATTAGACATCACTTTTTAAGAGAAAATGTCGAAAAAGGTTTGATAAACTTGAGTTTTGTCAAACTGATTATCAGATTGCTGATATCCTAACTAAGCCTTTGCAAAGAGATAGATATGAAAATTAAGGCTTGAGTTAGGCTTAATAAAAATTAAGTGATTGTTCCTATGTCAATTCCCCCATGTTTGAATCAATTTGAGTGACTTTGTGTGCTAAAAATAATTGTGTTTAATTGCCTAAGACCATTGCAAATTGGAATGTTGCAAAACATAACCATGAAGTCAAAGAAACTAAACAACTCACAAATGTCACATATACTCCCCTTACTGTTCCTAAGGTCAAGAAACATGCATAGTATGAAGGATTTATGTAGCATTAGTTGTTCCTATAGCACAAGTTCCTTAGCATTTATTTTCTTTCAAAAATTAAAATTCATAAAAATCCGAAAAATCCGATAAAATCCAAAAATTAAGGGGAACCAGTTTAATTAAATCTTGGTTTTTTTATCTTTTCGTTTTCTTCTTTTTTTTTATTTTTTTATTTTTTGCTTTATTTCTTTCCCGCGTGTCATAATTACTATTACATGCAAAACTTCCTTCTTCAATGCATCTAAGGAAACCGTGTTCCTCTCAAACGCTTCATCTTCACCAAATCCGAAACCTCATCACACCCTTTGATACTCCATAAAAACCTCCAAACCTTATAATCATGGCAAAAACTTCAAGAAACTCACCTTTTCCAACACCAAAAACAACCGACACTTCAAAAATGGAAATTTCTTCACAACAACAACCCTTGAAACCGACATAATTCAAGAAAACCCCATAGAGGAACAGCAATTAGAATCTCCTAGAAGGAGCATGAGAAGGAAAATTGATTGGGGAAGACGATGAAGAAGAAACCCCGGAACAATCTCGGGGAAGAAGAAGAAACTGCACCTGTTCCTTCCAAAGGAACTGTTTCTTCGTCTTCCAAGAAAAGGGTCGAACGAAGTGAATCTAGGTATGTCTTGGGCTTTTGCGTCGATTTAGAATGGGCAATAAAATTGAATTTCTAGAATTAACCTCCATTCTAAAGGAACAAGGCATGGAATTCTTGTTTGAATTCGCCTTTAATAATGCTCTTGTTCCTCTAGCTATGGACGAGTTTTGTGCAAATTTTGTTAATACTAATGGAACTTGCACAACTGAAGTTAGAGGCAAGAAAATAAGGTTTAATCAAGCAACTTTAAGCAAAGTATGGGAAGTTCCTTGCAAAGGAACTGATTTGTATTTTAAAAGGAAAGGAACTGTTTCCTTTCCGAATTTTCCTCAAGACAAAATCTTAGAATATTTTGGAGGAACAGCTGGCCAAAACAAATTAACCATAACCTACTCTCCCCTTCACAAAGTACTGTTTAACTTGGTTTGGAGAGCACTCATTCCTCGAACTGAAAAGAGGAATGAAGTGGGTCTCTTGGATATGTGTTACATGTTTTGCTTAGACCACACATACAAATCAATTTCCCTTCCCTCTTCATTCAACATTTAACTCACTGTATTAGAACATTGTGTGATTGGTACGGTGCCTCTAATAACTTTTACTTCATCATTTTGAAGTAAGACGCGGTTGGACCACCATAGGCATCAAACAAGGGAACATCTTGAATGAGAAGACCCTAAATGGATTGGCTTGTGTCTGTCCAAGAAGGTGTTCTCATTCAAGGAAAAATGGTTTCCAGTTCCTCAGGAAAAAGAAAACTGCCCAACTATGATTTAGAAGAGGAAATGATGTAATTTTGGATAACTGTCCTGTTCCTAACCGAGGAACAAACCTAAGAGGCGCAAACACATTCCACTAACCTAAACCCTCTGTTCCTTTGAGAGTGAGAAAGAGCACTCGTCGAAAAATTGCTCCTGTTCCTATCTTCCTTTAGTCTCTTATTCGGTAAGGGAACAGGTACCCTCTACTCTCAAGGAAACACATCCACCATCTCCCAAACTCTCTGTTCCTTCACAAAAATACCCTCCATTTCACCTTCGTCCTTCTCTGTTCCTTCAAGTTTTGAGCAGTTGAAGGATGAAAAAAAGACCTAACCTTTGCTTCCACCTCCACAACTCTTCCACCCACACCACCATTTCTTCCTCCCATTTATCACCCTTCACCTTCTGTTTCCATTCCTGGAACAGATGAGCCTTCCACTCAAACCTCCCCAGTTCCTTCACAACATCCCCCATCTGCCTCTAGTTCCAAGGGTAAGGAACAGGAAAATCCGGATGAACATAACTGGGTTAATGAAGTCTGCCTTCCTGCACAACATATGATAAAATTTTACAATCATCTTCATTGGACTTTGGATGCCAAAACTGATACTATGATAAGTCTTATGAAGAAATTGAGTGATACCGTGGTTGCGCAGAAAAGAAGATGGACACTATGGCTCGTACTTGGAGGAGCTGAAGGAACAGGTTGAACTACATCATGGGGGTGATGAAAAAGTTGGAGGATGTGGTTGAAGAAGAAGTTGTGAGGAACACCATTCCCTTCCCTTTCTTAGTTTCTTTATTGTTGTTTTGTTGTTCCTGTTTCTTTCATCAAGGAACACAACTTTTGTTTCTTCCTTTTTCTTTTCTTTCTTTGTTTTGTTATGGAACAAGTGCTATATAATCAATGACTTTTGCTATATTGTCTATGTTTCTAAATGCTTTGCATAATTTCTTCCTTGGAATGGCTAGTATTATGTGATTGATGTTTGAGCAAGTTTACTCTTTGATTTTCTAACTTAACCACTAATGGTGCTTGCATATTGGTCTTAAGGTGTTAAATCAATTCATCAATTCATGCAGAGTCTATTTTTTTGAGGATGACAAAGGGGGAAAAGGATTTAAGGAACAAACTGTACATAAACTTAAAAAAAAAAATGAAAATGAAAAAAATTAAAAATTGGATAAGGTAAATGAAAAATCAAAAATTAGGTAAGAAATGAAAAAATCAAACTTCAGTTACTTCCATAATTGTGTTTTATTTTTCATTTCTTCTTAGTTTTTTCATTCACTTATATTATTTTTATTTCCTTAGTTTGTACCTTGTTGTCATCATCAAAAAGGGGGAAATTGTTGAACCCTAGTTTTGTAATGACAAAGAAACAAAGGAACAAACTAAGTAGTGAACTAATGAATATTTAAGTGTATGGTGTCTAAGTATCAATGCAAGGAACTGGGAGAAACGAAGTCAATGAAGAAGTCAAGAGAGGATTTCAGAGGCTAAGTAAAGAAGTTTCTATGTTGATACTGGAGCAAGCATTGGATCAAGAATAATAAAGCTAGGCGTTTATTTCTAGTTCCAATGTAAAGGAACAAAGAAAGAATGGTAAGGAACTGTGACAGAATATTGAGAATGAAGCGTTTGTCCTCTGTAAGGAACAAACTCAGTGGCACTTAGCAAATATGTTAAAGGAACTGAACTAATATAAGGAAGTAGACTTAGGCGTGTACTTAGTATAACGATTAAAAGATAATGGAGTAAGTCATGCCTAGATTATAGGAAATTAGTTATTTCTAATTTCAAATGATAAAATCAGTTTTAAAAAGAAAATCTGTTTTGGAAAAGATTTTATTTTTCGGAAAATAAGAAAATAAATATCCGGTTGTTAGAAAGATTTTATTTCAAAGATATTATTTTCTTAAAGATTAGAAATTCAGATTTGAAATAAAAGAGTTTATGAAACTGATTTTCGGATAATGTTGAAGGAACTCCTATTTTTTAGGAGTAATGGCTGCATTTATCCACGTTCATTTATATTCATGGGATCATGGGACATGATGTAAAACGTGTTCCTTAGGGGAAGAACATCATGGGTGAATGGATTTAAAAGTTACTCTAACATTAATCCACGATCTTCATAATTAACATATAAATATAGAAGTCTAGATAAGTTCCAAATTGTGTTGACTAAGTAATTAAGTGAGTTTAACTTATTAAGTTCAGTGCCTTCATTCTCTCATAATAGCCATTTGTTCTTTGCCTTACTCTAATTCCACTAACTTATTTCGATCAAATTGTATTTTGGTTTTTGGGGTAAGGAACTTTGAGTGAAGTTCTGTAAGAGAAAGGCTTTGAGTGAAGCTTGTTGTGTGAAAAACTTCGAGTAAGTTGAGAGGAACTGCTGTTAAGGGAACAGTGGTTCAGGAATTTGAGTTTAGGAACTCAAGTAGGGCTCGAGTTAGAATTAGGTTGTAACAGATTGTTTGGCTAATTAGTGAAAGTGTTGAGTTTAAATCCTAGTGGTCGAGGTTGTTTCTTCTTGTTGGGCCCAAAAGTTTTTCCTCGAAAATCCTTGTGTTCCTTTAGCTTGTTTATTCGTTTAAGTTTTAATTTCCGCAAAAAGTTACGTTTATTTCTACACCTACAATTCACCCCCCCTCTTGTAGTGTTCCTAGGGAAATAACAAAAAATACTAATTCATTACTGCATATTTTCATATGTTTTTTGGTTTATTCTATATTAGGGGGTAAGTGTTTTATCGCATCACATGTTTGTGTAAAAGTCGATGTGCATGTGTACTAATAGCATGTGTGCTACTATTTCTTTCATTTAAATCATTGTTCGCAATTTAAATTCTATGTTTATTAAAAAAAATACTATTTGATTATATATTCCCATATGTTTTGTGTTTTATTTTATAATTTTGGGCAAATATTTTGTATTTATGGCACCACGTACTAATACATGTGTTTAGTGCATGTATACGATTGTTTCTTCAGTTGTATTTATGAGTTTAATATGCTTTTTTAGCATTTTTGTTATTGTGATAGAGTTAATTGACTTGTTATTAGGATTTCATCAAACTTGATCAACGGTCTGGTTGCAAGGCTCAAATCCAATTTGACGTGTCAAAAGACACTGGTATGTTAACTATTATTAAACACGACATGATTACAATCATGCATGAGATTGTTCTTGTGGGCAATAAGGCACCTAATAAGGTCTCATAGAAAAGTGATTGAGGAACAATTAGGTATTATTAATAATTTGAGGAGTAGTTGTGTTGGCATAACAGATGTTGTGTGTATTTTAAGCAAAGAATTAGGTGGATCATCTACCCTTGGATTTATTGGGAAAGATGCTTGTGATGTAATTGTCGTGTAGAAAAAGAATGAATTAAATGTATATGATGTTAATCATCTAATAAAGCAGTTTTCCAAGAGACAAGCTGAGGAAAGTGATTTTTACTATGATGTTGAACTTGATGAGTCGATACATTTAGTTAATTTTTTCAGGCGAAATGGTCGAATGTGGAGGGATTATGGTGTATTTGGGGACTTGGTAGCTTTTGATACCACATACCGGACCAATATGTACGACATGATATGTGCTCCATTTGTCGGGATGAACCATCATCAAAGGAATGTAATGTTTGGTGTAGGTTTTCTGTTGCATGAGATGACAAATGCATTTATTTGGCTGTTTACATCAATTTTGAAGAGCATGGAGGGAGGTGTCCAACCATAGTAATGACTGACCAATGTAAGGCTATGGCGAATGCAATAAATGTGGTGATGCCAAGTACTATACATAGGTTATGCACGTGGAACATTGCTAAGAATTCAATAAAAGAACATAAAAGGTTTAAGGGCAAAAGACGGTTTCAAGGATCTATTCAACTATGTGCTTAAGTACTGTGAAGTAAAGAGTGAATTCAAGCACTACTGGAAATGGTAATCATAGTAGATGTTATGTGTATGATGCTCATTATTTCGTGCACGTAAAGTAACAGTAACATTTACTTAGTCATGGTTCTTGTTTACTAGGGCACGTTTTTTTTGTGTTTGTAGTCTAATGTCTAATAGCAACAATCTGTTGTTCATATTGCATATTTTGCAATCACTGCATTAATATTGTTGTTTATTTAATTTATTCCATTGTTTGTTGATGACGTAGTCTAGTGGAGTAATATTTTTGTCTTGTTTAGTAAAGTCAATAATGAGTTCATTATATTACCAATTTTGTTCTTTTTGCAGTATGTAGTTTAATGTCTTATAGCAACAATTTGTTTTTCATATTGTATATCCTGCAATCAAGGCATTGCCCCTGTTGTTTAGTGAATTTATGAAATTGTTTTTTGTTGACAGATTTTTGTGGAGGAATACATTTTTGTGAGTTTTAGTGAAGTCAGTACTGAATTCATTAAATTAATTTTGTTGTTCTTTTTGCAGTATGGCATACAAGTATAAGTGTGCTACAAACAAGTGGTACCGTTGCTAAACTTGTACAAGTTAATGAAGCTTTGGTGTCCTTGTTATTCCAAAGACTATTTTTCTGGTGGCGTTTATTCGTCTCAAAGAAGTGAGTCCACTAACCATTCATTGAAGAAAAGACTTCAGTACACACAAGGTTTATTGGCGACTTCTACAAGACATTTTTTGATGTAATAAATGAGTGGAGGGAGACGAAGAATACTGAAGATAAGGAATCGTTGACTGGGAATAGGTGCCTTGCATTTGCTGAAGTGAAGCTGCTACTACATGCTAAGGAGATATATTTATACACAGGTGCTGTGTATTTTAAATTTGAAGAGAATTTCATTAGTGGTGCATCTTGCCAATAGAAGATTATGAAACTCCCCCCCCCCCCAAAAGACTATTTTTCTGGTGGCGTTTATTCGTCTCAAAGAAGTGAGTCCACTAACCATTCATTGAAGAAAAGACTTCATTACACACAAGGTTTATTGGCGACTTCTACAAGACATTTTTTGAAGTAATAAATGAGTGGAGGGAGACGAAGAATACTGAAGATAAGGAATCGTTGACTGGGAATAGGTGCCTTGCATTTGCTGAAGTGAAGCTGCTACTACATGCTAAGGAGATATATTTATACACGGGTGCTGTGTATTTTAAATTTGAAGAGAATTTCATTAGTGGTGCATCTTGCCAACAGAAGGTTATGAACTCCCCCCCCCCCCGCTTTATTTGGGTACCATGTTGGTAGGTGGGGAAAGGATTTTTTGATGCCTACGGTGTTTTTTTGATGAAGAGAACATTATTATTGATTGCACTTGTAAGCATTTCAGTGAAGTTAGAATGTTGTGTCCACATAGTTTGCGCATATTTCACATCAATCGACAAAATCCCAAGTAGGTACATACTTAGGAGATGGACAGAGTGCATTGTGCACAAGGGTGGATGATGTGCTTGGGAAAGAATCAAACATCATCCAAGCATCTGTCTAGAGGATCTAATCAATAAGAAATGTTATATCGATAATAAATTCAAGTCAACATGATATCAAAGCCCATCGTGTTTTTGACTCAATACTTCTCAATATGAAGGGTAAAGTTGAGTTATTGAGAGGAGAAGTAGACGTGGCTCCTAGCTTAAAAGAGGTAGAAAAGGATGCTTCAGCCACCGATTAAAAACCCACCGAAGAAGACGATTAAAGGAACAAAGAATGTGCGACTTAAAAGAACGTTGGAGAAAAATAAACAAATTGAGAGGCTGGAAAAAAGTAGCTGCTAAAGCTGTTATTATGTCGAAAAGAAAGCCCAATTAAGTGTAAAGGTAAATATTGTTCCTTGGGCAACAGTGTACATCCAATGCATTAACATGTATGTTCATTCATTTTATATAACAATTCTTTACATTATATTATTGTCAAAATTGGACAGGATTATATTGATGTCCCTGCAGATGGGTGTCTGGTACACTCAACAAATTCACAATCTGTTTTGGACGTTTACAACCCAAATGATTATTTTCCAGTCAATGTTATTCGTTAGTGAATGAACACGACATTTGGTATAACATTTTGTAATATTTTGTGTATGATATATAACTTTTTTGTAATGGTAGTAGTATATTTTTTGTATGATTCCAAATGAAGGCAAGAATTGTTCATGGTATGTTTCATATATTCGGTGTAAATTGACATATGATCATTGGGTTCATATTATTCAAGGTCATATTGTTCCGTGTATTAATTATTCAAGTAATTACTATGAAATAATCACAACAGTATAGTGATAAACATTAATAGGTATTCTAGTGAACAAGAATCATATTTAGCAAGTTGCAAAGAATTTGAAAATGAGAAAGTTCAAATGTAAGTAAAAAGAAAGAACAAGTAACTGAATTGACATTATGCAAAGTTCAATAGACATTAAAAAGTAAAGCAGTGAACAAGCACGTAATTTCAGTGAAGAAGAATCATATTCAGCAAGTTGCAAAGAATTTGAAATGAGCAAGTAGAAATATAAGTAAAAAAAGAATAAGTAACTAAATAGACATTATACTAAGTTTAGTAGACATTAATAAGTACATCACTAAACAAGCAAGTAATTATTGTGCAATGATCACAAGAGTATTGTCAATAAACTGAAATAGGTATGCCATTGAACAAGCATTGTATACAACAAGTGGCCGGTAAGCAAATTCGAAATAATGGTAGCTTGTTTATTGGCTAACTTCATATATTCATTATATAATTCCCGATGGTCATTATGTTCATGTAAATTGTTGCTTGTAAGAATTATTAAGTTCAGAAGTATTCCCAAAAATCCAAACTTATAGTTTAATAAAAGACCCCAAGAACGATGCATTTGTTCAAATTACAATTGAGCTTTAGATGGAACTACTGCTACAAAAAGTTGTTCAATGATCCTCATCTATGATAGGAGCAGCCCATGCTTGTGCCACAGTCAAGATGTGATTCGTGATATTGTTAGAAGCTAAATTGCATATTGGATCTTTAGCTTTCGGATCTTTTCGAACTGTATTTTTCAAAACAAATATTTTAGTCCCGATGTTTACAAAGTTAAGAAGAAATTAAAACATATGGTATTACTTACATTATCACTGTGTAGCCCAATGTCAAAGTTGTGCTCCCATTCCCTATTGTATTCTCCATGTCTCGTGACTAAAACACCACAGTCTGTGGTTTTCTCATTGCTTCTCCAAGGCATTTCAACAAGTTTGACCTTCAGGTCATTTATCATTTGGGTAGCATTGATCCCAATAGAGCGAAACAATTCATCAAAGCCTTCTTTATGTGTATAAAGAAGATATAGACATTAATAGACATTTTACATAGTTCAAAAACATTAATATGTACTTTTGTGAACAAGGAAGTGAATATTATACAATGATCATAAAATTAAAATAAATAAACATTAACGAATATTTCAATGAACAAGAATCATATTCAACAAGTTGCAAATAATTAGAAATGAGCAAGTAACTAAATAGACATTATACAAAGTGCAATGGACATTAATAAGTAAACCAGTGAACTAGCAAGTAACTATTATGCAATTATCACAAGAGTATAGTCCATAAATACTAATGGTTAGTACAGTGAACAAATAATCAAATAGACATTATACAAAATTTAATAAACATTAATAATTAAACTAGTATAAGCATGGTATACAACAAGCTATCAGGAAATTTAAATGAGGTAATGAAAAGAAGAAGATATAGACATTAATAGACATTACATAGTTCAATAGACATTAATATGTACTCCATGGAACAAGAAAGTGAATAATATACCATAATGACAAGAAAGTGAATATAAGTAATTTGATTTACCATTTGTTCGGAAAATCCAGGTTCTTGTCCAGAAATGTGATTCCTTCTGGCAATGACATGTTGTCAATTACGTCCAAGGTGTTTTTAAGGAAGTTGAAGCAGAAGATGTAGAAATGACGAGCATGAGAAACTGGAAAGATGACATATGAGTCACACAACATGTAAAAAAACAAATCAACTCAAGTTAACTAAACATGAAAGGGTGCAATAAACAATAGATGTATAATTGTGCCTCACCAATTTGAATTGAGTCATGTCTGATATTTTTTGACTCTTCATTGCACACTTCACAGATGAAATGAATGCATCCAGTCTTTTTTCATTGGTGCGTGGTTTGACTATCATCAGTGTTTTCGAGCGGGCACAAGGAGTACTAAGGTAAATTTAAAGGGTTAGTAGAATATTACAAAGCATTATAAAAGCCAAGTATAATAAATTATCTTACATGGCAACTGGTGGCAGAAAAAGACGAGTAGTTGAATGCGGCAGTCAGTCCTTGCTTTTGAGATTCATTAGTCGGATCCATGCATAATAATGCAATTGTATATCTTTGTATTGGCACCCAACAATAATGTGTCTTCTCTTAAATGAAATTTTTGTTATCATTATATAACAACTCCCTATGTTTTTGTATACATCTAAAGTAAATGATTAAATATTCAAAGAATATAAAGTAATGAACATAAAGTCTAATCCATTAGATGGTAGCATCATTGGGGTGAACATGTATGCAACAAAGAATATGAACATGGAACATAAGAAAGACAAACAAAATAAATGTGCAGTAGACACTAAACAAATACTATATGAACATTTATCACAAGAACATAAAAAAGACAAACTACACAATGAACATAAATAAATGTACCTTACACAATAACAAAGCTAGACGAACATTATCACAAACTTACCCTTTATAAAGTTCAGGATTAAAAGCATAATTTGCCAAAAAAGTGTAGTCCACCTTGTTCTTGCGTTTCCACAACAGGTGTGAGTATTCCACCATGTATGGGGACCTAAACACGTATGCAGGGCGCCTTTCCCATTGTGATCTTGCTTCTTTCAGAGGAATAGGGATTTCCTAGGCCTTTGCCTTTGTGGCTTTGTTGCTGAAAGTATGAAAGCAATGATGGGGGTATGTTTTTTTCGACCTAGATGATAAAATAATACAACAGACAATAAGTAAATACTAAAATAAAGACATTGAAATAAGGACATTTATCCAATAAAAAAGTGTAAATAATGTATGAACAATTTGTAGAATGTAATAGACATACAAAATATTGGAAAAATTGACAATAGAGGTCTGAACTTTGGGTGATAATTTTTAAAAGGTCTGAACTATTGATTAACCTGTGTAGGTCCCAACTTTAGGGGGTCTTAACTTTTAGCGGGCCTCGACGACTTAAAATAGAAGATTTTTTTTAAAATCTCACCTAGTTCCTACATCCCTCCCTCAATTAACCCTTCTGATGTGACCCAAGTTTTACAAGTGATGATCTATTAAGCCAGTTTTAACTCACTAAGGCCCGCTAAAAGTTAAGACCCCTAAAGTTGGGACCTACACAGGTTAATCAATAGTTCAGACCTTTTAAAAATTATCACCCAAAGTTCAGACCTCTATTGTCAATTTTTCCTATATTATAAAAGACGTTTAATTTTGTAGATTCAGTCCATGAACAACAGCAAATATTGTATGAACAATAAAATTTATGAAAAAAACATCACATATATACGTTTCAGGAGTTGAGAATTTTAACTTAGCATTTCGTTCAGTGTTGTGACTTAGCATAGTAAGATAATGTGATGATCAGTAAACAAAAACGAAAAGTAAGGTGGACATTGAATAAAATACAATAAACATGACATTTATACCTTTCAGGATTAGGACGTTATTGCTCAGCATTTTGTTCTTGATTAATTATTATGTGAACAAATACGAATAATGCAATGAATATAAGATTGGTTTCCAATGAACATACCTTTGAGGAGGTTGGTTAAGATCGTGACCAAAATGATCAGGTATGTCGAAGAAGAAACCGGTGTTAGGAAGATGACAACAATAGTAAGAGAAAAACAATTAGGTAGTTAGAATGAACATTATGGAAGATATGAATAAAATATAAAAAAAAGAGTGCG